>NW_022990313.1:3811556-4120648 GCF_902827175.1 Gymnodraco acuticeps
TTATAGGGTACTTTCTATTGGGAAGTAGCTGTCCCCAACCCTGACATCTACATTTATTAAATAACACTTAAAACATTTTATTTTATTTTGTTCGATGGTGTATTTAGAAGACCTTTATGATTACATTCAAACAGAAGTCGGAATATTTAGATTGATTGTGGGTTTAATTTTGTAATAAAAAAAAACTATACTCAAAAAATCATGTCCCCAGTTTTAGGTTTAGCTTAGCGAGAGAGCGAGAGCGAGAGAACACACACACACACAACAGGTAGCCCATATCAGTTTCTTGTGTATTTTTCTTTTAGATGTTGAATCTATTTGATACAAACCTTTCAGGGATACATTGGTTAGCGTTCAGAAGCCTGACAGCAACAGCATAATATAAATGATATGTCAATGTTTTCTTCTGAACCCACCTGGGTAATTATTTTCTGTGTACTTTAAATGGTTATGGATGAACAATTGTTATGTCTTCAAAAATAAAATGATTGTATTGACCCAAAACATTTGTGTTTGTAATATTTCCAACATAAGGCATATGAGTTAAGATTAAGCAATAAGGTTGAGGGACTATGATACAACCTTGAGAACAAAATACTGTGGTCACTATAGGGGTTTCACCGACTAGTCGACTACCTTTACCACTAGTCGGCGCTGTAGGCCCTAGTCAACTAGTCGTGAAAAAAATGGAGGTAAACGAGGTGCTGCAAAATGCTCCAAAACACGTCCGACATTCTTATGTATGGCAGTACTTTAACGAAGATGTAACCAACTCCACAGTGAAGTGTCAGTGGTGTACAGCTGTACTGAAGTACATCAAAAATACATCTGCTATGCGCAACCATCTGAAGATGAGACACCCGCTGCCGACAGCTAGCACTAGCAGTAATGCTAGCACCAGTGAGCAACGGACCGGCGTCAGCACAGGACAGAGGCAGACGAGCAGCAAAAAAACGGGTCAACAGTGATGCGGATGATGAGCTACGGGATTACTGCCAGCGGACACCGCATATCCCCACAATGGATAACCCACTGGAGTGGTGGGCAGAAAACGCGCACTGCTATTCTGGCCACAAGCACCCCGAGTGAAAGGGTTTTTTCCCTGGCAGGCAACACTGTCACCCGAAAGCCGGTCAAGCCTCCTTCCCTCACATGTCGATGCGTTGGTGTTCCTCGACGCAAACCAACAATCTGGAAAGGTGGACGTTATCGTGGAAGACAGCGAGTAGTGTTGCGCACTGGATTTACGTGGCATTATGTAAACAGAGTTTTTTGCTGTCGATTTTGGTGAGTCCAGTTACTGTTTGTTATTTACTAAGTCCAGTTACTGTTTGTTATTTACTCAGCCATGTAACTAAAATGCAGTGTTTAATGTAACTGTATGAGTTCCAATATAAAATACAGTGTGTCTTTATTATGACGTAACGACTAGAATTTTGAAAAACTTGTCGACTAGTAAATATTGGTAGTTGTGAAACCCCTAGGTCACTACCGAAATAGTGGATGTTTTGTAAAAAATATATAGTATATTGAGTTATCAACTAAAATTATATGATACTGATTGGTTTGATGTATGTTCAATTTCAACAATCATCAACTCAATATCAATCAATCAATATGATCAGTATTATGCATTTTACAAAGAAAGATTGCATTATTCTTCTTTGCCGTTATCTTTAAACCTGCAGCTCTGTGGAGCCAGGCCAACGCGTCATCAGGCCATGGTATCCATTCGGTGGCCGGGGTCTAGGGCTGGTTCTGTGCTCTACTGTCTGTGATGGACCCCCGCAATTGCTGAGTGCACAGGCCACAATATTCCTCTTCTGCACCATGATGACAGTTCTCAAGGATGTTCTTGGTGTCATTATCGTTGCTCCCCATGTGGTACCGGCCAGGCGGCGTAACAGCAAAATAATCCGCACACACACACTGTCCCGGCTGAAAGGCTGACATTAGCGCTAAGCCTCCCTGTGGCTTCCTGACCTTTACCGTCTGTCAGAGGCAGAGACCGCGACTCTAATCATGAGCGAGACCCTTCCCTCTCGTCTTTCACTCACGCTCTGCTCTTTCATGATTCTATGTCTCCATTCAAAGCTTGACAATGTCTTCTATCCTTTATCTCCTTTCTTTTGTCCTCCTTAGATAATGCCTTATGCATAACCCTTTCTTATCTGTCCATCCTGCATAACTGATACATAGACTGGAGAAATCTGAAACATGAATAGTTTCCATCGGACCGGAATGCAGCTGCTGTTCAGTCTTGCACAGAAGCACACCAGAAAAAAAAAAAACTGTGATAGTATTTTATATTTCCATATTTGTGAATGGGAATACAAACATGAGAAGAAACAAAAAGACGAGATAGGATGTGGTTTGATTAGTTGGGTCTGAATAAACTATATTTATAACTGATTGTGGCTCATCATGCCATTGCAACTGACACATACTCATGCAAGTGTACGATTAATGATGTTCCCCTTTAACAATAACAACATTTGAGTGTCACACATTTTGCTAGATATGAAACAAATAATAAACTGAATTCCTTATTTTCTGCCTTTTTATTGTTGCTCGTGTTGAGATTTCAATTAAAACTATATTGTTACTTGTTACTGATATTCATGGGGAAAATCCATCTACATGAAATTAGTACATGGGGGACTTCAATTATGTATAATTATACAGTGAACTATATGCATACATTAAACGAGCAGCATCCAGTGAGATGGTTATATATGGAACAGTACAGTACGTCTTTTTTTTTTACCACTAACAGAATAATTGATATTGTCTTGGGAAGGAACGCAAACTTCAATACGAGTTAATCCCCATAAATATGGTGGCATTATACCATGTGACCACAAAGAATTGGCTCCTTATCTGGCATTCAATTGCCAAGAACTGAAGGCTTACACTTAATTCTATAAATAATAACCACCATCAGCAGGGAATATGATGAAGGAAATGTACCATGAGCAGTTTAACTTCAAATTAACCGCATACATATGGATGTCTTGGAAGTTAAAACACACTATGGGTACTCCTAGTGTCCCTGACTTGAGAAAACGGGATAATGGATGATTCCAAATAAAATATTTTATGGAAATATACCTTCAACTTTACCATAAGCATTATGCAATTGAGCCTTTAGGGCAGGGGTTCTCAAAGTTTTGATGAGTGAGGGCCAATTTAGGTACCCAATATTGGATTGAGGGCCGCCCAAGAAAAAACGGAACACAAAATAATTCCAAACCAAATCCTTTCTTTATTGTACTAACCAATTACCGCAACTCGCGAGATGCCTAGTTGCCATGCAACCAGTAGTCTAGCAAACTTTCCACAAGCTTTCATTCATAATTTAGGAATGACAACCCAGGGGGCGCAGTTTTACCATTCTTAACCCTCTGGAGTCTAAGGGTATTTTCTCGATTATGAGAGGTTTTCTTAAATCACCTTTTAAATGTATTTCTTCTAACATGGCACCCCATGTGTTAAATATCAAAATGTTCAGGACAATCTCTGGTCTTGCTATATATGCATATTGCTCACCTTAGAGCACTGTTTGATGAGATAAGTAGCTCAAAAAGCTTAAAATGTGAAATCTGATTTTTGGAAAATCTTCAAAACTCTTGTGAAAACACAAATTTACTCATATGATCGAATTGTTTTGGTGTTTTAGATTTGGTTACCAAAGTCCTAGGATCACAAAAGCAGTGAAATATTTGAATTACACTGTATATAAATGTGTTATTCATGTCTAAAATGAAAAACATTAAATTCAAATTTTGAGTAAAACAGGTGTTTATCACTCTACTTTCACCACAGCAGGGACTGAGATACATCAGGACTGAATAATGACTTCATATTACATACCAAGGTTCATGTGATGTGTACAAATACAAATTGAGCATTCAACCTTTTTTTCAACCAACAATTTATTATAAATATGTTTTTTTCAACCAACTATTTATATACGGGTGGCGCAGTGGTCTGTGCGTTTGATCATCAGATCAAGGGGGGCGTTGGGGAACTCCAGTTCGAAACCGGCTCCTGCCCCACTGCGTCAGGCCGTTGTGTCCTTGGGCAAGACACTTCACCCGAATTTGCTCCTGTGGGTATTGTCCACAGTAGATGACCATTTCATGTATGATCTGTATGTGTAATGTGTATTTGTAAAGCGCTTTGAGAGTCTTTGATAAAGCGCTATAATAAATATAAGGATTATTATTATTTATTATTATATAAATATAAGAAACTGGAAAATCTCACTATTTACAATATTGAACATCAGAACTTTCACCCAACTATTCATTATAAATGTCAAGACAGTGTCAAGGTCTTTGTCTGTCTTCCAAGACAGTGGGTCTGGCTGCTGTGAAGATGGGGGTGATGGTGCATGGGCTGCTGTGTAGGTGGGGTGTACAAGTGCTATACGAGACCTCCATGAGACCTCCTTGCTGGCTGGGTTGAAGGTGATGGCTGTGGTGGAGCCTTTGTGCTGAGGTGTATCTTGACCTGGTGGCAGCCGCAGGTGGAGGCAGCTGTAGTGATGCTGGTCTGCTGGTCCTTGGTGGTGATGGCTCTGGTGAAGGCCCTTGAGCCACGGTAGATCTTGACCTGGGGGCCAGCACAGATGGATGTTGTGGCTGCTGGATAAACGCCGCCTGTGTAGGACAATAATTACAACTAATTTCATTGAAATAAAGTTCAAGTAAAATGTTGCTCAAGCACAAATAACAATGCACACATAAAAATAAAGTTTGGGAGGTTGGAGAAGGAGTATCTCACTCTCACACTCACACACACACACACACACACACACACACACACACACACACACACACACACACACACACACACACACACACACACACACACACACACACACACACACACACACACACACACACTTTGTATTGTATTATTGTATCACACAGGTATTTCCAGTTACTTTACATTCAGTATAAAATCACAGACACACATATACATAGGCTACATCTGATTACAAAGTCTCATCTGTACAGGACGGTAAAATAATAACAGGCACACATATAAATAAATCTATGACAAAGTCTCATCTGTACAGAACAGTATGATAAAATAATCGATGGCAAAAACATGTCACTGTAAATGTCTCCGTTGTGGGACGAATAAATGATTAATTTAATCATCTACACATGTAATCTCACTTTTACACACCAAAATAACGTTAACACAGAGTTTGCTAATGGAGAGTCTATTTTGTCCCAATAAAAAGTTCATGACTATCGATACAAAATATATATCAATAAACCTATTGTTCATTTTCGCGGTATTCCCCACACATTGCCAGTACACTATTACTGTAATATTTACACTTACCCATGTCCAAATGGATTCTTGTTGTTGTCTTTGTATTCTTCTTCTTCAGAAGAGTCGAAGACTTTAGGTTCTGAGGCTCTTTCTTCACTGCTGCTAGCGAAAAAAATCTCTAGCGAAGTCGGCAACTGTAAAGTTTTTTTTAGCCATTTTATCTGTCTCTCTCTCTCTCCTCACAGATGTAAACTGATGGGAGACACGTGGTTTATGTTTTTTTTACTTGGTGGGTAGGCCCTTAGTGATTTCTCGATGTCCATTGGTCATTTCAGACCATGATGGCTGCCGGCCGAGATTTCCTTGACGGACACACAAATCCACCAATCCCACACAGTGTAAAGTCAAGCTGCTTTGAGCGGCCATATTGGCTGCTGTGCCCTGGTTACAGTCTCACAGGAGATACCGCTGGAAAGCTACTCATTCTATTTCTTACTAGATACAACCATGGAGGATTCAAATATAACGCATGCATTTCAGCATGTCACATTAACTATCGCTGGCCGCCAGAAACATTTCCGAGGGCCGCCATTGGCCCGCGGGCCGCACTTTGAGAACCCCTGCTTTAGGGTATGGGAGATATACATTTAAAGATACACATATCAATGTAGAATTCCCAGATTCTCAAGGATCCAATTAGGGGTTTAAGCAGAGGGAATAAAATGTAAATGAATATTATGACGCTAAATCAGTAATGGTGGGTTATGTATTGTAACCCTAGTTATATAAGCACAGGCGGAGCCCTCTACTGGACACTATGGGTACTACTCTAAACCATGCTATGCGAGCATTCGCATAGCATGTGTTGAAAAGTGCTATATAAATAAACTTGCCTTGCCTTTCCTCTGGAGCGTCACGTGAAGCGACGTCCGTTTGTGATGACGCCGCACAGCTGATCGTCTGACAGCAGCTCTGTCCCCGTTATTTCCACACACACACCCGCCTACACATTTACTGACACAAACATTTGTATCATCTGTTGTAGACCCCAATAAATAAAATAAAATACAGTAAGAACTCATCCTCACAAAAGATAAACGCCATTCTTAAAATGTATAAACAAACAATAGTTTGATTAATATTGATTAGAGTGCACAATAGAAATAACATAATTGAGAGAAGAAAAATAGATATGTTATCTATCAAAACCCAGTTAGATTAACATTCATTGGATTGCACACTTTGTTTGAATGTGTGGATATGTAGCAAATTAACATTTTAAATAGCACTTAATGACTGACTGAATGGAAATGACAATAAATGAAAATGTAAAACGAAAAAAGCGATCATGAAAATGTTTCCAATAAATGAATAAAATGATTTTTGACCACTTTTGTTTTTGTTGTTCAGATATATCACATATTTGTAACTAAATGATACATTAATTGAAACAAAACACGGTATAAACTGAGTGACTCTCGTGAGTTTCATGTATTTTCTTCACTCCGCTCTCATGTCAAGAAGCATCAGATCAGTGCATGCGCTGCATCGTCCAATCAGTGAGTGATACACAGTAAGGGGGTGGGGCGAGTGTCTGAGGATTTCATCGGAGGATGGTCTGGTGGTTCCTCGGTTATCGCTCCTCCATTATCGCTCCTCGATCCTCGGTCCTCCGGCAGAAATAAGAGCCATGGGACGCTACTCAAGATGGCGCAGACAAATCAACTTCCGGTGAGACCGAGGAGCGAGGAAATGAAAATAGTCGACCTGGGCCCCCAGGCAGAGGGCTACAATACGTAACCCCCCGTTATATATCACACAGGCTCCGCCCTCTACTGGACTCGATGGGTACAGTGGGTGGAGCCCCGATGTATAAACGCCAAGCGGCAAACTCTGGGGAACAGCCGGGACGCCAATACGGAAGTGCCACACACTGCAGTTCATACATGGGCCGCTAGGGACTGGCTGCAGAAAGGAGCAATTTCCATAGACCCCCATGTTAAAATGCCCAACTTTACAGCAGAAAAAAACATGTTTCTACTCATGGATACAATAAATATTATTATCAATATAGTTAGATTCCACCTTCATGATTATGAATCTGTGAATTGTGAATTGTTTTCTAACACGACCCTTTTATTTATATTAGGTCTTAAAGTGTTTGCATAAATTAGGGCGTGGTCACTTTGATGGACATGTACATGCCTCACTGTCAGCTAACAGCAACTTGTCCACTCTGCTAGGCTACAATGTTAGTTAGTCATAGTACTTGACCCTTTAGCTTTAGCCGTGTTCGTGGTGATTGTGCCTTTTAGGGAATATTGTTACAAATACCAGACAATTAAAATGTTGTGCTGTGCGCTTGAATGTACTAACAGAACTTCCAAGAAGTCTAAAATGATAATATTATACATGTTTACCCCGTTCGCAGGTGTTTGTGTGCTTGGTAGCTTAGCTTGTTACTTATTAGCCAGCTAAGGACGTAACCCTTTACGCCCCGTCTACACTACAGGCATCGAAAAATGCTTTCACCGCTTCGCCCATTCACTTGAATGGGTTGACGTAGTTGATTTTGAATCTTCGCCGAACTGCATTGTGGGGAGCGGAGCGTGGCTTTGCAAGCATCGTGAGCATCAAAAGTTGAGCAATGTTCAACTTTTGAGGCTCGATGCTTGGCATCAGCCAATCAAATCCCGTTTATGCAAATCCCGCCAGTACAAGCGCTAGTCAATCAAACCGCGTGCAAGCTGGAAGAGCCAGACCGCAGTTCATTTCCTCATATTCCAAACGAGAAATTACGGTAGCAAATCACCCGGTTCTTTACGACCAGAACTATTTACCGGGATAAAAACCGGAGGAACCAGGCATGGAGGGAGGTGGCAGAGACAGTGGGTGAAACTGGTAGGTTTTCGCCTGTTTGGGGATTTTATATCCAGTTTACTTCGTTTTAACATTGCTATTGCTTTGTATGTCGGGGGCGGGAGATTCATGTGATTGGTTGTTGGTCGCCTTGGGCGCGAGAAATCGCCAAGCCTCAGACACGCCCAGCTTCAAGATTTTTTTATGCCTGTAGTGTAGACGGCCCGTTATGCATACATATACATTTTAGTTTATGATTCAGCCTTGGGTAAGACTTTTATAGTCTATGGCTATGACGCCCATAATGCTAAACGGGAGCAAATGTTAATAGGGGACCCAAGTATCCCAGTGGTGGGCGCCGGAGCCGCAGGGGGCTAGCTCCAGCCGGCGTCCCAGAGCTAGCCCCCTGCGGCTCCGTTAGGTCCGGGCAGTGGAGTCCGTCGTTATAACTGGAGATCAATGAATGCAGCGAAATGCAGACTTGGTTCGCCTGCTGTAGTATTAGCTAAATAAATTATGTTGAACAAGGCTTATTAAGCTGAACATCGCCACAATTGTTCTGCTATGTATCGGTACTTATTTTCTTAACGTGTGAATGACAAGCATTAAGAATAACAAAATATAGCTAATTCTCTTGCAGATTGTCTCATTTGATTATGAATGTAACGTTTATATAGGGGAACTACACTGTTAGCAGTAACTTGGTATGCATGTATTTCATGTTCGCTTAGCTTCTTAGCCTGAGCTAGCTCTGTTTACTTCCAGTTCGGAGGCAGCAGGTCCCGCCTCCGCCTCTTTGCCCTTATTTGGAGCAGGCGGGATTAGACTCTGACGTTGCTGTCAAGCCGTTAGTGGCCGACTCCGCCTTATAAGGGCTTCTCGGCAACTCTGCATAATCCTATGGGTGACGTCACGGACACTACGTCCATTTATATATACAGTCTATGATAAACGCCCTATCACACTGCCCCTGACCGGCTTTTGGCTAACATCCACTGCACCCCCACTTCCTCCCATCTGGTTGTAACCGTGGAGAAGTCGGGGCCGCAGCTTACACTTACCTCGGGTAGAGTGTGCATGGAAACAAATAGTGGGGAAGGCTGTCCCCGCCTGCCCATAGGCCCTGTATGGGGCTTACTGCGCACCATGTTTCCTGGGTCCCCAAGGAGCATGGGAAAACATAAGTGCATTATGTTTGTTTGTTTATTTATTTTGTGGAGCAGGGTTTTGTACATGATCTGTTTGGGTTTGATTGGGGAAAAATCGATTTGTGTGCTGATGTTGAGACTGCATGGTCTTATTTTTATCTTGGTTTTATGGAAATTATAGATAGATATGCACCCCTGCGTAAATTTAGAGTGAAGGGACGAGACAATCCTTGGTTTTCTGCTGAATTATCTATTCTCCTACATGAGAGAAACAAGGCCTGGGCAAAGGCTAGGAATTCAGGCTCAGAGGTAGAATGGCTGCGTTTTAGGCAGCTAAGGAATTCTTCACTTCACATGTCAAAAGTGCTAAATCTAAGTATTATCTGTCAGTTACCACAAAGAACCTGAACAACCCTAGACAATTCTGGAAAGCCATAAAATCGATATCCACCAGTGATATCCGTAATGAGCTACCTCTGTGCCTTACCACAGTATCTGGCACTATATCGGATAGGGCCACCATACTAAATTGTTTTAATGAGCATTTTGTGTCCTGTGGCTCTCTGTTTGATTCTGTGACTAACTCTGCTTCTGTGAACACCACAGAATCCTAAAAAGCCGGCTGGTCCGGACAACGTAGAATCTTTCTTTTTAAAGATAGCTGCAGATTTTATTGCTCTTCCTCTTACTACTCTTTTTAACCTCTCTCTCTGCACGAACAAAATCCCAAAAGTATGGAAGTCAGCTTATGTCCTGCCACTACTAAAAGGAGGGGAGGCCACCTTATTAAACAATTATAGACCCATCTCTAAATTGTCAGTTCTGGCTAAGGTTCTTGAACGCCTAGTGAGTGAACAGGTAAAGGTGTTTTTATGTAACAATGACATCCTGTCTAAACATCAGTCAGGCTTCAGAAAGCAACATAGCACCATCACTGCCACAATGAAGGTGGTAAATGATATTACAAGTATTTTAGATAATAAGCAGAGTTGTGCAGCTCTATTTATTGACCTATCCAAAGCTTTTGATACCGTCGATCATCGCATTTTGAAGCAAAGGCTGGTCAGTATAGGCATGTCCAGCCATGCAGTAGGGTGGTTTGTGAACTACCTCTCTGAAAGGTCCCAATGTGTTCAGTTTGATGGGCTGTCTTCTGAGTGGTTAAACATCACTAATGGTGTACCACAAGGTTCTGTTTTAGGTCCACTTTTATTCTCTATCTATATTAATAGTTTAGGTGAAAATGTCGAAGGAGCAACCTTACATTTTTATGCGGACGATACCGTTATGTACTGTGCAGGTCCCTCGATTAACGAGGCTGTTGTTAAATTACAGGCTGTTTTTAACATTATTCAGGCTCAGCTCTCTGAGCTTAAGCTTCTTTTAAATGTGGATAAAACCAAGGTAATGCTCTTTTTCGAAAGCTAAAGCTAAAAATACACCAGAGACTGCTTTGGATATTGTAACTACGCAAGAAATACAACTTGAAGTGGTTACCTGTTACAAATACCTTGGTATCTGGCTTGATGACTGTCTCACTTTTAAACTTCATGTCAATAACCTGCTTAAAAAGCTGAGGGTTAGGCTAGGTTTCTTCTACAGGAACAAGTCCTGTTTCTCGCTTGAGGCCAGGAAAAGGCTAGTCTGTGACCTTTTTACCTGTGCTGAACTATGGTGATTTGTTATATATGAATGCACCTGCCAATTACCTGAGCAAGTTAGATGCTGCGTATCACAGTGCACTGAGATTTTTGACAACTTGTAAAGCACTTACGCATCACTGTACCCTGTATACCAAGGCGGTTTTGCCATCACTTACTGTACGGAGGCTCAGTCACTGGTACTTTTTCATTTACAAAGCCATGTTGGATAAACTACCATCTTATATCTGCTCCCTGATCTCTCTGCGAATTGAAAGTACTTATTGCCTGAGATCGCATGCTGTGGTTTTATTAAATGTGCCAAGTGCTAGGACTGTCTTAGGGAAGAAAGCTTTTAGATGTGCAGCTCCACTAACATGGAACAGTCTGCAAAAAGAATGGGAAATTACCAAGCTAGTACCACTACATGTTTTTAAAGCTCGGTTGGATGCTACAAAATCAGATGCTGTTGGTACCTGTACTTGTGGTTAAATATGTAAATTTTAATCCCTGTACATTTTGCTGTATGATGTCCTTTTGTTGTTCTGTTGTTTATGTTTTTATGTCTTCTTGTGGAACCTACTGCTGCAGGTCTCCCTTGAAAAAGAGATCGTTGATCTCAATGGGATTTTACCTGGATAAATAAAGGTTTTGAATTGAATTGAATTGAATTTAAAGGACAGTGCACATTAATCCACATTGCTGTAAATGAGCCAGTATTAGCCAGCAGGATAATTTCCAACTGTTGTCCTTGGCAAGATGTTAAATGACCACAACAAGACTAGAAAATAAAAACATAATTAAATAGAGTACAGCAGACAACATCAGTACAACAATAGAGAGGAACAAACAAACATGCAAACAGATGAAATATCATCATACCTTGATACAGTTAAAAGTGTTCACATTTTTGATTGCTTAAAAGCCAGTTCTTATGATTGCGGTTAAATGTATGATAGGAGGTGTTATTCCTTATCTGTATTGGTATTGTGTTCCAAAGTGTTGATGCCCTCACAGAGAAACACTGTTTACCAAAGGAACTGGACCTATGAGGGACTACACAGTCCCCTCTTAGGGCAGACCTTGTGGTTCTGCTGTTTGAATGGTTCTGCTGTATAAAAGTGCAGAGTGGTGGGGGGTGCCTTGCCGTTTAGAATTTTAAAAATGAAACATGAATCAGTGTGTTTTAAAATATGTTCCCAGCTGAGCAGGTTATGTTTGTCCAGGATTTTGCAATGGTGGTATAGCTTAGGCTTTCTGTCCAAAACTTTGAGAGCTTGTTTGTGAAGTGACAGGATAGGCCTTAATGTTGTGCTATTCGCCTGGGTCCAGCTGGTCATACAGTATGTTAGGTGGGGAAGGATCATGGCAGTCATATAGAGTTTTGCTCAGACCCGGCGTCATGGGCGGGCCCCATGGGGGCCCCATCCAGGATTTGGGCCGGCTGTTTAAATCAGGGCTGAATAAAACATTTTAATGGTTTTATTATTATGTTCAGTGGCGGCGCCAGGGTATACTGGGGTAGGCTACAGCCATACCAAGAAATGGCTTAGCCCCACCATGAAAAATGTTGTTAAAGTAAGCAAAATAAAGCCCGCCAACTCGCGCAGAGTAAATTGCACAGACAGCAGTTAGTAAGATTGATTTCAGTAGTCACTTGTCTGGAAATACCGAAGACTAGAAACGGTTTTGAAAACTTTTGTCACGTAGTGATCGTCTTCTCAATAGAACATCTTTGATAATGTCTTCTGGCCAATCAGAATAACGGCGTGGTGTTGTTGCAGGAAGTCCCGACGGAGAATACTTTTGCTGTAGTACATCTCTATATACATCGATACAACATTACGTGTTGATATAAAACACGTAATGAAATAAGACCCCACGGTTTGATGATTGATAGGTGTGTGGGCTGTCTTCCATTTTGACACACAGAACAATGGGGGCTATCCACCCTTATCCACAATGTAAAGTAATTCACACAGCCTCTTCCCTCTTCAGTGAGGAGCAGCAGGTTCAGCTTTCAGAACAAAGTAACAGAAAACTAAAATGGCATTCATTTTTTAAAATATGTCGTGTAGTAATAGATTTATTTATTTTTCTTCTCAAGAGAGTACCAGAATGTGTATTTTATGTTAGTATTTCAAAAAATCTCCTGGGGGACAATCCCCTCGAGCAATTCAGATTTCCCGGGAAATGTAAGTTTCGGGGTGGGCCCGCCCTGGTAAATCAAATGCCCGCCCAGAGACGTATGTCTGCCGCCGGGTCTGGTTTTGCTACAGGTGTTGTCAAACAGTTCCTTATATATCTAAACTTTGCTAGATTGTGTTTAGTTATTTGCATTACCTTTCTCACTTGTTTTTTGTTGGGGGGGTCAGATACCTACCACAAAAACAGCTGTTCAGTGCGCTGGCGGCCGTGCGCTCTACATAACATAACATGAGGAGGTGCAATTTAGCCTCCCTGGCCCCAATATGGGGTGGAAGATTAAAGCCACCTAACTGAATAGCCCTTGAGTGGATCCTGATCTTGCTGCCTGGATAGTCTGAATAACGTTGTCAGACAGCCCCACCTGTCTCAGCCTGTCCCTCTCAGGAGCCAAGCCCGAAGAGGTTGGCCCAGAGTGGGTAACGCCCCTATTGCACCTGCTTCCTGAGACAGCGCCCCCCAGACCTGAGGAATCGTCCAGGGCTGGCCCACCATCATCTGTGTCACCTCCGCGTACCACGGCACCAAGCGGCGACCTGGGGCCACTAGGATGACTGACAGACGTTCCCGCCTCACCATCTCCAGGAGGGGGGGATAAGGTGCAGCGGTGGAAAGGCGTAGAGCAGCTTTCTTGGCCATGGCTCGTGTGCAAATCCGTCCACCCCCAAGGGCGGTTTGTCCCACCGGGCCAGGGAGAACCACAGGGCACAGTGGCTGTTGCGTCGATTGGCGAACAGGTCCACCTCTGCTCTCCCGAACTGAGTCCAGACCTGCTTCACCACCCCCGGGCGAAGCCTCCACTCGTCTGGCAGGGGCCCGCCTCTCGCCTGAAGTGTTCCAGGCGATGTTGGCGTCTGAGCTGCGGGAGCGCACGACAGGCACTGCAGGACGGAGAATGTTTGCTGCCCTCCACCGCGTGGTCAGGCCCCAAACACTCGAAGCACAAGCGGTGGGGATCAGCGCCCGCAATTAAGCCCGGGCATGTAGGGCAAGGCCATATTCTTTCACTTTCTTCTATCTATCTTCTTACGTTTACAGTGGCGTTTTTATATGTACAAAAGTGGTGGGGCACAAAAAACGTAGATGTCTATAAGCTTCTGCAGTGAGGTTCATGGCTGGCGAGGCACTGGCACTGACTCTTCAGGTTTACAAATATTATATTTTGACCTAAATCAAAATATAATATTATTTTCAAAAGCTTTTTTTGTCTGATGCTTCAATACATTTTAAACAGACAGTTCAACAGAAGGATACCCAAAAAATGTAATTTTATCATTTAAATATTGAATTGTTCTCTCTTAGTAAGATCCCATTTTCAATAAAATTGCAGTCTTACCTTGACTTGAAGATTAAGTCCATTTGCCTATCCCTCTGGACAAAAATCTCTATTACTTTTTTGTAAAAGTCCTCCTTATGTTCTTGTAGTTTAAAAAGTCTATCAAAAATCTAATCTAATCAATAGATTTACGATTCGAAAATTATAAAAGTAGGGTAGACATGTGGATATTATCCGGCTGAACGAAACGTGCATTTATCTAACAGGTTCGTTTCCCACAGATCTTATTTGGAGCTATTTTCTAAAATCCTATGGAGAAATCTCATTGCTTTTTTGTCGAAGGAAGCCATGCGCAGCTTACTTCCGGGTTTTAGGATGCGTCACTGCAGCTCTCTCGTCTCCTCTTCACACACCACACTTTTCGCGGCATACGTACTTACAGCCAATCAGCTCTGTATGATGTGAGATGACGTATGGTGGGGATGGCAGCACTATGCCCCTATGGTCATTATTTGTTTGCCACACACATTAAATAGGAAAATATTCTGAGCATGCGCAGTGTAGTTTTTATAGTCACCATTGACTTAGACAGAGAGAGGGAGGGGCATGATCGGGTTTTGTCCCACATGGCTCTAAACAGCTCAATAGGCACACACTGTAGACACTAATTAGAAGAACACAGACTAAAACAGCAATGTACAGACGAATCAGATGATTAAACATGATCTTAAAATATATTTAATATATTTTTTTATTTAGTTTTTGCATTTTTTTGTAATCATTATTTTTAAGGCAAGGCAAGGCAAGGCAAGGCAAGGCAAGTTTATTTATATAGCACTTTTCAACACAAGGCAATTCAAAGTGCTTTACAAAAAATGAAAGAGATTAAGAAAATGGCATTTAAAATCAGTCATTAAAAAGAAAAGCTAATAAAATACTTTCTGCTGACACTAGGTGGGGCTGTGCCTGCACCTGCCCCTAAAGACCAGTCGCCACTGTACGTTTAGCTTCAGTTGTTGCTGCTCGCTGACGAGAAAAAGGATGACGGTCGGGAGGCGCGCCCCGATTGGCCGGCTACGTTTATGCAACTCAGTAGGTGAATGCACGCATAGCATGATAGAGAGTAGTACCCATAAGCCGCGTTCACACCGGAGTACTTTTCCCCATACTTCCGTTAGTACCCCTTATGTTGCATTCACACCCAAAAGAGTACTTAGTGCCGGGAACTTTTACCCCCATTTTTAGTGCCTGCTAGAGAGGTGGTACTATCCTGGGGGGAAAAAGTGCCCCAGTTCTGGTTTACCAATTTCTATTGGCTAAGCGAATTACAAACCACGCCCCGTAAAACTCTGAAAAGTTTTGTGAAGCCGACATTGTATTTTTGGCATTAGCATTAGCCCCGCTCACCAACGGAGAGAGACTAAATTATGGCAACACCAAAAAAAACATGGGAGCGGTGCAGTGATGAGGAGGTGTCGGCGTTCTGGTGATTTACTCGCAAGGCTTCAGTAGAAGCTGCTGGGAGTCCCAGCAGCTTCTACTGAAGCCAGTCCCCAACTCCGGGGACATCCGGCGGGGGATTCGGGCGGCAGTATACGCCGTGAAGTTGTTTGCAGCCTGCCAGTAAACCCAAAGCAGAAGAAGACGGAGTGACGTCAGCGGCTCATTTGCGTAATCTTCCCTCAGGGAAAAGTACTCCGGTGTGAACGCGATTGGTACTTAGTGCCCTGAGGTAATAAGTGCCGGCTCTAAGTACTGCAAAGTACGCGGTGTGAACGCGGCTACAGAGTCCAGTAGAGGGCGGAGCATGTGTGATATATGAGACAGGATTTCTAGAACTCCCAGCATTCCCAGTCCCATTATTTTGGTTTTGAATTGGGGATTAATCAGTGGCGTTTTCTCCCGGAGGCCAAGGGAAGCCAGGCTTCCCCTGTTTTTTCGGATTGTAGTTATAATTTAAATAAATAAATAAAAACACTTTGTTTTGTTTCTGTAATTCTACTTTCCTGTGTGTTCCTGCCGGACCGTCTCTCCCCCATTCTCATTGAGTATTTTACAAAGAGTGAAACAGCGCCCCTCTAGATGTCATGGTGAAACAGTAGATTGCATTCACTGTTGCGAGAGGAGGCCAGCAGAATCTAGCTTTCCTTGGTGAAAAAAAATTGAGGGATTAACCAATCAGATGAGGCCCACGTGATGCCCCTGCCAACCTGTGATTGGTCAGGGCCATGCCAGGGGAAGCCAGCCGCCTCTAGCTTCCCTTCAGGGGCGGCTGGCGGCTGGCGATTTGATTGGACACTGCCATCCAATCACATCAACATCAATTTTAATACTGTAACTGTCATCACCGCCGTTAGAAATTATCAAGCAAATGAAGCATTATGGAGGGAGGAGATTTGGCGTACTTAATTAAGCATAACTTCACTAAACTTCCGCTACAGCAGCAACTAAAAATTAAAGCAGATGGCAGGACAACGCCCACACTCGAGCTGTGTACACAGAGGAATAAGGGATCTAATCGAACGTTCAATGAGGACAATTATGTCCGCACGGAGTGGCTAACTGGAAGCGCTAAACTTCAGCGTCTATTTTGCTGGCCATGTCTTCTTTTTGACAAGGGTTCGTGCTCCCTGAACAATCCTTGGGCAACTTCAGGATTCATCGACCTTGCCAACCTGTCACGGGCAATTGAGAGGCACGGTAAATCTAAAAATCATATAGATTGTGCTGTGAAATTAAAGCTTTTTGGACGCGTCAGGATTGACGAGGCTCTGGATGTAGCAAGAACCATTAGCACAAAGAAGCACAACGAACAAGTAAAAAAGAACCGGGATATTCTGAGGAAACTCATCATTGCTGCCCTGTACCTTGCACGTCAAGAGCAAGCATTCAGGGGACACAATGAGGCCGCTGGCAGCTCTAACAGGGGCAATTTTGTAGAGCTGGTACGTGCATTTGCAGAGTTTGACACTGCACTCGTGGAGCACTTGGGATCGTCAACAGTCTTCAGTGGTATGTCAAACACCATACAAAATGACATAATTGAGAGCATAGCTCGTTGTATCCAGGATGAGACTGATAAAGAAATACACATTTCTCCTTTCATTGCTGTACAAGTGGATGACACATCAGACATCTCCAATAAGTGCCAACTCACTATCATAATCAGATATGTGAATGAAAAAGGCAGTGTGTGTGAACGTTTCCTCGGCTTTTTTGATGTCAGCTTAGAAAGAGATGCAAAAGCTGTAACATCAGTTGTCATGAGAGCCATCGGGAACTACAGCCCAACAAACAAACTGATTTGTCAGACTTATGACGGAGCAAGCTGCATGAGTGGACAGCACGGTGGCGTTCAGGCTTTAGTGAAAGCACACTGCCCCAATGCGCTATTCATCCACTGCTATGCTCACAAATTAAATTTGGTTTTAGCACAAGGCACAAACAACATCCAAGCAGCCAAACTGTTTTTTGCCAATCTCAATGCCTTCCACAATTTTTTCTCACGTTCATGTAAGAGATCAGCACTACTGTCTGAAGTTGATCCAGCTGTGCGTGTACCAGGGGGTTCTGCTGTGAGGTGGAATTTTAAAAGCCGCGCAGTACACGCCATCCATGAAGGACGCGGGTCGCTCTGTATCGCTTTTGACAGGATAATGACAGAGCCGGGATGGGACAAAGAGACCATTGCACAGAGTGCTTCCTTGAAGCAAAAACTTGAGGATTTTGACTTCACCTTCCTGCTCGGGGTCTTTCAGTCCATTTTCGGCCTCACAGAACCACTCTTCCAGGTTCTGCAAAGCAAGACGGCGGACATAAAAAAATGCCAGGATCGGATCATGAGCACTCTCAGCGCTCTCAAAGCCACAAGAACAGATGAGACATTCAGTCGCATTTACGATGACACGGTCAAAGCAGTCGGCGATCCTGTGCCCCGACATAAACGACGTCGCCGCGGCTGGGACGACCTGGAGCAAGGGTTTAACCAGCACCAAGAAGGAGACGAGGAAACGGTTGTGTCTTTCCGGCGTCTTTACTTCCAGATTGTTGACGGCATAGTGTTGCACATGACCCAAAGATTTGCAGATATGGAGCCCCTGCACTTTTTTCGGATACTGGAACACACATCATTCACATCGTTCTGCAACCCTGATGCATCTCCCAGCAGTGAGCTGGCTCAGCTGATCAACACGTATCCATTCTTTGATGAGCAGAAGTTAAGGAATGAGCTGCACACGCTGTACAACAACAGGTTGTTTCACAAGCCACCAGGAGAGCTGATACAGCTTCTTATTGAGGATGACCTACAGGGCACACTCTCCGAGGTCTACAAGCTGCTCCAGCTCATGCTCACGATACCAGCCACCAGCACATCAGCAGAGCGCTCCTTTTCCTGTCTAAAAAGGATCAAAACGTATCTGAGGAACACGTGTGGACAGGACAGACTTGTCAACCTAGCCACAATATCCATTGACTCTGTTGTTGTGGAGGACCTAAAGGCCGCTGGGAAGTTCTATGACATTGTTATTGACTACTTCGCCACCATGAAAGACAGGAGAATGGCCTTCCTCTTCAAATAGGGTGAGTGAAATGCACACCCCTTTCTCTCTGTGCATACCTGTTGCCTGAACTGCCCGTGTAGCTATGTGTGCAATTTCTGATGTGGTTCTGTTGGTTATTGTGCATTGCTTGCCTGGATTTAGCTGCAGGTGTTCAGTCTGAAGTAGTTGTTTTATTGCAGTTGTTTAATTAGCACAGGGTGCTGCTATCCGAAAATCAGCACCGCAGATAGCATGCCATATAGGGCCCGATCACCCTGAATAGATGAGATTGTTTATATGTTTGTGTTACTTTTGGACTACGGACTGAACTAATTACAGAGACGAGGACTGTTGCTGCACTTGCCGTGTGTGTTAGTGTAACAGATGTAAATATGCAGTGGGGTTTATTTAATTTCATTTTGTATAATCACACACATTCTGTGTTTTATATTATTTTATTCTGTGTTCTTCATTTTATTGAATGTTAAATACCTGGCAAGGTCGGAGAGCTGTGCTCAGGAGTTTATTGTTGTGAGGACTTTCATTTCCTTTCTTTGTGATTTTACTTTTTGTATATATTGTGTCCCTCACGTTTCCTCTTCCCTTTTTGTAAACGTTCCAAGCAATGAGAGGAGTCACTGAGGGAAATGTATGTAAAACTGATCATTTTATCTGTTATCAGATTCAGACATTAAACAGAGATCGTCTCAACTTTACGCTGACTCGGCGGGTCTCGTCCATTATCAACACAACGCATACTGATACTTTGATGTGAACGTAAAACTTTAAAGGTCTCCTGATTTAGTTTGTGAATGAATGCTTCTTATTTATTAATTACCGAATCTGCACTGCGCATTGAGCGGCTGGTATTGCATTGGTGGGGGGAGGTTGGCATAAATTAATAAGAAAATGCTTAAATTAATAAGACGAGAGAGTTTCAGCTGGAGAGTGCGTGCGGACCTGTCGCTTAGATAACAGGCGTGTACAAGTCCTGCATCTGTATGATACAAATGTGTGTAAAATGTTACCGGGCGCTGTAATCACTCATCTGGTTACGTTATTGACCACCCCCCGACCCAAAAACATTGGCTTCCCCTACATTTTTCCCCACCCCACGCTACTGGGATTAATTGGTAGAAAACCTTCCATGGCTCTGTTTCCCCAAATTGCTTAGGAGCGACAGTTCGCCCGTTTACCCAATGTGATGTGTGCCCTCAAATGTAATGGAATGTGGTTTATTTCCCCCACACAATGGGAAATGTCATGCGGAGAATTCCCGACTGGAAGACCTTTTGCTTCCTGCCAAAAATACTCCCTGCCTTTATTGGATCATTTCCGCCGGGATGTCATGCAACTGAATTCTCAGACCTCCTCGCTATTATTGAGCTCTGAATGCTGGACGGATGGGAAGGAAAACGCTCCGTCAAGTGTGACCCACTTACAGCTGGAGAGGCACCAAAGGACCCCATCGCAATTATTTAAAACTCTGCTTTATTATTCATAATTAGCAGTGTGTGTGTATGTGTGATAAAGCCCTCAATAATATACCACCTCCATGCAGGAAAAATATTAGAGCAGAACATTGTGTGTGCATATTGGTGTGTGCAAATGAGGTGAGTGTGTAATTATGAGTGGGAGTACTGTGCGTGTGAGGCTGTGTGTGTGTTTTGAGTGTTAATTTTGTGAGGCATTTGGTAATGTAGCGTTACATGACGTCTTCGGTAGAAAATAATGAGCTTTCGGTTTAACATGGGACCTGAATGCTGGCCTCCTTCAGAGAAAGTCAATTTTTTCTGTTTTAATATTATTTTTTGGGCCACAACTGCCTTTTGCTATAAACCAGATTTGAAAAGGGAAGAGGCCCTTCCTACATCAGCTGGCTAGTCCTTGCGGTCGAATTGTTCAAAAATGGGCATTTCCTAACAACTATTCCCTAACCTATGTGAGGATTAATGATAGGAGAATCCATCACAACTGTGGCAATCTGATTGTCTTACAGTACTGTCCAACGTAATTATGATGTGCCAGTGGATGTTATTGATATGCATCTGCTGTGGGGAAACTACAATTTTCTGTCAAGCCAAATACTTAAAGTGCATCTAGATATTTTGTCCCGCTGGTTTTGTTGGTGTTGTTTTATGGCTTTATAAATGTGGAAAACAGTGGAAATATATTCTTTATTACCGAGATAAGAATAGAAATACAAAAATAAAAGTGACATTTATGGTTGCATGCACGCACCCTCCAGCTGCAGAACGCTATCGTTGCAGATACATTTCAATACATAAAATGTTATGCAATATCTGCCGTGTGTCAAATATGTCACTCTGTATATCACCATTCAAACATGTTTTTAAAAGTTTGAAATGTTGAGTTTATTTGATTATTTTACAGTAATAAATGTTATGTTCATATTTTGCATTTCGAGGGTTGGAAGTTCAAAACTGAGCAATAATATATTTTTCCAAAGATAGATGGATACAGATACAAGATAGTGTAAGGAATAAAGTCAATATTTATATGCCGTAACTTAAAGGTCCCATGACATGCTTTTCCGGTTATTACCCATCCCCTTGTGTGTTACAGTATGTAGCTTTTTATGCATGTAAACAGTCTGCAAAGTCACAAACCCTCAAAGTACACCCTGTAGGGCAGGGGTCTGCAACAGGCGGACCGCGGTCTGGACCCAGACCTATAATCAGTACATTAAGAGGGGATTTCAATTTTGACGGGGCGATTCTATTTGAACCGCCGCCGACAGGGGGCGAAAGAGCCGAGTGAGCGATACAGGGAGAGAAACACAGAAGAAGAGATGAGAGAGCGATACAGGGAGAGAAACACAGAAGAAGAGATGAGAGAGCGATACAGGGAGAGAAACACAGAAGAAGAGACGAGAGTGCGGCAGAGAGAAGTGGAGAGGAAAGTGAGTGAAGAGAATAATTAGCGATACAGGGAGAGGAGAGTGAACAGGCGTGTTAGCGGCAGACAGGGAGAGACACATAATTACACATGGCGCTCTCCAAGAAGAGGAAAGTGGACAGTGAGAACAGAACTTTTAACCCTGAGTGGACTCATTCATGTCCATCCTGCCCACTGGGAGCACAGAGCCAGTGTGTCTCATTTGTTCAGAGACCGTGGCGCTCATTAAAAGTGCCAAAACGCCACTATGAGACAAAACACTAAGTGTTTGACCAAACATTCCCTCTCAAGTCAGAACTGAGGTCACAACAAATAAATATTGTTCCAGGGCAGGCTAACCGAGGCTAACCAATGAGCACCTGCATGTGTGTGTGAGAATGGCCCTGACTCCATTTCAGCCCCGATTTACAAACTCCTGGCAGGACAAGCTAGAGCTCAATTCTCGCATTGAATTAAAACAAAGTGAGTGAGGGACTGCAATATAAGAGGGAAAGAAAGAGAAACTTTAAAACGGTTCAATTGTTATGATGTGTAAATACTGATATTGTTCTATAATCGTCTGAAACAGTTAAGTCATGATGTGAAACGGTTAACAAAGAAAAAGAGAAACTCAAGCTGCTGCTACACTTTATTTTATTTATCTAAAACTAAGCACTTTTAAGATGCACATATTTTCAAAAGCTATTTTATTTATTTTCTCTATTTTATTTTTTAAATGCAGCCCGAGGGGAACATTACACATACAGTACTGTATCCACAGTATTTACTGTATATCTGTATAGTTCAATGTTAATTGACAATACATTTTTATGTATTATTTATTTGATTGGCAGTCAGCTGTTGATTACATGCAGACGTTGATAAAGCTGCAGGCTATGTCAATATATATCACACTAATTCACAAAGCAAGTTAGACACAGCATTCTCATCTGTTTGTCATTACTGGTGTAATTTGTGTTCTGGTTGCTAACAAACGCCATTGAAACACATAATCACTGATGTTCCTCTGTAACGGTGGTGGACTCATCAGAACAGAGTGGGCGAGTTGACCAATCAGA
This sequence comes from Gymnodraco acuticeps, assembly GCF_902827175.1. Classification (NCBI taxonomy): domain Eukaryota; kingdom Metazoa; phylum Chordata; class Actinopteri; order Perciformes; family Bathydraconidae; genus Gymnodraco; species Gymnodraco acuticeps. Next base: position 3,834,495 of record NW_022990313.1, read on the forward strand.
GCACAGTGGGCTCACAGGGAGAGGGGGGGGCAGGAGGTCCAACAAGCCGTTTAGAGCAGTGGTTCTCAACTGGTCAGGCCTCGGGACCCACTTTTTACTTGGTCAATACATCGCGACCCAACATTTTGAAGCACTCAAATCTATTCAACAAAAAAACGTGCTGTAATATATATACGCTTTTCAGCATACAATATTAATACAAGTGAAGTACAGTGCATATATCCCTTACATCCCTTCACAGAACTAAAGTATGCTTTTAAAAAAGGTTTAATGAGATGATGGAATCAAAGCTGAACTATATAAAAAGGTACGCATGCTGAAAACCCAACCCCAGCAGGGGGGTCTGGGGGGATTCTCCCCCAGGAGATTTTTAGAAATACTAACATAAACTATGCATTCTGGTACACTCTGAGGAGAAAATAAATAAATCTATTACTAGCCGACATATTAATAATATTTTACGCCAATGTTTGTTTTTCACTTTGTTCTGACATCTTGCTGAAAGAAGAGTAAAGAGGAGAGAGTCTGTGTGACTTACTTTAAATTGTGGGTAAGGGTAGATAGCTCCCATTGTTCTGTGACCTGTCAGTCATCAGACCGGGGGTCATACAGTATTTCATTGTGTGTTCATTTGTATCTGAAGTTATACCCATGGATGTATAAAGAAGAGTTCTACCGCTAAGTTATTCTCCGTGGGGACTTCCGGCAACAAGCTTGATTCTGATTGGCCAGAAGACTCGAAAAAACATCAGCAAAGATGTTTTATTGAGAAGATGATCACTACTTGGCAGAAGTTTTCAAAACCGTTTATGGTCTCCGGTACTTCCCGTCCAACGCCGACTGCATGCACAGCGTTAGAAAATCGGGCCTTCAAAATAAAAGTTTGACTTTTTTTCAATTTTTTTTTCTTCACTCACACATCCGCGACCCACTCTAAACGGGTCCGCGACCCACTTTTGGGTCGCGACCCACCAGTTGAGAACCACTGGTTTAGAGAGTGAACACACATACTGTACACAGAGATGCTGTATGAGAAACCAATGTGAGTTTGGAACATTGAACAATTTAAATATATTCTAGTAGACCTCAACAATGGAATTATGATCAGTAGAAATGGCCATGTCATGGGACCTTTATTAATAACACTGTTTTATTCTGTAACCGGATGTTCACAAAATTGTCGAAACACTTGACTTCCTGTCTTTTCAGACTGTTTTGGTAGCATTAGCATGTAGCTAATAATATGTTTTGTACGTACATTTAAGGAGAAATTACAAGTGGTGTTGCACACTAAACACACTGTCTTTAACCCTCACTTATTGACGCTGCAATACTATTATTAGGGAATGTTTAAATGACCAACAGATATTAGAATATTGTAAAACTAACATCAGAAAACGACAGGACGTGCCTTGAACCCGCCCCCATCAACGCTAAGCCAATAGGAGAAGACTACAGATGATAAAACGGGAAGCCAGCAGGAAGTCGGTCTCTTTCCCCGCTGTCCATCAAGGATAGTGGACGAAGGAGCACTCGGGCCGAGTCGCCATTTTGCAAGTATCATCGTATCATTGTTTTATTAAACGCTGTTAACATGTAAATAGGCTTCCTGGACTCTTTTCGGGTAATCACGGGCTCAGGGCTAAAAAAAAAACTACAATAGATACAAATATGAACCTGAAAACTAACAGAATAGGACCCCTTTAAAGTCTCCTTTGGACACAAAATGGTGTGTTTTTAGTTTTGAGACATCAATGGCCACCGCCCCAGCCTTATTTTTTTGCAAGGAGAGAGGTAATGTGTGAAAGCGGATGTATGTGTTAACTTAACATGCATTTATGTTGTTTGGGTGTTTCTTAATGTGCTTTTTAATATTTTATATGTATTTATGTCTGTGCATGGATATGTGTGTTTTTCCCTTATGTGAGTGAGTCTACTTGAGTTACTGAGCTCCCAGTGTTTGCACAATTTGTGTTTATGCATAGTACGTGCAAGGATTTGTTCCAAACCTATGCATTTTTTTTTGTGTGTGACCATGTATGTTTGTGTGTGTCTGTGTAATGAGACCCTCTCCACCAGCTGCCACTCCGGAGCAGAAAGCATCAGCAGAGCCTCAGTGGAGCTCACATCCAGACTTCCTCACATTATTGTTTCCTGTGTTGTCTCTCAGGCCTTAGTAATTAGTGGCTGCTTTAATGACTCTAATATCACAACTCCAACCCGCAGTGCACACACTCTAAAGAGGTGGCTGCTGAGTGTGTGTGTGTGGTACGTGATGATTAAGTAGTGCCACTGTGTACGTGTGATGGAGAATGAGTGTCAAGCCGATGAGAGGGTGTTTTATGCAAAGCCTTGATGATCAAGTGCTGCGTAATTTAGTGTACTGTGTGAAAAATAGAGGATGGGAGGAAGTGGGAGTATGTGAAAGAGAGTGCATCAGTATCTACTATGATTTTAGGGAAACAGCCATATTATTCTATTGTTTTACCATCACCAGTATTTTCTAATCCGCCTACCGGTTGACTTTTGGATTTAAAAACGTTTCCTAAAATTCCTTTCAGAGGAGAGTTTCATGTTTGTTGTTCTAAAGAAGTGATAGTTACGGTAGCTGACCCGTGCAAACGCTCTACGATAGCCCAAAACATGCACTGCACTCTCAAAATGATCAAAAAAATACTAATGTGCCAAAACACATGCGAATCAAGGAACATCTTCACTAACCTGACAACACGTACAGCATTTAAAAAAACATTCAACAGCTCGACGAAACATGCGCAGCGTTTATTAAAAGCGCTGGATTAACAAAACGCAAATTGATATCGCTGCAAGAAGGTCAAAACACAACAGAAACAGGGACACTAAAAAGTGATGCACACAGATAAGTGTTTTGTCAGTTAACAGTATTTGAAATGACTAAGTTAGCTACATTAGCTAGCTAGCTTATGGCAGATCTGCAATAATATTGGAAGGAATCATATGATAACATTGTTAAAATAAGATAAAACTTAAACTTTAGGTGAGCTTCCAGTGAAAGTGAGTTTGGCATACTTTATACAGGGTTCCTACTCAAATGTAAGACTTTTTAAAGGTGGGGTAGGTAATTCACTTCAGAAACACTTTTTGTTATATTCCATGGAATGCTCTTAACATCCCGATAGCAATGATTAAATTAAATGCTTTGACAATAAATAAATACAGATATTTCATCTGTGGAAGCCGTGGTACTGTAAAAAGCACGACCAATCATCTTAGCCGGTGTCAGTACCGTATGTGCTCGGGCTACCAGATCTGCTCGGGGTCCGTCCCTTACTAATGACGTCACGCGTTGTGATTGGCTGTACGGTAATCACACGCTGATTGGTGTAACTAGGGGCGCTGACTAGCGTATACGGGAGTCTGATCAAAGACGAGTGAGTGTAGGTAGAGAGAGAGAGAGAGAAGGAGAAAAATAAGAGAAATCGGGGTTGTTAAAATGGTGACCGAGGCTTCTGCTAAGTACAGGAAAAGAGGGATGGAGGAGGGATCAGAGCTCAGGAGACTAGCAGGAGACTGATGTCCAAGAATGAGTCAAAGCAGGACTTGTGCAACCTGGCAAAGTTCAAGAAGTCAGAAGATTGCTCTTTGTAATCTTATCCAGTTCACCTGTTAATACATATTTAAAAAGGATTTTGCTTTGTCAATATAAATTATTTCCCTTATATATTTTACTATCTTATATAGAGGTTCGAAAGGGTAAAATTGCCAATTTAGAAATACAAAACGATGTAGGTTAGAGACGAGTTAAATAAGCTCATATTTGAATTCCCCATTAAAAAAACACATAATTTAGACACCCCCATGTTAGAATTTCCTTCAGATTCATGTTAGCACCTGAGTATGACCTGCCCTATTGGTGTATGATCAAATTTGATTTCTAATTTTAAATAAAAGGTTCACAGTTCACAGTTATTGTTAAACAGGAGTTAAATCAATTTCTCGCTTATTATAAGAATGTATTTCACAATATTCATATTTAAATGATCGGGAAATTACGTTGTAATGATAATAAATCACCTCCCTCATTCATATTAATGTCGATTGTTATTTTTTATGTTTGAATGTTAAAAAAGAACAATCGACAGTGTTGTAGAGCCGATGAATGGGAGTCAGCAGGATGATCTTGTATACACGCTACACAAGCTAGAATGACAACACAACACAGGTGCACTCACTAACTCGTCCGTGGTGCAACACACACTATATAACCCAGTGAATTGTGTCCCGTAATTGTCACCGGTGTAAACATAATTATGTAAATAACCCAATTTGTGTTCTGTGAAACGGAAAAGGATATTACATTATTGTTGTTATTTTCGTTGCAGTGTCTTAAATGTAATTTAGGTTAACTTCCTGTTTTATTTAGAATTATTATTATTACCTCTTGGGTTGCCGTACAGCCAATGTGTGACGTCATTGGTAAGCGTAACGGACCCCGAGCAGATCTGGTACTGACACAGTCTCACGGTATTTCTTGTTATAGTCACAAAATTAATCTATTGATTCGTGTTCACGAACACAATTTCACAATTTTTTGTGTCACACAGAACGATTTTAAAAGCAATGTAAATAATAACCTCTTTTTTTTAAATACAGATTTCAGTATTCTGACAGAACAATTTTAGAAGCAATGTATTTATATTGGTAGTATGTTTCGTGCCTGCACCAAATAATAACACATTAGAAGGAAAACAAGATGACAAAAAATACAGATGTCAGTATTCTGAGGCTCTGAGCCATTTGTTTTCCTCACGGACGGCAAAAAAACTCCGACATTATACAATTTAAAATGATAGGGTTAGGATAGGGTTAGGCTTAGGGTAAGATATTGAGTAAGAAAATGTTTTTATGAACCACACAGCTTCTGGTCTTCCAAGACCCGACCGGACAAAAATACGTGGTGCACACGAAACATGCTACCAATAGAAATACATTGCTTTTTAAAATCGTTCTGTGTGACATGAAAAAAATGCAAAAAACGTGTTGGTGAACACGAATCAATAGATTAAATTAATTTTGTGACTATAACACGAAATGCTGTGAGACTGGGTTGGCCTGTAAGCCTTCCATCTCATGCACAAACTTATCTCGTACCCTCATTGGTCATGTGCGCGTTCGTGTGTTGGAGGAGGGGCTCTGTAAGGAAGTCTGAAGGAAGGGGCAGATTTTTTTTTCGGTTGTGTACTTTCAAATTCTAGTGCACTCGAGCTGGTTTCTCCATTCTTACCTGCCCTACCTTTAAGACCACTTTGAATATAATTTAAGACCTATTTCACGGCAAGAAAGTATGAAGGAAAATTGTTATGAAAGAAGAAATACGTCCCATAATTACTTACAAAGTAAATGTATGACTGACGATGACTGAACATAACAGCATAACAGTACAGAACTGTGCTAGCGTGTTAGATAAAAAGTGTGTGTGAGTGAGTGACGAGCTATATTCAGAGCTCTGCTGCCTTCATGCTGTTGTATGATTGATGTTTAGCTAGGGTATTTAGTGTCCACAGCACCTCTGCTTTTAGGGTTGACTCAGACCCAAACGTCACCCGGAGGTCCCCCGATGTTGTTGCAGGAGCTGCTGCACTAGCTAACGCTACACTAGCTAACGCTACATTAGCAACAGGTGCAGCAGGCTTCAAACACGTTCCCCGCCACTGGTTTCCACCAAGCACTACATTCAATGTTTTCCAACCAAATACGGTTGAACTTACACTTCCCCATATTTATTTGTAAGTAGATTCGAAGATACCTGAGTTTCTGACTACCGCTAGCAGCTAGCTGAAGCTTGGTTGCTAGGTTACTAGCTTGGAGGTTCCATGTTGATTTATTTCAATACAAAGACTATTACGATACTGGTTACTTTGCAGCCCGGACATTTCCCCCAAAACACATTTAGACGCGTTCCCAACACAGAAGTAGCCTACCTTTCAAATCTGATCATTTTTAAGACCTTCTAAATCATATTTAAGACCTTTCTTATTTAAGACTTTTTAAGGCCTTCAATTCTGATTATCAAATGTAAGACTTTTTAAGATCCCGCGGGAACCCTGTCAATAATCCCTGAATGTCAACAGCTGTTAGGGTCACTTTTTAGTGGCCCCTGGTTTCTGTTTCGTATTGATCTTCTTGCAGTCTTTTGTATTTGCAGCATTGCGTTTCTGCATTGCTTTAGTAAACGCTGCGCATGTTTCTTGACGTTGGTGTAGATGTTTCTATATTTGCATTTGTTTTGGCACATTTGTGTTTTGAAACTGCAGCATGTTTCTCCTTATGGAAGTGGTTTGGGCCGTTGTAACGTGTTCACACCTGCCGGCCACTGTAGATCGTTGCCCCTCCCATGTTTTGATTTCCATTCAATAAAGTGTAATTCCACAAAGACAGGACAGATATAAACTCATGAGCTTGAGAGATCGGATGACTTACTTACCCAGAATCATTATACCCGCTAGAGAACTACCCAAAAGTACTAGGAAAATCTCATTAAAGCTTTTCGCTTTCTGATTTGAAAAAGTTTGCAATACAAAAAGATGGGATAAAAGGCTGATGGAAGCAGAATTCAGGCATTCATTATCTGCGTTTGCTCAACAGCAAAAGTGAAGCAAATTTCCTTCTACTATAGTGGGAGCAACTGCCCATACACAAGCGCAGTTGTACTGCAAATGAGTGAGTCAGTGATCCTGCCAGTGAAGGATTTCAAGATGGCGCCTGTGTCGGCATGCCGCTCCCTCAGCTCTCTGCCTTTAGCTATCCTGTTTTTGTTTGTCAGAATGTCCCTGCTCTGCTTGTCTATGATCGCCAAGCTCTCCTCCACCTAACGGGCCCTCCACACTACAAGCGTTTCAGGCGTAAAATTACGCCTCTAGCGCGTCTGCCCATTCACTTTGAATGGGGTGACGTCACGTCCGCTCACGTTTTCGCCGAACTGCATCACGGGAAGGCAAGCGTAACTTTGAGAGCGTCTCGCGCGTAAAAAGTTGAACAATGTTGAACTTTTTACGCACGAAACGCTCTCTCGGTTCCTGACAAGGAACGTTTCAGAAAATCTGACAGCTCAAGCCGTAGCCAATCAAAAACCGCGCATACGCTGGGAGAGATATCCTGAGATATCCCGCCGTTCATGTCTATATTTGAAATAAAATGGACGAGGTTATAATCGTAGCGGTAGCGAATCACCCTGTATTATTTGATGTGACCCTGTTCACATACCGGGATAGAAACCAGAGGAACCAGGCATGGAAGGAGGTGGCAGAGACAGTGGGGGAAACTGGTAGGTTTTTGCCTGTTTGGGGATTTTATATCCAGTTTACTTCATGTTAACATAGCTAATGAAACATAGCCGGTATATTTAGCATAAAATAGCGCCATAGACATTAATCACATACATGTTAATCATCCGCTGCCACATCATAGACTATATTGCATTACATTAATGCACACAATGTCATACTCCTTTCACATTTCTTAGTTATATATATATATATATATATATATATATGCAAAAATTCATTCCTAGCATTCTATTTCCATGTAAATTACTGCTTTATTTAATTTGTATATTTTTGCAATTTACCTGTACAATACATGTTGTGTTTTATATTAGATTTCTTGTTTTGTATATATGCACCATGACATCAAGTCAAATTCCTAGTATGTGCAAAGCTACCTGGCAATAAACCTGTTTTTGATTCTGATAAAGTGTGACATGTAAAACCTTGTATGCAATTGAAAGGGATTTGGTTTTCATTAATGGAGCAATCATTTTCTGAAATTCAAGAAATTAACTGTATTCTTTCATTTTCATTTTCATTTTATTAGACGAAGTGTGCAAAAAGCGTTGGAAGTCCCTCAGGGACCGATACCGCAGGGAGAGGATCCTGGAGAAGGAAGGGAAAAGTAGCGGGGCAGGGGCTTCCGGGGGATCTAAGCCCTGGCGTCTCGCGGCAGTAATGAGCTTTTTAAAGCCCTTCATGCTGGACCGTGAGACGTCCAGCAATTTCCCCCGGCAACCCCTGCCTCCACCCACCGGAGCAGAAGAAGAGGAAGACTCTATGGGTGACAGCCTGGATGACAGTCTGGAAAGCCAGCCAGAGCCAGGTAGCAGTCAGCCGGCCAGTCAGCCGGCCAGTGTGCCAGACGGTGTGCCAGACGGTGTGCCGGCCAGTGTGCCAGCATTCCGGGGGAAGAAGAGCAGGGGAAGGGAGATGTCCCCTTTTGAGGAGAACCTGCTGTCGGCCGTAGGCCCGATGCTGGCCATGCCACCACCACCACCAGTGGTGGAGGTGGAAGACGAGGACCTCCTTTTTTTAAGGAGTCTCTGGCCTGCAATGCAAAAGCTGAGCAGGACGAGCAGCATGAGACTGAAAATGAAGCTACAAGAGGCGGTCCTCCACAGAAATGGACATTAATAATTAATTAATTAATTAGATACTGATACTGATACTGATCCACATTACATCTTTTTACACTCATCACTCATCACACACAACATCACATAAATAAAAGTTATTTAAAAGTATGTTATGGCTATACTGTGTCTTGACTTGTTCATGTGGTTTGTCAGTTACAACATACCAGGAGCTTCTTGTATGTCGATATATAATGTGCTGTCTTCTGTAATTATTCAGGTGAAACCCTGATGAAAATTATGAGTGGTTTATCACTAAAAACAGGGCTGAAGGAAAAAGGTTGTTAGTTATATCATGATATCAATTCAAGAAACATGTTTATTAGGAATGGTTGATTTTAAAATGGCTCATTTGGAATATTTGCTTTTTAAAGAAAATGGGTAGCTCTTAAAAGAGCTTTTTGGTTTGGAGACAAATATGGGCCTACACCACATTTGCCTGCCATCGCACTGCCCCCTCCTCGTTGAAGTAGGAGCAGAAGGTCTCCCGCTGTTGGATGGATTGCCGTGTGGCATTGTTGGAGCCCATCCTCGGTGCATCACACAGGGTTGGAGTAACTTCATCCGTGGACCTTGCGATAGGTGTGCGTGATGGCATATCAATGGTCTTCCTGCGGAGGAAGTTATGCAACACACAGGCAGCCTTCACACACAACTCCGTCACCTCGGGGCTGGTGGTGATGACACGCCTGAGCATTCTCCACTGGGTTGAGAGGATGCCAAACGCACATTCAACCACCAACCTGGCACGGCTGAGGCGGTAGTTAAATAACCTCCTTTCACGGGTGAGGTGACGTCCAGGGAATGGACGCAGAAGGTTGTCCAGCAGCGGAAATGCCTCATCTCCAACGAAGACATGGGGGAGAGGGCCCCGCCGCTCTGATCCTGCGATGACGGTGTCAGGTGGTAGCTGCAGACTGCCGTCTCGGAGGCTCTCTCCAAATGCAGAATTCCGCAGGCTCCCACTGTCGCTGCTCCTCCCAAAGCCTCCAACATCCACTACCCTGAACAGGTACTCAGCATCCACCACAGCCAGCAGTACCAAGGAGTGGGTGGACTTATAATTAAAGTAGAGGGAACCTGCATTTGCTGGAGCCTGGATAACGACGTGCTTCCCATCTATGGCACCAACACAGTTGGGAAACTCCCAGCGCTCCTGGAACCCAGCAGCGATGGCTCTCCAATCCTCCACCTGTGGTACCGGCATGCACTCCTCGACCAGGGCGGTCCAGATGGCCCCCGCAACCTCCTTGACAATGACTGCCACTGTAGAACGCCCGACCCGATAGCTATCGTCGCGTACGAGTCACCAGTTGCCAGGTACCTGAGAAAAAAAGATATATACATGATTACAAAATATATTTATTCAGACCCCACACACACACAGACCACAGATCCCCCCCTCCACACATTGAACACAGACACAGATTGAACACACATTGAACACAGACACACACACATTGAACAGACACACACATTGAACACAGACACACACATTGAACACAGACACACACATTGAACACAGACAGACACACAGATCCCCACACACACATTGATCACAGACACAGACACACACGCCATGTACACAGGGGAGCAATACTGTGTTTACCTAGATATCTTAATTAATGTTACCCATCTGAACTAAATCACAGACTTCAGTCATCATTCATGCATTCTCTCTCCTTCTATACAGAGTCAGATTAAAGAAGTAGAAATACACAAAACGTACCGTAGGCAGATGGCGAGTCGCTCGGCGGGGCCGATTGACATACGCAGATGGGTGTCCACCTTTGTAATCAGTGGGCCCACCTTTCCGAGCAACTCGTCGAACACCTCCTTGCTCATCCTGAAGTACCTCTGAAAAAGGCGGTCATCGAGACGGAGCTCCTGGACGAGAAGGTGGTATTCCCCCCTTTGTAGACGCTTTAGGAGTATCGGGTGTACCCAGAAGCGACGCACACTACACGGCCTCATGCGAGACAATGTATACACTAAATGCAACCTTGCACACACACGAGTTACCCTGCTTACCCTTGCTACAACACCGGCATCCATTTTAGCAATAGTGGAGAAGAACCGGGGTTTTTCACTTTGTATGTCCGGGGCGGGAGATTCACATGGAGATTCTGATTGGTTGTTGGTCGCGGGGCTCGAAGAAACGCCCCAAGCGTAAATCTTGGGGCGTTGGAAGCGAATTTTACGCTTGTAGTGTGGCCGGCCCGTAAGACCCTCACTGGAGTTTATACTGCTGCCCAAACCTATATCTGGCAACCGTAAATCGACTACCCCCCCCCTCTACTGTCAGATATTCCCACCTACCTGCGCCGGTTGCCCTGCATCCTGCCTCACCGAAAGCGCTTTAGGCGACGGGGAAAGCGTGGTGGCGCGCTTGTCCATCAAAAAGCACACCTGACGGCTTCTTCCATGACTTATCCACGCATCAGATGTCATGGCCCTCCCGCTGCACGCCATCCAAGGGTTCGGTGGATTCGCCCTGTCTTTCCGGAGCTGCGGCCTCTGCTGGGCCCGCTGGCAGCTCCTCCTGCCTGACTGACTGCTCCCGGTCCGCGCTGCGTTCAACACGCATATCTTCGTCAGCTGAGACGCACTACACCTTCGGCCAGCCCGGAGAGAAAACTCTGCATGGCTTTGCTAAACGCTAGGTCAATAGCAAACAAGACGTTCCTGTTAAACGACTTCTTCACCTCTCATGATCTGGATTTAATGTTCCTGACGGAGACCTGGGTCCACACCGGCGAGTATGTACCGTTTTCTGAACTTCTTCCTCCTGACTGTACTTTCTTCAGCTCCCCCCGTACCACCGGCCGTGGTGGGGGTATAGCTTCAGTGTTTAGAGCTAATCTCCAATGCCGTTTACTTCACCCAGTAACTAGCTATGCTAGCTTCGAGTTGCAGCTTTTTGAATTGAACCCAGCCTTGCCTATACTCTGCGCAGTTGTGTATCGTCCGCCAAAGTACAATAATGATTTCATAACTGACTTTTCGTCCGGGATCATGGTGAAATATGATCGTGTTTTGATCTGCGGAGACTTTAATGTCCATGTGTTCTGCGAGTCTAAACCTCTAGTTAGGGATTTTTTAAACCTCCTCGACTCTTTCGGTCTCATTCAGTCTGTGGCTGGCCCAACACATGATAAAGGACACACCTTAGATTTAGTATTATCGTTTGGATTGTCTATCTCTGTGGATGAAATCTGTGCAGCCAGGAACGCATATCTCAGACCATTTACGGGTTCTGTTTACAACCTCGATCCCTTCTGTAGGAGTCGAATCACGTGCTCCTGCGCGTTGTCTGCGTTCAATTAACCCCTTGACTGCCTCACAGTTTTCAGATGCTTTTAATACTTATCCGATTTGTAAATTAGAGGTGAACTGTGCTTTTAGTGCGGATGAGCTTATCTCTTTGTTTGATTCGACATGTACACTGATACTGGATTCCGTTGCTCCTTTTACGCTTAGACGCAACAAAGTTCTCTCAGAGCCGTGGCTCAATGATTGTACTCGCGCTTTTAGACGTGCTTGCAGGCGTGTAGAGAGAAAATGGAAAAAGGATAAACTTCATGTCTCCTTAGAAATTCTTCGTGCTTGCCTTTCCGATTATCAGACGGCAGTCAAAGCAGCCAAAACAGAGTATATTTCTCTGTTTATCTCCAAAAACAGCCATAAACCTCAAGTTATTTTTAATGTCCTTAATTAGATCATTAATCCTTGTGATGCTTCTCCAATTGTGCCATCAACTACTCTCTGCGATACATTTCTTAAATGTTTTATCGAAAAAGTATCTGCTCTTAGGCTAGCCTATACTAGTGCTACCCCAGATCCTGCTCCCTTTCTGTGCCCTGCTGTCCTCGACCATTTTGAGCCTGTATCCCTCTCTTCTCTCTCGGAAGTAGTCAAGCACCTGCGGCCGAAAAAACTGCACCTTAGACAGCATTCCCTCTCGCTTCCTTAGAGATGTTTTTGAATCAGTTGGAGCAAGTGTTTTATTGCTTGTAAACACCTCTCTTAGCTCAGGATGTGTCCCAGCTGCCTTCAAACGTGCCGTGGTTAAGCCATTACTTAAAAAGAAAAATCTCGATCCCTCCATTCTCGCAAATTTCAGGCCCATCTCCCAGCTACCCTTTTTATCTAAAGCCTTGGAGCGAGTAGTCTACGCCCAGCTGCAGTCATTTTTAACCAGGCATGGCATCCATGACAAATTTCAGTCTGGCTTTAAACCTATGCATAGTACTGAAAAAGCCCTTTTAAGAGTTTTTAATGTTCTGTTCTTAGCCGCCGACTCAGGCAGCCCAGCTGTCTTGGTGCTGTTAGATTTAACTGCTGCCTTTGACACTGTGGATCATATTATCCTGTTGTCACGGCTTGAACAGTCCGCAGGCATTACAGGCTCTGCCCTTGCATGGTTCAGGTCTTATTTGACGGACCGTAGCTTCTCAGTGCAATTAGGTGCCTTCTCCTCTGCCAAAGCCCCTCTTACCTGTGGGGTTCCCCAAGGCTCGATTCTGGGCCCCATCCTTTTTCTATTGTACATACTGCCCCTAGGTTCAATTCTCACAAAACATAATATCCCCTTCCATTGTTATGCTGATAATGTACAGATCTATCTGCCTTTCAATCAAAATTCCAACTCACTACAGCAGTTGAAGGACTGCTTAACAGAGATTACATCCTGGTTTAGCCAAAACTTCCTCACCCTCAATGAGAGCAATGAGGTCATTTTTTTTTTACCCCAACCAACAGTCTCCCCGGTTGATATTCTGGGCTCCCTCAATACAAATATCTTCCCCTCTGTTATGAACCTTGGAGTGACCTTCAACAGCGCCTTTAAATTTGATAAGCAGGTTAGCACTGTAGTCAAGACCTGCTTTTTCAAAATACGACTATTGGCTAAGACCAAGTCGTTTTTATCTTTTAAAGACTGTTGAGATCTTCATATGAAGTGAATACTTAAAACGAAAGTTAATTATAAATCATATATGAAGTGAATACTTAAAACGAAAGTTAGTTATAATCAAATATAATCAATTATATTCTTGTATAACCCACAATGAAAATGCTTAATATTTTAGGTTTTTCTATAGTTACAGTATAAACAAAACCAAGTGGTTTGTTAAGTTGAGTGTAAGGCCTATAAGAGTTATGGGTGTCTCTGATAAGAGAGTAGGCCGTTTTTTCCCTCTCCTGTGACAGCAGTTCCTTACTGAAGGAGAAAAACATTGAGGTGTCAAAAAGTTGGTTATGATAGCCATACAGTAGAACATGTCTGGTCATGTCCAGCCCTGTACATTAGAGGCCATGCCCAGTTTTCCACAAATTGGGTGTAGAGGAGGAGTTTGTTTTTTTGGGGTTTCGATCCGGTTTTTTGAGCATAAAGAGACTGGTTTTTTGAGAGAGGGGGGTTTCCCCTGGTAGACTCTCTCCCGGTAGGCTTTGTCCTTCAGAGCTGGGTTAATAGCTCTCGGTAAGGTCCTCTCACACGTGGTAAATATCTCTCGAATTTCTTGGTTGTTGGCTGAGTGGAATGATTTGATGAGAGATGTGTTTGTGAATATTATAACCCGCCACCTGTGAGGAAATCTTCCTCCGAATTAATGCGGATAGGAATGGGTTTTTGAATGTTAATCCGCCGTCTGTGTCGGAAAAAGTGTATGAATATTATAACCCGCCACCTGTGAGGGAATCTTCCTCCGAATTAATGCGGATAGGAATGGGTTTTTGAATGTTATACCCGCCGTCTGTGTCGGAAAAAAGGTATGAAACTGATGTGAATTGATTTGGTTAATGAAAAGTTGAATGCGCTTTTTATTGTCACCGGTCTTTTAATGAGGAAATACCCCTAAATTCTATCGGGAGATTTTAAAATGTCACAACTGAATTGGGTAGTTGAAATTAAACATTTTGGTAATAAATGTAAGACTGTGAATTAAAGTTTCATATTTGAACATGATCACAGCACCATTTTTCTTTAGTATGATTATAATGTAAAGAGAGAAGGTAAAAACCCTGTATTAGTTTGGACCTATTTTTCTTCAAATAAACTGATCCCACCTTTTGGACTGGGATAACTTAAAAGACAACCTGTGCTCTCCTCTCCTGCTTCAAAGGTAAGACTGCACCCTGCCACTCACACTTAGGTAGGAGCACACTCCATTTACTGATATCAAAATCCTTCGGGATCCCTTAAACAGATTAAAAAAGAGTTGTCTGAATTGAAACAGCAGTTAAATTGAACCTGGTTCTTCGGGGGGTTAGGTAGAGGTGAGATCTTGCTGACGTTGGTGGATCTGAGCCAAGCAGCAAACTTACATAGACTCAATAACTTCGGTCAGGTCAATTAGTAGGTCAGAGTAATTTACCGGAATAAATTATCAGGACCTCTCCGACTCTAAACAAGACCTAGAAAGGGTTATTAACGCCTTTGTTACCTCGAGACTGGATTACTGCAATGCTCTGTATGTGAGTATGGACCAGGCTTCAATTAGACGGCTCCAGCTAGTTCAGAATGCAGCTGCACGTCTTCTTACTGGCCATAAAAAGTGCGACCATATCACCCCAATTCTGGCTTCATTGCACTGACTTCCAGTTCGATTCAGAATAGATTTTAAACTCCTTTTATTTGTTTTTAAAGCCCTAAATGGGCTGGCTCCTGCCTATATAGCCGAACTCCTCCATCGCTACACCCCAGGCAGAGCCTTAAGGTCGGCTGATCAGTGGCTGTTGATAGTGCCTAAGACCAGGCTTAAAACCCGAGGGCATCGAGCTTTCGCAGCGGCTGGCCCTAGGCTCTGGAATACTTTGCCCCTCCATGTGAGGTCGGCCCAGACCCTGGGGGTTTTTAAATCAACACTTAAAACTCACTTTTTCTCTCTGGCTTTTGTTTATTTATGTATTCATTTAGTTCTTTATTTTAATATTTATAACATAACACAGGATTTCATAAAGTATTTTTTAAATAGTTTATACATTATTCGAATATCACTGATTCTTGAGTCGGGACAAAACCTTTTTTGAAAATGTACACTATTGATTAGAGTTATATATTCATGTAGATTAAGATCTGTGCTATTTAACCATGTAAAGGTGCAGGCTGGAGGTTAAAACACATTTTTAATAAATTCACATGTTTACCTTAAAAACTTGATTTGTGTCAACTACGTCAGACACACTAAAAGTATAATTTCACACTTATGAATACACAGATTTAAAAAAAAATTGCATTTTCAAACTTTATCTTTTATTTTGCCACTAAAGAAAAAAGATCCTTAAATCAAATCAAGTTTTATTTATATAGCACATTTATAAACCATTTTTGGTGGAGCCAAAGTGCTGTACATATAATAAAAATAGCCTACAGTAGAGACACTTTACAGCAAATACAACAGCACAGATTGTTCAGAATATCAGTATGAGAAAAACGACACCCTCTATCCTTAAGGGAATAAGACACAAGAGGGTGTAGATCTGATGATCCTTTATTACTTAAACAACAAAAACTGAAGAAATAATTCGTTTTTTCCCAGAAAAATTACAAAAACATACATCTGAGGTTGCTGATGAAGATCTGACGGTGTTGACAGGAAACTGACGGAGTTGACAAAATTGTATTTGCATTTCTGATTAATGAACAAATGCTTTTTTAAACAGATGGAAGTGACAATAGATTCATAAATAACAACTCCTTGTCTTATACTGAACATATTTTTCATTCAACTGAAATAAACAAACTGTAAATACATCGTTTCAAATTATAACAAATTGCACCGTTTCCAACTATTACAAAAAATAAGTGAAGAAATGTAATTAAGCTAACAATCAGCCATAGGTGATGCTGCAAAACATGGCATACTTCAAAACTAGGAAAAAGAAGAGAGCAGGAACACACGTGTTGAGGAGGTGCTTACATTGAAAAAACACACTATGCTTTAAAGCATGAATGCAGTCACACAAGGGACTTATGCCTTGAGCAGCAGTCGTCGGACATGCTCACGCTCTATGAAGTCCATCACATCAGGGGCAATACTGTAGATCTCTCTTGTTCTTGATTGGACTGGTGATGCATTTCCCATTAGTTTCACTATGATGTCTTGAACTGGGCAGAAACAGACATCCTTCTTGCCACACTTGGGCTTAACCTTTGCTGTTGGACCATGGGGATGCAGAAATTCCACTTTCACATCTTGATGCTCAGTATCCACAGCAATGGTCTTGGCTAGCCACCAGTGGTCATCATATACTACTGCTAACCAGTCTCCATTATTAAGGCTGCTAACAGTCGTTACTGTCACAGTACCCTCAGGACCTTTCAATGGCTCCTCATCCAACTCTTCCATCACATCTTCCATTTCCACATCCCCTCCCATCTCATTTTCCATCTCCTCCCACAACATGTTTAAAGGTCTTTTCTTTCTTGCCCTACGGGTATCACTCTGCTATTCATCTGGGCCCTGAAAATAGAAGGTAGCTGGGCAGAAGCACTGGCAATCCAACATCTTGCTGCAAAAGCAGGATAGTTGTCTGTAGTGGATCCTGTTCTCACCTGGTGTATTTGTCTTGTTGAGGGAACCGGTCTGAGAGGATCTATGAGAAGTGTATCATATCTTTCCATGTCTTCTTCTACAATGTAGTGCAGCTGAACAGCCTTCAGACTGTCTGAGACCTTCTCAAAGAATGTGTGTCCATCTGTCACGTCATTTCCTCTCAGTACGAGGTTGTCAGCTGTTCTTTTTACTGTTCCGCCAATGCCGTCTGGTGCGCCTTTACCGTGGGATGTGGGGAAGAAGTTCCACGTTGCTTTTTCAAACCCTAGTGTAGGTGGAATAGCAGACAAAAGAAACAAGTTCTTCTTGTTCTTATACTGTTTACTTGGTCCATCAGACCAGAAGTGCACGGTGGTGACCTGTGGATATGTAGTCTTGATATCTTTTAAGACAGGTTCCATGTGTATCCAGATTGCTGCAGCATCTTGTATCTTCGACTCGGACAGTGTGCAAAATGCTGCCTTTTCCCCCTTTGTGTAATACATTCCAGTATGGAGTGTTATCTGTGGCAGATGTTGTCCAAAATGGCAGGCCTGAACTTCAGATTTATATTTGCATCTCCAGGATTCTGAGAAGTCAACATGGACGATTGCTGTACTCTCATCACAGGACTCAATTGTGTTGATGTATGCTTTTGACTGGTTTCGCACTGAACATGTGTTGTGGTTTGATTTCTGAGTTTTTGCCCATAGAGTTATATGAGCTCTGAAAGGCTGCCGCTGTGTTGGACAAGCTTAGTGTTGATGTGGATTCCATTGCCTGTGTCTTCTTGAACTCTCTCTCACTGCCTCCACTGAACATGGATTTGGTCTTGCTCTTGGGTTGTAACTGTCCCTTTGTTTAGACATCGTGAGCAGGTGCGAAAAAGGCAGGCCTCACTTGCTGGAGAGCAACAAACTAATTGAAAACTGTCATCTAGTTTGTTTGACTTCACAACACCAGACATTCTAAGGACCTCAAGCATTAAGCATGCATTCTCATGTATTTGACACAGACAGGTCTTCCGATCAGATGCTTTTGGTGCTGTGACATAGAAGGGCTTCAGAGCACAGAATGAAGAATAGCTCAGCTTTACAGTAGGGTTCCTGATAAGAAAATCAGTATGGAGGTTGATCATGGAGTCTGTCAGGATCATTCTCTGCTGCTTGATCTTGTTCCTGGTGATTGTGTCAGTCTTATCAGTTGCCACACGTGCAGAGTTCAGGAAGAAATCCTGAACAGTCTGTGTGATACCTTGTAGGAATGTTGGCTTTTTTGTTGGCTGTTCCTTTCCTCTCATTAGCTTGTAAGTTAGCCCAAACTGCTGGATTTGGTAAAGAAGACAGTACTTTTTTAGGATCTTGCCTGATGACACACTTAGTGCTGGTTTCTGGCGCCGTGGCCCAGGAGGTTGTTTGTTTTTCTTCAGCTCTCTTCTGGTGATGTTGTGGAATAGAAGAGCTTTTTTGATTTTTGGATTCCTTATGTTGCTTCCTGATAGCATCTTTTTTGTTTCTGTCCCTGGAGAGTCCAGTGGTGTTTTAACTGTAGCCTTTTTTGTGCACAATATTGTTTTTCTTAGTTTGTTTCGTTGCTTTGTTACATTCTTAAGCTTCTCTTTCAACATTTTTATTTCTCTTGAATGCCTTTTTCGTGTTTTACATCTTTCCTTTCTTTCCCTTTCCTGTCTGCGAGACTCTCTGGCATTGTATTCTAGAATATCTTGATCTTGCGGACTATCTGGGGGCAGTGGCGCCAGCAGGGGGGGCCTGGGGGGGCCATGGCCACCCTGATATATTTGTTGGCCCCCCCCACCACACACACCGCCTCGCCAGTCACGTATGCATAGTAGTTTATCTGATATTTAACAACAAATACACAGCCAGCGAGTCGCTTGATTTGAGCTTCCAACGCTCATAGTGCAGCCCCTCCCTCTCCCTCTGCTACCATGGTAACACTCTGATACTCAGCGCACTACTCTGATACTCAGCGCACTACTCTGATACTCGTGCGCACCACTCTGATACTCGCACAGACAGCAGCAGGTTGCAGCAAAACGTTTCTTTCTACTGACTGGACTGGAGTTGACAAAAATCCACCAGACTTCTAGAAGGTAAGTCGTATACGTTTGTTTCCTGTTAAGCCCCACAACACTTTAGGCTTTAGTGTGTTAGCTTTAGGTAGCAAAAAACGGAGATATGCTTACCTTTAGCTGTTATTCTGATCAAAAATTGTGTTCAATGGCAGGGACGTGCACAGACAAAAATGAAAACCAAGGGAAAAAAATGTTTGCGGTCTATATCTCATTAACATATCTAATGTTAGTAACTATTAAAGATAAAATGTGGACAATTATGTTTTAATGTAGTTTGACCATTGTAACTGCTGTGCCTTAAATAAACTCACTAATTGATTAAACCAGTTCAATACACATTATTCTTATTCTTATCATTCTTTATGAGAGCAGTAACGGTAAGGTATCTAATTACTTATGTATTTAGTATTCCATAATAACTTAATAACAGAGATGGCCAAACTAAAGTAGAGACATGGCAGAAATCCTACAATGAAGCGGGACAGTGAACTGTTCTCCCGTATGTGAGAGAGGGCGATAAAGAAAAGAGAGAGAGGGAGTTTACGGAGCAGATGAAAAGACACAGAAAGACAGAAACACAATAACAAGTATATTTAAATCAATTTAAGCATATTTAAAAACGGGAACATTTCCGGGGACAGATTGACCCGAGGATTTGCCACCAAAGCCAGCCAGGCACATGATCACCATAGCCATATGAGGCTTGTTTAGAGTTTTGAGAGGTCCTGATAATTTATTCCGGTAAATTACTCTGACCTCCTAATTGACCTTTCCGAAGATTATTGAGTCTATGTAAGGTTGCTGCTTGGCTCAGATCCACCAACGTCAGCAAGATCTCACCTCTTCCTAACCCCCCCGAAGAACCAGGTTCAATTAACTGCTGTTTCAATTCAGACAACTCTTTTTTAATCTGTTTAAGCGATCCCGAAGGATTTTGATATCAGTAAATGGAGTGTGCTCCTACCTAAGTGTGTGTGGCAGGGTGCAATCTTACCTTTGACGCAGGAGAGGAGAGCACAGGTGTCTTTTAAATTATCCCAGTCCAACAGGTGGGATTCAGTTTATTTGAAGAAAAATAGGTCCAAACTAATACAGGGTTTTTTCCTTCTCTCTCACAACATTATAATCATACTAACAAAAAAACCGTGCTGTGATCATGTTCAAATGAAACTTTAATTCACAGTCTTACATTTATTACCAAAATGTTTTAATTTCAACTGCCCATTTCAGTTGTGACATTTTAAAATTCTCCCGATAGAATTTAGAGGTATTTCCTCGTAAAAAGACCGGTGACAATAAAAAGCGCATTCAACTTTTTCATTTTCACCAACTCAATTCACATCAGTTTCATACCGTTTTTTCCGACACAGACGGCGGGTATAACATTTAAAAACCCATACCTATCTGCAATTTCGGAGGGGAGATTTTCCTCACAGATGGCAGTATTTATAACATTCATACACTTTTTCTCTCATCAAATCATTCCACTCAGCCAACAACCAATAAATTCGAGAGATATTTACCCCGTCTGGGAGGACCTTACCGAGAGCTATTAACCCAGCTCTGAAGCACACAGCCTACCGGGAGAGAGTCTACCAGGGGTCAACCCCCCTCTCTCGCGCTCTCTCAAAAAACCAGTCTCTTTATGCTAAAAAAACTGGATCCTAAACCCAAAAAAACAAACTCCTCCTCTTCACGTAATTTGTGAAGAACTGCGCATGTCCTATAATGTACAAGGCTGAACATGCCTCAACATGTTCCACAGCTGTTATGGGATAAGACACCCTTTCATATGAGGTAAAAAGGACATGAACTCTCTTTGGCCTCTTAATGTTTCTCCCCTTAGTGTGAAGCCCCCCCCCCCCCCCCCCCTTCCCTGTGGACTGCTGCCAGAGGAGAGGAAGAAAACTCAACCTAAACACCACTTTGTTTTGTTTATACTGTAACTATAGAAAACCTAAAATATGAAGCATTTTCCTTGTGGGTTATACAAGAATATAATTGATTATAACTAACTTTCGTTTTTAAGTATTAAACATACTATGAAAACTCACAACACCCTCTTTTCAAAACGCAAAGTTATCAAAATAGCAACAGAAAAAATTGTAAGCATAGATACATATTCAAAAACCGTCAAGAAGCATTCTCATTATGGGTTTATACAAGAATATGATTGATCATGTATGATTTATAATTAACTTTCGTTTTTTAAGTATTCACTTCATACCATGATCTCAATTAACTTTCGTTTTAAGAATTCACTTCATATGAAGATCTCAACAGGCTGGACCGGACTCGGAGGGCTTTCCTTTGCTTTCAGCTGTCAGATTGTAAACAAAGTCACGTGACTGGGGGAAGATGACAGCGCTGGCAAGGTGTGTTTTATCGCAGCGAGACTCTACAATACTAATTGTGGGCTTATCATGTTTATTCGGCCACAACAGAAAAAAAAGACTTTCACTCTCTCCAGAGGGGCAGGTCAGCCAAAAACTTCAAAAGGGCCGTTGCCCGGGCAACATTTGCCCGTACCTGTGCACGTCCCTGTTCAATGGCATTAAAACGAGAAAAACGCTGGAAGACCTGGAAAACAGGCTCGGGGCTCAGTAAAGGCTGGCTTGACTTCAGGTATAATTCGTCTGTAAACACACTTTGGCGGCTATCCTAGTTAGCGTTAGTTTAGCTTGCTAAGCTAACGCTAGCTGATGTCGGTATGCTGGGCTGGTGTAATGCGTAGGCTACTATTAATCACTGCTGTGTGTAATGTCAATTTGCAGAAAATGAAGAGAAAGTCAACAGACATCTCTTCTTATTTGAAGAAGAAGAAGAGTAAAGGAGACACAGAGCTGGCAAGGGAGCAGCAGCATAGGGCTAGTGAGGAGATGGACATACATGCTAGAAAGTACATGTGGAACTCTGTTTTGTAAAAGTGAAACTAAAACCTAAGTACAGTTTTATTAATGTGATTGTGACCTTTTTAATCATTTAAGTCTTCTACACACTTTCTGCAGCTCCTTCAAAATGAAACGAGAATCGATGCAGTTTTTCCTCTTCTGTGTTCTGAGGTTATGAACCGACCATTAGTCAAGTTTGTTTTCATAATGTTCTGTATGCTAATTTAAAAAAAAGGGTAACCAGTTTGTTTATAAAGTATAAATATACAAAACAAATGGAATACAAGCTATATGTATTACTCTCACCACAGTCGCCTAATCTAAAAAAAAATAGAAATATGTCTCTTCACCTATTTTCTGTCTAATACTAAAAGGTGGTGTTTTGTATCATTTATAATGTTTTGAATTTGCTATAAAGATCAATAATAGATAGTGTTTTTGTGTTCAATCACAGTATGTATTTACCATGTTATACCCCTTGTGTTTTTGGGTCCTGTTGAAATAAAATAGTCATGTTTTAAAACTTGATTTAATAAAGTCATGTCAATCATCTTTGATCCCAGTGTAACACAAACAGCTTTGTTCAGTCTAAAACAATTTATAACCTAGAGACATAATATAACTGAAGAACATGTTGTGTTGCTGTTGTGTATTGTATGTGTTGAGAATGCTGAATATTTTGTGCCTTACAATAAAGGAACTTATTTCAATTAAGCTGTATTTGTCTTTTTAAAAGGAAAGAACAACTAGCATATATAAAAAATTAAAAATAAATCACACAAACACATGTATACATAACACAAAACAAGGTTCTTTTAAGTAAAATGTTAACTATCCGTATTATATTCACTTCAGATGAATAGGATCAGAAAATGTAAAATAAGAAACCCAAGTATATCAGTAGGTGATTCTCTTTGCCATTGTTTTCATCTAGTCTATACTTTTACAACAATTACATTTTTGGTTTTGGTGGGCCACCCCAAGATTTTCAGTGGCCCCATTTCGCCACCCCTATGAAACATTTCTGGAGGTGCCACTGTCTGGGGGGGTGTCTGCTTCCTGCACTGCACCTTCGCAGGCCCTTTTCTGTCTGGACCTTTTCTGTGCCTCTCTCCAATACTTTCTCAGATTCCTCTGTGCCCTGTCTCCCATCTGGTCTATCTGTATTACTTTTTTGTGTTGAACTCTCCTCTTCCACCTCTGTCTGTCCTCTACTTGCATGGCATATTTATTCTCTGGGTCACTGTTTAATTGTTCTCTTGTCTTTCGTTGGTACTCTCTATTTCTTCTCCTTCGCTCTTCAACTGACAATTTCTCTCTAGCCATGTTTTCCTTTAATACAAAAGACATGAACAATGTATTTGAATATTATTATGGAATCAGATGTCCATTTACTTAACATGACTGATTGATTGATTGATGTAAAATCTTAAAGGTGCAGTGTGTGTTCCTAC
Organism: Gymnodraco acuticeps; assembly: GCF_902827175.1. Taxonomy (NCBI): domain Eukaryota; kingdom Metazoa; phylum Chordata; class Actinopteri; order Perciformes; family Bathydraconidae; genus Gymnodraco; species Gymnodraco acuticeps. Next base: position 3,857,912 of record NW_022990313.1, read on the forward strand.
AACCAGATGTTGAAAACATACACTGGCTTGTTGTGCAGACAAAATCAATGTCCAGTGGAAGTAGTGGGAGATAAGACACAGCCATTACAACATTCTATTCCTTTACTATGTTCGAAAATAGTATAATATTGGCACATTAAGCGGTTATTGGTGGATTTGTCAACTCCGTCAGACATAAAACCTGACTGAGTTGACGAAATGGCATGTTTTTTCCCTCTGCAGAAAAAAACACTGCAGCTAGCTAGCTAGTTTTTTGGCTATTGCTAGCTGTCTCCATAATCTCAATAAAATACTTTCATTGAATCCAATAACAGAGAGATGGTGTTGACATGCTCCAGCTGTGACCATAGGAAAATTGACATTGTTCATCTAAAATATAAAAAAATGTCAAACATACCAGACAATGTGTGGTATTGATGTATTCACCACAGCCAGGGGAATGAAAAGGGACCCTCAGGGATATAGCTGACCATGCTATTGCCTGATTTAATGAGGTTTATGACAAAATCTGACGGAGTTGACGGAAACAGAGGACACAACTTTGATAGGCAGATTTCTATGGAAAATATTTTTAGATGTTCATGGCATGCATTGTTTTATACATTCATAACCCTTATGTTTGATTTGATATAAATGTTTTCACAATTGTAGAGGTTTTTATAGATTTTGGGGGCTGGTGAATATTGTGACCTCTTGCTGAGGACAAGAGAAATAACATGGGCCGTCTAACTACTGGTCATACATTTAAACAAATATCCCTCAAAAAAGTTATTATCTATGCTAAAACAGAACATCAGTATTCACAATTCATTTAGATCTAACTTTGTGAGTATGTCAATCATTATTAATTTATTTATTTTTGATATAAATAAGACTTGTCTATGTGGGACATGTTTTGTCCCGACTCTCAAGAATCAGTGACATACTGTAGGAATAGTAGATAGGATTACTTAAAATATAGTACCTTATATTTCATATTTTTTCCCTTTAGACCCTTGCAGTTTATTCTTAAAAACCCTTACCCTTACCCACCCCCCATTTTCCCTCTGCTGGTCTATGGCCTTGTAGAGGGTAACGGGGTACAGAGTCGCTTAGATAAGCGGGGGAGTGCATCTGACGAAGAGATAGGTTGTTGTGCTCCCTATCTCTGTTTCTTATCCTATATCCAATAGAACTGCTCGGGTCTTGATAGACTGAGTGGGGAAGTTCATGAGATCTTTCTAGAGGGTTATCAAGAATAACTTTTATCCAATGACCTTTCCCCTCTCTGTCTGTGTCTGTGTATTCTCTTGTTCCGATTAACCCAGCCAAATCTTTTTTCTTGTTTTGTATCTATATCTACGCCGGGATCCGGAGTCGAGGCTGATCCTCTTGCTGTAGTCCTGTGTCTTGGATCCTCTATCCTGAGTTCTGGATTAAGTCGTGGACGTTTCGGGTCGTGGCTGAACCTGTCTCTGCGGTCCTGCCTTGGGTCTCGTCATGCTGCTTCCCTGATGGCTTCCACAGGATTGTAGCTGACATCCTCGTGGATTTATCTTCTTATTACAGACACATGCATTTCCTAACATTCGGTCTATATGCTGTAAAATGTATTATCTCTTGGATTTACACACGGCATCTATTGCACGTCTGTCGGTCTGTTGCTCTCCCTGAGGTTTCTCCCATGTTGTTGTGAGGGTCAAAGGATAGAGGGTGTCGTTTTTCTCATACTGATATTCTGAACAATCTGTGCTGTTGTATTTGCTGTAAAGTGTCTCTACCAGAGATGGGGTCGTTACTAAAATGTTTTAATATTACATATTACATTTAAAAAAAGTAATATATTACACTACTTCGTTACTATCTACATAAAGTAACTCGTTACTTTACTCGCCGAGCACGTACGAACTGCGCATGCGTGAGTGGCAATAACTTTCCTTACCAGCAGGCGGCGGTAGTGTGTATTCGTCATTCAAAACAGGCAACAACCGGAAGACAGAGAAGAAGAACAGACAACGTGATATAAACAAACAACAAATAGCGTGTGCGGTAGCTTCACCTTAGCATGTGTTCTTTGCAGGTGCTTGTTGAGGTTTGACGTGGTGTTTCCAGCAGTGGATAACAGCTTCTGGCCTGGACACTAGGGATGTGCATCTCCATCACTGAGGCCGATGCGATGCGCATCTCGATACGTTGCCACGATACGATACATTAACGATACATTTGAAACACTAGGCCAGGCATCCTCAAACTACGGACTCCGGTCCGGATCCGGACCGAACCACCACTGTCTCCGGACTCTGAGCAAATTATACTTTTCATATGTATTATCTCTCTGTATTATATGTGAGACATCGCCACAACGCATTCGCAACGAGTCAAAATGATCCGCTATGTCCACTGCAAACAGCGCTCTGCATGTCTGACTGTTCCACTGTGTTCCACCTGTGTGTGTCAACGCTTTGGTCCAATCACATTCAGCATCCAGTCAGCGTTTTTTCCCCCCAAACAATCTGCGAATCAGAGGCACAGTAGGGCGGGTCTTCGCGGAATGCGGGTGGGAAAAATGTGTGTGTCTCTTTCAACCTGTCTAAGTCAGAGCGAGAATTTAAAATAAATAAATTCAGAGCGAGAGTTAACAGCTCATCTAGTTCCATCTGTACTGTAGCTAGTAGCCTAGTTTCACCTACCGGGGTGGCAACTGACACCCCAGCTGCCACCCCAGTTGGCAGCTTTGTTTTGAAAGAAAAGTTGTGGCTCATCGGACATTTATGAGAGAAAGTCTCTAATGTCCGAGTGCAAGTGAATGCAGCACAAGATGCACGTCATGTAACCCCTCCCCCGGTCCTGGCGCGAGCGTGGACATACGATTGGCGGCGATTTCATTTTGAACTGGACGGCGCAAAACGAGAAGCATTCGGACCCAAGCACTGAAGCAATGAGGTATTTGCGGTCTACAATGACAGAGAAGAGACTGTCAGTTTGGCTGTACTCAGCATTGAATCAAAACGCACTGAAGCTGTTGATCTTAAATCGTTTGTGAGGCGTTTTGCTGAACAAAATGGTAATCGCCGCATTCAGCTGTAATAGGCATGTCAACTTGATGCTCTGCTCACGGATGAGCATACACAACTGTTAAGATGATGACCTTACGTGTGTAAATATATTTTTTTCTTTGAGGGGGTCTGCCCCCAAACAACTGTTTTAAGTCCTGAGAAAGTCAAATAAGACAGTGTGTAAAACTACACTGCCCAGCCAAAGTAACCACTTTGATTGAACTAGGCCAGTAGGTAAGGACTTTCCACTGGATAATAACTGCAGTATAAAATAATGCATGACTGAAGTGATGGAGACCATGTTGAAGGCAAACAAAAAGAGGAAATAACAGGTCAAATCAAGCAAATCCCCCTCTCAGATTCCACAACAACCAGAAGAACAGAAATACTGGCTGGTGATTTGATTCATCAGCTTTGTGATGGAATAAAAAATGCACAGTGCATTTCCTTAGCTGTGGGTGAGTCCACTGACACCACTGACAATGCTCAGTTGCTGGTGTTTGTGAGTTTTTATGATGAGGCAAAGGGGGAGTTTGTTGAAGATGTGTTGGGCCTGACGAACCTCAGTGGACACACAAGGGGGAATACATTTATAAAGCAATAATGGGAATGCTGAATGAAAGAGGGTGCAGCTGCCTTTATTCATAACTGTGCAGCTCTTACACTGCGACTCTGAGGGGTCAAGCACAGACACAATAACAATGAAAACTGCTGCATACAGATTATTTTTGTTTTTGCAACCTCGTGTTAAGAATCTTGTTGCAATAGTTTAAAAGTTTGAATGACCGTAATAAATGGACGTTTGTCTTATTGAAACATTTATTTTGGACCTTTAAGATTTGTATTTGAGTACCCCTGCACTAGGCGATGCGATACGATTCACCCCTGTTGCGATACAGTTCGATACGATTTGATTCAACATTATGCGATTTGGTGCGATACGATGCGATTCAACACGATGCAAAATAATGATACTTCAATATGGTACGACAGAGGATTTTTGTTTTATTCCTTATATGCAGCAAATCATACATTAACAAAAAAGTGCTTTACATATTTGGTACTGCACATCCCATCATGCCGTTTATTTGTTTGCCTTTAAAAGCTCTCCAGAGTACAATTCTATAACACCTCACAGTTAAACAATGTAAGGATGCATTGCTCATGATTAACAATGTGCAAATAACAGCTACCATAGTGCAATGCCCATACAGCTGCTGCCTGATGTGCTTAACACTCATTCATAGGCTAACTCACCAGTGAGCAGAAAGCAGTGGTTTCTATATGAACAATAAATAATACAAATAACCTTTCACAAACAGGTATTTCATAACTGCTTACAGTGAGGAAGACATTTACATTATTATTGGCCGTCACAGGCTGCTGTAAACTAAACACCACTCTCTCTGACAGAACACCTCACTGAGTGATTTAACTCATATGTCTAACTTTCATGTTTCTCTTTTCAGCTGCAGACCCCATGTCGCCTCTTTATGTGCGTCGCTAAGTTCCTCGTACTACTTGTGTACTTTAAAGCGGCTCGGCATCGTTAACAATTTGCGAGCGATTTTTCAAGTTGACCGTCTGTAGTATATAGTGCCGCGCACATATACCATCAGGACGTTACTGATGGGGTGCGGCTGCGGAGTGATACTGTGTGTATGCAAGCCCGCATCTAGGACGGATCTATGTATCATGGCTGTAGACCTGATAAGTAATAAAGATACCTCATACAAAGGTCTACGGATACCTTATTACTCTCCATGACCTGCGGTCAACTATATAGCATAAAGGACTATTACACCGTCTTTCTTGAACAATCCGAAGTGTTGCCAAACGTTTGATTTGTAGGTATTTTTCTGTGCGCTGTGTTTCTCTTTCTCCTCAACTTCCGTGTGTGTTGATAACTGAGACTCTCGGCCTCCGTAGTGGCAAAGCAAATATCAAAGATCGTCTCTGCTGAGCGTTGACAAGATGAGGGAATTTTATATGAATGAATCGGTTTTTTTACCGATGCAAAGACGCTACGCAATCGATGCATCGCGAGTTCAACCCAAACTGTAGCCGATGTGCACTCTTTCAACCGGTGCACTCGCATCTTGAACGTTTATGCCGGTGCACCGTTGCGAATCGGTGAATCTTAACATCTCTACTGGACACAGTTTGCACCTCACCGTCACATTCCTGTCTATTCTTCGGACGAACTCAAAATAATGGGCATACCTTCACCCCTCGAAAGTTATCGCTGACTCAGCCATGTTTATGCAGCACTGCACGTGGAGATATGGATGCGCAAGTCGCGCAGATTACGTACATATAAACCTGCGGCGGAAACCCCTCTTTTTTCGTGTCACACAGAACGATTTTAAAAGCAATGTATTTCTATCTTGTCTTGGAAGACCAGAAGCTGTGCGGTTCATAAAACATTTTCTCACTCAATATCTTACCCTAACCCTATCCCTTTTATTTTAAACTGTATAGTGTCTGAGTTTTTTTGCCGTCCGCGAGGAAAAGAAATGGCTCGGAGCCTCAGAATACTGAAACCTGTATTTGTTGTCATCTTGTTTTCCTTCTAATTTGTTATTATTTGGTGCAGGCACGAAACATACTACCAATAGAAATACAATAGGCGCATTCACACCGCAGTACTTTTCCCACAAAGGTTCATGAGAACTTAGTTCATGAGAACTCTTTTGTCGCGTTCACACCAAAAAGAGCCGGTACTAAAATTAGTTCATGTGAACCTTTTTACCCCCACGAAAGTCCCTGCTAGAGAGCAGGGACTTTCGTACGGCTCTCTTGTGAGAAAAGAGCTATATTTCTGATTGGCTGGGCGGATTGCAAACCACGCCCCGTAAAACTCCCAAAAAGTTTTGTGAAGCCGCCATTTTATTATCCTCGCATTAGCATTATTAGCATTAGCCCAGCGCAGAAACGCAGAGAGACTAACTTATGGCAACACAAAATAAAACATGGGAGTGGTGGAGATGAGGAGGTGTCGGCGTTCTGGCGATTTACTCGGAAGGCTTCAGTAGAAGCTGCTGGGAGTCCCAGCAGCTTCTACTGAAGCCAGTCCCCAACTCCGGGGACTTCCGGCCGGGGACTTTGGGTGGCAGTATACGCCGTGAAGTGGTTTGCGGCCTGCCAGTAAACCCAAAGTAGAAGAAGAAGAAGTGACGTCAGCGGCTTCATTTGCCTAATCCACCCCCAGGGACTTATTCCGGTGTGAACGCGATCTGTACTTAGTTCATGAGAACTAAAGAGTTCTCATGAACTAAGTTCTCATGAACCTTTGTGGGAAAATTACTGCGGTGTGAATGTGCCTATTGCTTCTAAAATCGTTCTGTCAGAATACTGAAATCTGTATTTTTTTTATTCTGTTTTTCCTTCTAATTTGTTATTATTTACATTGCTTTTAAAATCGTTCTGTGTGACACGAAAAAAATGGCGAAATCGTGTTGGTGAACACGAATCAATAGATTAATGTTGTGACTATAACACGAAATGCCGTGAGACTGTGTGCTACGCATTACTCTCACTCCTTATTTGGTAACGTGTAGGTTACTAAATAAAGAGTGATTTGGTAACTCCTTATTTGGATTTAGGAACTTCCCCTCGATTCTATTGGCTCTAACGGTTAAAAAGAGATGTCAATCAGCAAAATCGAGCAAGGGGGGCCAGAGATAGGCCAAATGACCCCAGAAGTGTTTTTTTTTGCTAAATGTCTCTAAAAAGGTCAAATGTCACTTGTTTTGCATCAATCTTGATACAGGGTACTTATATGTTATAGTTTGGATTCCTAAAGCTTTTATTCTTCTATCCCATCATTCAAGGGTGGTTTTCACTATAAGTAATGTTATTTTTTGGACGGACACTATAATTTACAGTTTTTTTACTATGTTCAATCTGAATTTACTTTAAAATGATTCTATTCTATATTGATTCTGACTCTTCTACATCCAACTCACAGGTTAATCATTGCTTTGAGAAAAAAAAGTTATGGTCATTTGTTCTGGGAATGTCATTTTCAAAGTAAGTTACATAGTCTCTACAACAGTCTCTCTAACCATTTTTTAACTCATGTTCCTCTTTCTGGCAGAGTTCCTTGTTGCACTACCAAACCTCCAAAATAACCCTTGGGAAACCCTAAGGATTGAGTTTAGGGCCACTTCTTTTCAAATGTTTATGCTACGCCTTCATGTCATCAGGAGAGACACTCTTTTCATAGTTATTCAGACACAAGCATGCAGAAAACACTGCAGACTGAATTGTCACTATCGTTTAACATTCAGTTGCAAAACCATGATGTGAGAGCTTACATTGGTGCAAGAGAAACAAGGAAAGATTTCATTGGTAATAATTGTGTGATTTCTGAACGATAAAACGGGAGCTTCAGATAAGCTGTCGTTGTAGTCTGAATCAGAACACCCAGCGCCTCATCGACACCCTGCTGGTAGATGGTCACCCCCCCCCCGCTGTACCAGAGTGCTGCAGCTGTGTCTGTAGGGAGATCCGTCCTCATCAAACGTGCTTCATGTCTGAGCCTGCATGCAGAGAGTAAATTAAATAAGGAACAGAAGTCACAGTGCAGTTTTTGTTCAGGTTCACAATGTCTGCTTATCACTACACCCTCCATTTGTTTCATCCATTTTTTAGACGTAAAATCTGGTCAGAGAGAAACAGAGATCATAGCTGAAACCTACATACTATACATTACTTCTGAAAAAAGAGAGAATTAGAATAAAGAATTGAGCATAGTGTTAGTTTACTGTCAATACCAGGTACATCAATCTAACCAACAGCCGATTCGTCTCAAACAAGGCGCTAATTAAAGCTGCTTTAGCCTGTCAACCATTGCTGGTTCATCTGCTAGCTGCTACCTCAACCCTAGCTTCACTATTCAATGATGTATCGGACATAGATGTTATATTTGTTGTCATTAATGCATGCTCTCTTCTGTACACTATGGGGGGGCGTTTGCCGCTTCTTTTCCACTTGTCCAAATGGAATGACGGGAAGCTCCGACAAATGTGACAAACCACCAAATATACTTTACTGCAAATAAGAGTAACATTTTATGTCCTTCAAAGATACTTCTTCAAGGAGTATCTTGTCCATTTCAAATGAAACATGAATGGACACAATGGATCCATCTAGACTTTCAATTGACCCTTTTCTAATTGAACACATGGTATATAGTAGATCTGACGGACAATAGCAAAGTCCCGGGAGAATGCTTGAGTGTGATCGCCCCTCCATATAAGAGTACTGTTTGACACAGATCAGTTGTCAATTGGGCTTGGCAACTGATTCAACTATCGTACTACAACTCATAGACATCAACTAGTAAACTTCCAAAACCATCAGAGCATAAAGTAGCTCTATAATATTTGTTCCACGCGTGTAAGTGGTATACATAGATACATTTGACAATTACTGTTTAAGTTACAGGGGGTACCATACAAAATACATCACAACCAAGCATCTTTACATGTTACTACATTTGACTGATTCTGACCATTCCTTTATATGCCTATACGCCGACGACAATAATATGTTTTATCATTATCAATTTGTCCCATTCTCGATATCTTAGCGACACCTTCAGGGAATTTCTATAAATATGACACAAATGGACTTAAGGATGCAATGATGATGATACATTTTGGAAAGACATGTGAACTGAAACTAACCTGGTTGTTTGAGGCATTCAACCGCAAGACAGTAATCTATCGCAAGTCCGCCGACTTAAGGAACTGTTGAACGAACCTACTGCAGTAACTCTCAACATGTATTACGAAGCATTAGTATAAATCAAATCAGTGTATACACTCTTTAGGACCTAATTAACGGGGGTTGTCACAGTGAAGGAGTTCAGCTATTTTTTTGACCCGCTTTCTGAAGAAATGAACTGTTGACTCACTGCAGTGCAAGAAACCTTCACATTTTACTCCACTTTTGATTCGTTGTAGTGGAAAAGGCAGTAGAATAAAATCATGTACATAAACAGAGATATGGTTTAAAAAGTGAGTTTGGTAAATGGGGTCAATGTGTGGCGCTCTTTTTTCTTTGGCCTTTGTGATTTAAGCCAACATTTCCTTTTTTTCGTTATGTTAAAACATTGCCAAGTGCAACTTTAAAAGCATAATGTTGCTGCCAGTTTTCCTCTGCTTCTTCTTTTTTCCCTTCCCTCCATCCCTCTCAGCACTACCGGCTCCGCTGGCTGCTCTCAACACAAATGCCCCTGTAACTCTCCCAAAGTTACGCAGAATAAATTGGAAAAATACTTTTTGACATGTTGAGTAATGCATCAAATTGTATTCTCTCTCCCCCAGCAGCCTGACTATTCTATTTCATCTGCAAGCCTTCTTCAGGCAAATGGATTGCTTCCATAATGCTCTCTTTATCAGGCTGTCTGAGTAAGTGCTGCTGCTCGCTGTAAGCAGCGGAAGAGCAACACACACACACTTCCTCTGTCCAACACTCACGAGAAATGTTCAATGTCCACACACACACACACACACATTTATGTATCAGATATTCCATGTGTTTTTCAAGTCACTGTTCTGTTGACACACACTGCTGGCTCTGATGGCTCAGACGCTCTGTATTAAACTGAGACTGAGCCAGAGGTCTGCTTTGAAGACTCAACACACACACGCAAGCTCTCTCTCTCACACACACACACACACACACACACACACACACACACACACACACACACACACACACACACACACACACCACACACACACACACACACACACACACACACACACACACACACACACACCACACACCAAGTCTTAGCTTCAAAACCATCAGCACCAAGCGTTTCAGGCGCAGGCGGGGGGGGGGGGTGGGGGAGGTGTGGGAGAGAAACTCCCTTCTGAGGGAACACAGGGATTCTAGCCTTTGCAGACCATTTACATGCACACAAACCTTTATAACACTACAGGAAAGAGGAATCCCTAGAAAGCAGAATATGGCCTCTTAAGAGAAGGATTTGAGTAGTTATTCCTGCTCTGAAAGCATGCACACACTGACTCATACATGGACAGCATGCTGGTTTGCTCTCACACACACCGCATGTGCTGTCATTTGTGGAGTCCACTTTTATATAACATTACACGAGGGATTCTTATTATTACATGATATGCTTATTGAGATTGCTATGACCATAACAGAAATAGACACAATCACTAATCCCAGGTTCTGATGGGTTAGATACCAACGAGGGGAATAGTCAGAAGACAGTATTCAGCTTGCAATACTAATGTAGCAAGGTCAGGTGCACACACTGGAAGAATAGAAAGAGTTATTCATAAACAGGAAATCACCCCGACCAAGTGAATATGTCTTTTGCTCTCTCATAATAAATAGTTCAACTTAGAAGTTGTCTGTCTTTCCTGGAATTTTGAACACAACACATTCACACACATGCATGCATGTACAGTAAACACACACACTTCCCTCATGGACACGCACCATCTCCTGTCAGACAACCCATGCACATTGAAATGGGCTTAAAGGCTTTGTGTGTCATGTTATCCTGCAGCCCCGTTACACACTTCTAACAGCAGAGCCTGCTCACCAAGGACATGTCGAGACAGTAAAGATGCCGCTTTTGCTTCCAGTTTCTGTGTGTGTGTGTGTGTGTGTTTGAGTGTATATGTTAAAAGCACTGTGACACATTAGGCAGCAGCTTAGCTCTCTAGTGCAGCAGCCCGTTCACCAAGACAAATAGTATGCAGTGTTTGTGGATGGATGCTGTGTGCACGTGAGAGTGCATAACTTGGAGATAAGTGATGCATCTTACTGCAGAGGTGACATGGGGTCATAGCAGGGTAGAGTTTGAAATACATATTGAAAAATGTAATGTCCTTCATGCAACATTGTGACTTTTATTAATTATTCACAATGATGGAAGTTTCAAATTCAAGTTACATTTAATATTACCTGTTATTTTTCATTTTTATTGTACCAATTTTGCAAAATGCACTTTTTCATGGCTCAAACATTAATATGTGCCATCAAAATGTCATAAAATATCAGGCTCTTGGTATTTTTCATCGTGTGTTCATCAGAAAACATGTGTAACCAGGAGTGGCTCAGAAGGGATGATGCCTATGACGTCCTATATGCTGGTATGCCATACAGCAGAGGTCACCAACTGAAAGCAGTCCTGATTGGCAGGGAAAATAATCAACTTTTGTATTAATACCGTGTCCTGATTGGTGGGAAACGGTTGCAGGATATAAGGAAATTGTTTGTCTTATCTGCAATGAAACAGTCGCTGTTGCAAAAGGACACAACAACGTTTTTTGACGAGCGTGGGGCTCGAACCAGTGTAACTCGAGGTGAGATGAGTGGGGGGGGAACGCACTAACCACTCCAGCAACGCCACACCGCCAGTTGATGGTCACTGCGATGGTTCAGTAGGTACCTGGTATATCCAGCTTGCTAACCACTATTGGAATTCTGTTTACCATGCCAGAGCTGCTAAATCTGCATTAGCAGCATGCCAGTTGTTCTGCTCTTGGAAGCAAGAACCAACCGAAGGGCTTTCATGTACTATCATCATCCAAGGATGTGAAGAACCGTTCAAATCACTTTTTTCTCATTAAGCGTCAGCACACAGCAGGATTGCCTTTGAAATCAACGCTCAGTAAGGATCACTAGAGACAGAACTTCCACCATTTTACGTTTTAACCTTTTTTCAGAAATGTTGACTTTAGAGCACCAGCCATCATTCATGAAACCATAGAGTCTGTTTCCCCTTTGCCACACAAGAGACCTATACACACCAAACACATCAGTACAGATGCAACGATGGAGCCAGGTTGTTAAAAGATGTGGGCACAACAGTCTCCGTTGTCCCATTGCTGGGCCAGCTTATGTCCAATTTTATCCATCTCACGTTCTCTTGACAGGCCAGTGCCCGGGCTAGAGGACCATGCATACGTCCAATCTGGATACGTCTCCCATCAGGCTCTCCAAAATCTAATCCTGGAATGGTCACCGTCTTTGTTGGTGCTTGGCCCGGTTGGGTGGTCAGAAGTTTCCTTTTGGTGCTAATCTTCTGAAATTCTGCTTCACTTATTCCAATCCCAACACTTTGTTCTCCGATGCTGAAGAGTGTTTCTGGTCAATTACTAACCATTACTACTGCAGTTATACAGATAGAAAGACATTTAGACAAGGACACAGAGACATTCTTTGGAAGTGTTGTGGAAATAATTTTCATAAGACGCCAATTAGTAACATACAGGACAAACCTCGATGTCTGTTTACCTTCTTTAAGGACACAGGCGGCTTAGCCAATAATGTTATTGTTCCCATTCTGTGACCGGTCAATACTGGGATACAGATGGTCTGTGTTGTGGGTACACTGGGACACTTCCTTCTCTGTATTTGTGGACTCCAAGGTAAAATCTTCGAGGTCATAAGTGTCCGAGGCAAGTAGCTCTGTGTTCCCACACTGTTTAGGCTATCTCCTCAAATATGTTGTTTACTCTCTGCGAAACCAGTTAGATGGGCTGGCAAGAGAGAGGCTCTCCAGAATTGACGTGGCAACTCTACCGTGAAGTCAGAACCTCTGACTCTTGGATTTGTGATGTGAATACTCTGGTACCAACTCCAAATAAATCACAGTGGTTTGACATCAAAGCTCCGACTCTTCCCGTGTCTCCTTCCTGAGTCGGTGACTCCACTGCATGCTACACAGAAGTTTCCTCTACAGGAAGTACTGGCTCGTGCAAAACAGCGAATAGAGGCTCCAGAACATACCAGTGTCTAAAAACAAATAAAGAAATACAGAATATTGAAAGCAGATATAAAATCTTTATTTCTTGCAATCAACTGTTGACCAACCTGAGGGCAATACATCTCGTTTCGCACACACCAAACACAAACAGATAAATAATATAACAGTTAGTTCATGTTGGGTTGCATTTAATGATTATGTGCTTCCCATTTATTTTCTAACAGTAATATAGCATGACATTTCCTGGCTGCATATTTTTAGACCCTTGTTGATGCGTTAATTTTATTCTTGGGTTCATAGTCAATGTGCATCGCATTAAATTATTCAGGTAAAGCGCTCCTCAACAAAATGATTAGAAATGGAAAATGGGATACACAACCACTTTATTTTTTTGGCCAAGATCCAACAGTGATCAGTCTCTTTGACATCACGACTTTAAAATAATTCTGCTCTTGAAAGTGCATGCCATAGAGAATTGTCATTTAGAAAATAAATGATTTTACCGCAAGGTTTTTGAATTAAAGAACATGTTTTCCTTCATATAAATCATTTGCACCCACACTGTAATCAACTATCAAAGAGTTAGTCAATAAAACAGAACCAGAGTGACACAACGGTGCAGAATTAGCCGGCAGGAAAGACACCTTTTATAGTCTGAGCAGAAGTTCTAACCATTCTCCGATGAATTAGCGTTATGTCATTAACCTGAGTGTTAGAACGTTTTGTCCCTGTTTATCCAGACTGAACACATCCTGATCTGTAATCCGCTTTCACCTCTGCTTGACCTTCCCAAGGAGCCTTCAGGGCCAGACAGTGAGTCAGGAATAGGCACGGATTGGGATAATTACCATGTATCAAATGAAAATACGGACACAAAAAATGGTGGCTTTGAGTAACGAACATAAAGACCTTGATGGCTGAATTTATTTGACTGAACTTTACATTGAGTTTTAGGATATTATTCATCTTTCGGTTCACAACTTTACTGTTTTACTTCAATTTAAAGTAGTTTTCTGGGTGAAAAGCCTCCCGAGCTTCTCTGTGCACAGACAGCAGACACAGTTAGAGAGCCCTAAAGCGCTGGATATTTCCCTCAGGGGTTGGTAGAGACAAAAACCAAAACAACAACAGTGAGAATAGGACTTAGATTCAATAGGTGAAAATAAACGAATGAGCAGCTGGATGTGTAAATAACCAACTGATGACTCACACGTTTGACATTCTATGTATGAACCTTTCAGTTGATTATACGTCAATGTTTCAGGTTGTCAATGTTTCAGGTTGTCAATGTTTGGGATTAAACGAAAGCCTATTCAATTATGGAAAAGGTCAAATCTGACTGGAGCTTGAGACAGGACTTTTTCCATATCCAACCAAAAGTAAAAAATGAATCTTACATCCATGTCCTTATATGTGCTTTTCAGAGTTTTCAGTGAAATAAAGAGCTTTTTGAACATTACAGCATGTAAACATGTGCCAGTAGAGCAGGGGTGTCAAACTCATTTTCACAGAGGGCCACATCAGCATAATCGTTGCCCTCAAAGGGCCAGATGTAACTTATAAATGTAACTAAATGCAATGTAAAATAAATGTAACTACTCCTTAATGTTAAATAACTCTGAATGTATTACTTATTCAAGTTACAAATATTACATATATATTTGCATAGATGTAAAGAATATGTTATAACATAAATCCTTTTAATTTGTCAGGTTATGAAACCCACATTACTCCATCAATCAACGATCAAACCATCCAAGTGAATAAAGAAAAATAACATCAAACACAAGTTATGACATTAACTTTGTTCAAAACTTGAAATAACAAATAACTGTAAAACCAACAATTGTGAGCTGCTAAGAACATGTGTGACAGATGTAGCATTTTACAAAAACAAATGGCTGCATACAGCCTTGCAGGGGGCATACATCCAACTAATGAGAGATGGTTTGATTATAGTAAACATTTGTCTGCATAAACGCATAAAACAGGGGGTTACGTATTGTAACCCTAGTTATATTTCACACTGGACTCTATGGGTACTACTCTCTATCATGCTGTGCGTGCTTTCACCTACTGAGTTTTACGTAAACGTAGCCGGTCAATCGGGGCGAGCCTACCTGAATGCGCGCGCAGGTCCACAGTATATAAGGCGGCTACACCCGCAGCCCATTATCCTTTATACACTCTTCAGCGAGCGGACTAGGAAAGACAGGGCCTCCAGGTAGAGGGCTCCGCCTGTGCTTATATAACTAGGGTTACAATACGTAACACCCTGTTATATTTCACACAGGCTCCGCCCTCTACTGGACTCTATGGGTACAGTGGGCGGAGCCCCGATGCATACACGCCCTGTCATCCACCAACATCGGCCCACCACACCGTCCCTGACCGGCTTTTGGCTAACATCCATTGCATCCCCACTTCCTCCCATCCGGTTGTAACCGTAGAGAAGCCGGGGCCGCAATTTGGATAAGGCACACTCACACGCCTACCTTGTGTAGAGTGTGCATGGAAAAGATCTGTGCGGATACTCTACCGCGCACCATGTTCCCCAGGTCCCTCAGGAGCATGGGAAAAAACACAAGTGCCTTATGCCCCGGGGGGGGGGGTCAGGCTCTCCCCGCCTGTCCATAGGCATGTGTAATACACTCGCAGAGCCATCCTGCTAGGCGTTTCTTGGAGAGAGCTTTTCCAGCCACCCCATCCCCAAAGCACACAAACAGTTGTTCAGTGCGTCTAATGGCAGCCGTGCGCTCTACATAGCATGCTAGCGCCCGCACTGGGCAGAGGAGGTGCAGCTTAGCCTCCCTGGTCCCAACATGGGGTGGAGGATTAAAGCCACCTAACTGAATAGCCCGTGATCTGAATGAACTCCTCATACTCTTAGGAGTAAAGGAGGGGTTCGGCCTGAGTGTCGCCCCGCTACGGTCACCCCGGATCAACAGACAGCTTGGGTGCACCGACAGAGCGGTCAACTCAGACACTCTTTTGGCCGAAGTCAAGGCAAGCAACAATGCTGTCTTCCATGACAGTGCTTTCAGGGAGGAAAGCTCCAGAGGCTCAAATGGTTCTGTGACCAGAGCCTCGAGCACCAACGGCAGGTCCCACTGTGGGGCGGAGGCATGCACTACTGGGCGCTGCCTCCTGACCCCCTGCAAAAA
Organism: Gymnodraco acuticeps; assembly: GCF_902827175.1. Taxonomy (NCBI): domain Eukaryota; kingdom Metazoa; phylum Chordata; class Actinopteri; order Perciformes; family Bathydraconidae; genus Gymnodraco; species Gymnodraco acuticeps. Next base: position 3,873,877 of record NW_022990313.1, read on the forward strand.
CCGCGTCATAAGCGGCTGACTGAAGGCTGACCTGCCTCCAAATCCCTCATGGCAGGACGAAATGGCTGCTGCATACACCTTAATTGTGGAATGAGCCAGCCCCCTGTCCACCAGTATCTGTAAGTAGGTAAGAATAGAGCCCAGCGTGCACAACAGAGGCTCTAGACTCCTTCCTTCACACCATTGCCGGAATCCCGCCCACTTTGGCCTGTAACAGGCTGTGGTGGATTCTGCTCTTGCTGCTTGGATAGTCTGAATAACATTGTCAGACAGCCCCACCTGTCTCAGCCTGTCCCTCTCAGGAGCCAAGCCTGGAGAGGTTGGCCCAGAGTGGGTAACGCCCCTATTGCACCTGCTTCCTGAGACAGCGCTCCCCAGACCTGAGGAATCACCCAGGGCTGGCCTACCATCATCTGTGTTACCCCCACGTACCACGGTGCCAGGCAGCGATCTGGGGCCACCAGGATGATTGACAGCTGTTCCCGCCTCACCCTCTCCAGGAGGGGGGGGATAAGGCGCAGCGGTGGAAAGGCGTAAAGCAGCTTTCTTGGCCATGGCTCGTGTGCAAATGCGTCGACCCCCAAGGGTGGGTTGTCCCACCGAGCCAGGGAGAACCACAGGGCACAGTGGCTGTTGCGCCGATTGGCGAACAGGTCCACCTCTGCTCTCCCGAACTGAGTCCAGACCTGCTTCACCACCCCCCCGTTCTCCCGCCCCGGGATATGCAGGGCCCTTAGAGACAACACAATCTGTGACACCCACAGCCACAGGTTCTCTGCTGCGGTCAACAAGGCTATTGAGCGGACTCCTCCCTGCCTGTTGATGTACGCCACTGTGGTGCGGTTGTCACTCCTCACTAGCACATGTTTGCCCTGTATTAAGGGTTTGAAGTGCTGTAGGACCAACATCACTGCTTGCAGCTCCAGGAGGTTGCTGTGCCGCGCCTCTGCCAGAGGCCAGCAACCATCCACAGCTCTCTCTATGCACGTCCCCCCCCATCCTGTCACCGACGCGTCTGTGAAGACTGTGATGTAGGAGGTCACTTGCCCCAGTGGAGCTCCCCTCCGCAGATTCTCTGGGGATCCCCAGAATCGGAGGTTGCTCTCTACTGAGAGGGGGATGGTCACCAGACGCCGTTTGTGTCTTTTGAGATCTAAACGAAGGCCGATAAACCACCTCTGCATGCGACGTGCATGCAGGAGTCCGAGTGGCACTACGGTGTGAGCAGCTGTCATGAAACCCAAGGTCTGCATGATGGTCAAAGCTGTCACTGTTGCCCCCTGACGCAGCCTGCAGACCGCCCGTAACAGGGACGCCTGCCTGCTTTCTGTCAGGGTGGCCCGTAGTCTGCCCTGCATCGAGCACCACCCCCAGATATTCTACCTGCTGTTGAGGTATGGCGGAGCTCTTCTTCCAATTGATCGCAAAACCTAACTTGGTTAGATGAAGGATCAACTGGGCTGTGTGAAACATTGCCCATTCCCTGGACCTGGCCATGACTATGAGGTCGTCCAGATAAAAGAACACCCTCATGCCATGGTCGCGCAGCGGCTGCAGCGCCGTGGCCACACATTTGCTGAACGTGCGTGGGGATAGGGAGTAGCCGAACGGCAGCCTGTTGTACTCGTAGGCTACCCCCTGGAAGGCAAACCGCAAATACTTCCTGTGTTTCGGGGCAATTTCGACATGAAAGTAAGCGTCCTTCAGGTCGATGGTTGTAAACCAATCGCCCGGCCGCACCAGCTCCAACACCTGTTTCATAGTCGGCATGTGGAATTTTCTGCATGTAATGTGCCGGTTCAGGCCTCGAAGATCCAAAATGGGCCTGAATTCTCCTGTTTTCTTGGGAACCAGAAAATACAGGGAATAATGCCCCTTCTCTCTGTCTTGAGGGTGCACCACAGACACCGCCTGTTTCTGCACCAGGGCCTGAACCTCTGCTGAGAGGAAACCTATCTCCTCCTGGGATGAGAGATGTGCCTCTCTTATGCCTCTGAATGGAGGAGGGATGCTGTGGAACTGGAGTGAATAACCCAGCCTCAGTGTCCTGTCCATCCACTCTGTTAACACACAACTGTTTTTCCATTCCCCATAACATTGTGTTAGGGAATGTGCCATCAGCTGTGGAGCTGTAGCTATAAAGCTGTGATACTCCCTGGTAGCCCACTCCACCGTCAAACCCTCCATAAAAGGAAGTTTGACCCATGGGGGGCTGACACAGAAAGGGCCGTTTTTCAATAATGCATTTTTCACCCAGAGAAAAAAATGGCCGATTTCCCACTGAGGTCCGTGAACGCCCCACAGCCCGCTCTCGCGAGAGCGCACGCTCCGCCGTAATGTTGTTTTCTCTCAAGGAGAAAAAAGCATTAACCGGAGTTTTTACACTCGGCGTGATGTGCTTTCTAACAACCTCACGCCGCCCATAATGCCCTTGTACTTGCATTCTGATGCTTCCTGCGGTTTATCACATGCGCGCACCCGCTGGTTGCTTCCTGTACTGGAATCACAACTGGGGTGGCGAAAGGGGAATCTGTACAGGCATTACCATGAAGTGTGGGATTGTGGAAAGGAATGACTCTCACAACGGAATAATTGCAATCATTTTTATTTATGCACACAGTGGGATCATAAATATTGGAGGCAGGATTCATCCTCGCGTCCCGGGTGGAGAGAGCCCTCTCCACCGGGACGCTACCCCCCGCCGACCGTCAACTCCGAGCGGGCGGCGCACCCCAACTCGCGGTCCTCTGCTGACGCGGGTTTGGGGCAGGATTTCTCCGGGATCGCCCAGCTTGGCTTCGTGGAGCCCTCTGGCTGGACGATTGATCAAGAGAGGAGACAGGAGCTATGGGAGCCACAGCCCTGCGCCTGTCTCTCCTTCTCTCTGTCGGTCCGCGCTCGCCCCGCTGAGGGAGAGCCAGCGGCAGCATCCGGCTGAGCTGCTCTCTTTCCTCCTCCAAGCGGCGAAAGCGCTGTGTTACCGCGGTAACCGACCCAAAGAGCCCTGCCGTGGATATGGGGGCTCCCAGGAGATCGTTACGGTCCGACCTGGACAATGCCGTGAGCCCCAACCACACATGTCGTGACCCCACTGTGGCTAGGGACCTCACACGGCCAGCTGCAGCCGCCACACCGTTCACCAGATTATTAATCTGTCCGATGCAGCGTTCTGTATAATCGCCCGGGTCGCCCTGAGGCGAGGGGGCGGAGGTTTCTGGTTGCGGGGTAATTAGTGAAACCCCCAACACGCCCAGGTTGTTGGCCGCCGCGGCCATCTGAGCCCCGAGGCGGAATATCTTATCTAGATACTCCAGCGGGGGCAGGGGCCTTCTCCCCTCTGCCCAGCCAGCTGCCTGGGGAAGCAGATGGGCCGCCAGGCTCTCATCTAAGGGGGGCACACCGGGACACGCTGAGTCCTGTTGGCCCTCTAACTTGAGCAACCCCTTCATGCCGGCAACCGCAGCTCTCGCTCTGAGAGGTTGCCGCCACGTCGCCTCCACACACTGCCATACGTCCGGCAGCCGGGGCGAGACAAAAGTCGGCTGGACCGGGCCATAAAACCCCTGACGGAGTCGGCTCACCGGTCTGGGTGGTAGCGGCGGAGGAACCGCCAGGCCCGCACGCTCCACCATCACCAGCGGAAAATCCTGTCGAACAGATCTGCGTGGTGGCCCCTCTCTCACGCTGCCAGAAACGTCTGACAGCGAAAAATCTTCCTCATCTTCTTCCTCCTCGACAAGCGGAACATCACGGCTGGTCGGGAGTGCGAAGACAAAAGGCAGCTGGGGCATGGACGAGCTTCTTGTAACGGTGAGTCAATTTTCTTAATCTTCGTTTCGTTTTTTAACTCTTCGGTTGTCAGCTCGCTGAAGAGAAAAAGGATAATGGGCTGCGGGTGTAGCCGCCTTATATACTGTGGGCCTGCGCGCGCATTCAGGTAGGCTCGCCCCGATTGGCCGGCTACGTTTACGTAAAACTCAGTAGGTGAAAGCACGCACAGCATGATAGAGAGTAGTACCCATAGAGTCCAGTAGAGGGCGGAGCCTGTGTGAAATATAACCTGCAAACACTAAATACATTGCTACACATATAAAGTAGTATATGTAATAAACTCAAAATAACAAAATAAGGGTTGTCTCAGTCCACAACTATATTGGTCAAGTTTTTAGGTTAGTTTTTGATGAGGAGATGCTGCCTGTCCTTGAACACACCATGTGGATCCCCTCTCCACCATCCTCATCCATTGATCATGTTCTGAAAATAACAAACACAAAACAAAATGCAAGCACAATCATTACATTGCACATAGTTTAACTATTCTTCTTCTTGGTTGAATTGCATTTTATTATATTTTATTAGGTTTTTTAAAAATGCTTACCAATGTGTTTTCTGACCAGATGTCTGACACCGTTTTTCCGTGGCCAGTGTGTCAATGTCTGGTTTTAGGTCCTGTGCTGTAGCAATCCGTAGAACAGCGTGGACGTTGTCGTCAGTGATGCGTGATCTGTGATCTGTGCTTGTTTTGGTTTGGATTCATTATTGAAAACATCTGTTCGCACAGATAGATGCTCCCAAACATAGACAGAACACGGGCAGCATGAAATCGAAGCTGTGGCATTAAAGCAGGGGGCAGTAGACGGTCAAAGTCCTGGATTGTAGCATCCTGGAACTTTACTCTCAGGCCACTATCGCTTTGAAGCTCTATTAACTCCATCTCAAGGTGTTGGGGTGCAGTGCACACGTCGGTGGTGAAAGGACTAGCAAAGATGGCAAATCCAGAGTGCTGTGCTCTGAAGTCAGAGAAGCGCCGATCAAACTCATTCATCAACAGGCTCAGTTCGGTAGCTAACTGAGCACATGAGACAGACCGGGACATGAGGCTGAGATGCTCTGACAAACAGGAAAGTGGGCAAGTCAGGACAGCAGATAGCTTCCACACCTTCCGGCGCAGACTGAAAACTCATCTCTTTCGACTCCAATTCGAGCGATAGAAATATTAACAAAGCACTTATATACTAATAAAGGACTGGCTTATCTAAAGCCAGTTGAGTAGCACTTGAAATGTTTGGCTCTATGAAACCTGATGTACTTATATGATTCTGTTTTATTCAAGGTTGTATCTTCCTGGTCGAATGTACTTATTGTAAGTCGCTTTGGATAAAAGCGTCAGCTAAATGCAATGTAATGTAATGTAAAAGATTGTCCTGTTTCACTTGGCACATCCATAGGTCAAGTTTACGCTGGAAAGCCGTGATCGTGTCGGACATCTGCGTGATGACTTGTTTGCGTCCCTGCATCTTCTGATTCAGTTGGGCGAGATGCTCGGTTATGTCACACAACATAGCAAAGCCACACAGCCAGTTTGGATCTGACAGTTCAGACAAGGGTTTTCCTTTACTCTGCATGAAAAGAGCAATGTCTTCCCTAAGCTCAAAAAATCGTTTGAGGACTTTGCTCCTACTCAGCCACCTTACTTCTGTATGGTACGGCACATCTCCGTGCTCCGAGCCCATCTCCTGCAAGAACAGCTAGAACTGACGATGATTCAGGCCACGCGCCCGAATGAAGTTCACTGTCTTCATGACCGTGGTCACTATATCATCCATCCCCAGCACCTTCCCGCACAAAGCTTCTTGATGGATAATGCAATGATACGTTATCAGAGGCGTGTGACAGTTACTTTCTTGCATTTTCTCCTTCATTAGTCCAACCAAGCCCACTTTTCTTCCACACATTGCAGGTGCACCGTCTGTAGTTAATCCCACCAAGTTTTCCCAGGGCAATGCGTTTTTAATGACGGACTTCTCCACCGCATCAAAAATGTCCCGTCCCGTTGTGGTCCCATGTATGGCAGCCACATCCAACAGCTCCTCAGTGACAGAGAGGTCCGACTTCACGCCTCTAATAAAAATAGATAGCTGCGCTGTATCCGTGTTGTCTGTGCTTTCATCAACAGCTAATGAAAAAGCTATGTAGCTGCGTGTCTCTTCGGCCAGCTGTGTTGCCAGGTTTCCTGCTAGTTCCTTAACTCGGTCCGCGATAGTGTTGATAAACTGACATTTTTAAAAGTCTGTATCTGGTCGGGACACACCTGCTCACACACATTTGACTTATTTATTTTTAGACAATCAGACCTTTTAAGCTCTCGCGGGCCACATAAAATTACGTGGCGGGTCACATTTGGCCCGCGGGCCTTGAGTTTGACACATATGCAGTAGAGGCACAACATACTAATATGAACCTGAAAATGAGCAGAATAGGGCTTTTTAAAAACCAAAATTCTAGCCATATCTGACACATTGTGTCTTTAACCTCAACCAAGACTTTCTTGTTCATTTCACACCTCGTTTGGTCTGGACTTCCAGACTTTTCAATTTGATCTGAACCAAAAATGAATCTCAGCTTGGATCAGAGAGCCAGAAGTTGGTCCAAGATAAAGATGTAGTCTTGGTCAGATAGTTGAACGATGGTCCGGTTGGTTTCTTGTATCTTTGAAACGTCCTGAATTCCTTGCAGGCTTTCGTCATGGTATAAAAGTTGCAGAACTGCTTAGGGTAGATAGCTCAGTGTGTGGGTAAGAAAAGCAGATTGCATAAGAGAACTAAAAACCAGATGCATCATTCAAACAAAAAGCACAAACCTTAGTTCGGACTTTCAGGTGTGAAAAGGTCTTAAATTCACAAAACCAGACAATTCACAGGAAGCAGAACATGAACCTATTTTAAAGTCGTGATATTGGCACACCAAGTAAAGCATATCTAAGTGGCAAATACATTCCCTTCAAAATGCACATGCTCATGTGTTCATGAGCTTACTGTATCCTCACACCCTTTAATCTCTGCACAGGAGTGTGTGTGTGTGTGTGTGTGTGTGTGTGTGTGTGTGTGTGTGTGTGTGTGTGTGTGTGTGTGTCAGAGCCTAATAATGTCTCCGCTGACGCTTTGCTTTTCTCTCTCTTCATTTGTGCAACAAACAACAAGCTAAATGCCAGAAACATTCATCTCCTATAAAGCCGACACTAACACAGGGATTTTCACGAGGGGGGGGGGGGGGGGGGGGGGAATAAATGCCTGTTCAAGTGCTTTTTCATAAATTCCCAGCTAATTTGGCAACTCAAGAAGTGTGTCAGAGGAAGAGAGAGGATCACAGCTTTCGCCTCCAGTCTACACTTCACCCAGAACAGCCGTCTACCTTCTTTCTGCTTTGCTTTGTCTTTTCCGCCCTGAATCGCGTGTTTCAAAACTCACCTTCAATCAGATGTTTTTACCTCAGAGGCCTCTCTCCCCCTCCTCTCCCACCCACACCCCTATTTCCTCCACTGACAACAGCAACACAAGCCTTTCTTCTTTGACTTTCGACTGTGTCGGCACAGTGTTAGAGCCTCTTTTTTTGAATGCTTAGTCGACAGCGTAACAAGCCCCGCATCGCGAGGAGCTGGCGCCAATGAGCGGCGTTTAAACTGTTGCGGATAAAGTATTTTACAGCAGTGGAAGAAAAAAAAAATATCTGCAGAGCACATCATCTTCACTTCATCCCTCTAAATCCCCCTGGCGCGGCGGCAGCAGGCAGCCATGCGGGGAAATTTGAGAGGTCAGGACATGAAAATGGAAAAGAAAAGTGTTAAAGGGATGAGGCACAGAGGAGAGGAAACCAAGAGAGAGGACAGGGATATGAAAGAACCAACAGCAGTGGTAGAGTTTGGATGACAGCGTCAGGGGGAAACTGAGGGTAACAAACGGCTTTATTTGTGCTTTGTCGACTGTGATAGATATCCAGAAAGCAGCTATCTGAAATCACCGTGAAGCAGGCGCTGCATAAACACAACAGCAGGGGGGCGAATGCATTACTGGTGGGGGGAAGCTTCATTTACATAGTGAATAGAAATGCTTGGAGGAGCCTTCGACAGCTGGTACATGTGAACCTCACATCAGCACCCTCTGCACTGATGGCTTCATCACGTAACATGTGCTTTAGATGTAAGGATGCCATAGGCTCAATGTGTTTCTGGTGGCAGAGGAGCATTGTGTAGCTGACGCTCAGAGAGAAATGTGATGCGGTGGGATCAAGAGGGGAAGCAGCAGATTCCCACAGAACGGGGCTGCTTACAGAAGCTTTATGTTGGTATCGTTATTTTTGAGACATGCTGATGCAATGAAGCTGTTCCGCCAAGGGTTAACCCTATTATAGAAGGAGCAGACTGGAACCGCACAGAGCCATGTTTATACACCAAGATATTCTAGAGATATGGGCTGTCCGTCACAACACGTGTTACTGTTGGGATTTGTCCCTTTGTCATATTTGTTCATGTCAATGTTATGCTGATGACCACAACTATAGATAAGAGTTTTCTCTTACCGTGGAACTGTTGGATCTAAGCGATAAACATCCTTTGAATCTTTAAAAATATTTTTTGTTTTTACTTTTCATTTATTTAAATAACTTTAATGTATCTGTTATGTTGTTGTATTGTCATAGAGCTGTTTTGTTTGATTTATTCAACATTTTGCTATGCTTTATTACGTAATGTATCATCCAATCTTGTATTGTTGGGCATATTGGGCGGCACCTTTGCTAACATTGAAACAATTCCACTCACAGTATCATCACTAAAATAGAAAAAATTACAGTCTAAGCAAGCTGTATTTGTTCACCCATCTCAACTGCTTGTAAAGCCTGTCAACATCACCATTTATCTTTAATTAACTTATCACGTTGTTTAAATGCAGTAATGGTAAAGTGACAATAAGGGTTCAGTAATTGTACCTTTGGACAAAGTAGAGCACATCATCCACATGGGAGTTTTGTCTCTGCCTGAAGTCCACAAACTCAGCATGTGGCAGCAGGGGGTCATTGAGAGGTAGCTTCTTCAGTGCATATTCTGTAGACCAAAGCAGGAAGCCTCTTGCTGCCTTGTTGAATTTGGTGACATCACCTGAGGGAATCTCACCAGCTTCATGCAGCCTTATCAGTGTGGACTTTGTAGTCAGTCCAATGCCAAGCTGGGTGTCTGAAAGGAAAAAAAGACTACCATGCATTATTTTGCCCATACTATATACCTGTAGATTATTTCAGTTGTCATAAAAGGGTTAAATAATATAGGCTATAACAGTCAATTGTATTCACCTGGCAGTTGGTTTTCTTGATCCTGAAGATCAACTCTCCAAGCTTGTTGTTCTGAAAGCTGCAGGCTTCAAGAATTTGGACATTAGCTTTCAGATGAATGCCCTCACCTGAAATACAGAAAATATACAACCCACCCATCCATGAACATTAAGATAAGAATCAATTATACTATTTGACATTACCATTACACTAACTCAAACAGTAAAATGATGTACCTGCCCATGGAGAAGATAGATGCATGGGTGCTGCCTCTGGAACAACAGATTAAACTGGCAGAATGTAGGCAGAAGTGCCTGGTAGAAGAGGAGATGAACCTCTGTCAATGGATCCTCAAATAAGGCACGGAGCCGCAGACACCTGGCTTGCTTCTCGTCTAAAAGACAAAAACGTTCAAAAAATAATAAATAGAAAATTGTAGTTTTGCATTTTTTCATCAATAATGAATATGGGACTACAAACCAGTGGATCTGAAGTAGCTTGTCAGGGCCTTGTAGACACGGAGTATGCGGTTGACAGCCAGATCCAAACTGAGCCACCTAATGCAAAAATGCTGAAGTACCTCCATGTACGTGGTGTCACAAAACACACAGAATTCTGAATAGAACAAATATGTATTTTAGATTGGCCCTTCAAACTATTTCTGAATCAATGCTTTTGAGTAGAATAAATGTTGTTATGTGAGGATAACTTGCCATGAAGCATGTTCTTTCTCTTGGTGCTGGATTTAAACCAGTAGGCAAGATCGACGCAGAAATCTTCGACTTCAAAGCCCGACATCTGGAGGGTTAGCAAAATAAATGTGTTAGTGTTAATACTTATACAACATGTACAAAGTGGCCATCCCAGTAAAATAGAAAAAATTAGAGTTGTGACTGTCAAGTCATTACCTCGGAGTACACCAAGCCACCAGCGTGTGCATTATTGTGCACAATGTGGCAGGGACAGCCAAGAACGTAGATAGATGGATTTTGGTCCAGGACCCTGCTCTTAATCGAATTCCTGGCTCCCAGATTGACACTAGCACTGTCAACTGCAAGGGCCACGCAGTTGGCCCATGGGATACTGTGGCCTTCCAGCACCTCATTCATTTTGTTGAATATGGCCTCAGCAGTGCCACAGCTGGTTCCTGATGTCAGACCCATGTCAAGAAATCGTTGAATCACACCTTGTGAACTCCAAATGTTGAGTCAGTGGATTCAACTTCTCTCTGCCTGTGACGACACAAATGTATTCAACACTTACTTACTTAATTCTGTGTGACCCATGGTCAACATGAACACACTTACCAGTATCATTGGACCCCACAAGAAATTAAAGTCCTATAATAGCATACATATAAAAACCTGATTGAGTTTTGAGTGTGAGTTGTGACAACACAATGACAATCAACTGCTCAAAGTTTGATAGGCTCTTAATTGCCTCAATGAGCCATGTGTCACATATGAGGGTATTATTATCTCTATCATAATTAAACATGCATAAAAATGATTGGACATTATTTTGAAAAACACAACCATAACCATAATCACCACCACTTATCAGAGATAGACTTGGACGTCAGCTCAACTTTCATTTATTGGCTTGTTTTGACAGATTTGACCAGTGTTAGAAGAACTTAGATGTTTATACTTTACATTGTTCTCAGCACTGTTATGAATTAGTTCAAGCTTTACGAGATGACGCACAAGTAGCTTATAACTAATGCAAGTGTCCAAATGATACACAATTATTAACTTTTCAAGCTTTATTTAAATACAAGAACCTGATCCTACAAAAGACCAATATTTCCATTGTTACAGAGTCGTATGCAGCCAGTTTCTTGCAGGTTGTCAATCATGTATTGAACATTTGTAAGGTTATTAATGTTTTTATGGACAATTCTGCATGATAAGTGAACCTAAAGCTTTCCCAAAGTGACATTTCCACAGGCTAGGCCAAGTTAATTTTGGAAGAGGGGATTAAAAAGCAGAGCTGCCACTAAATAAATGTATCCAGAGACGTTTAGGAAATGAAATTGAAACGTATCCGCTGTAATGTATGTAGTCCCTGTCATGTGAAATGGCTTTTTTGGTAAGCCTGTTTATTTTTGCAATCTTTTTTTAACCAAGACAGCTTCCAATGGAACATACTGTATGATGGCTGTTATCTAAAAGTGGATGTTTTCCTTATACAGGGTTGCCAACTCTCACGCATCTGGCGTGTGACACACGCTTTCACGGTCAATCTCACTCTGCCCAAACTATTCTCACGCCAAAACAAGATGAACCGGCGATCGTTTTTTGGTTTGGTTATTTACAATGTTGAGTTGACAGCTGCTCAAGCTGTCGATCCGCTCCCTCCCCGCCTCCACCACTTTTAACAACGTTAACAGACAGCAGAGCAGTGGGAGCTGGTTGGTCAATCCCCGACCCGTATTGCGCATGCGCAGATCCGTCTTAATGCCAGGCTTTTCATCAGTCGACGGCGAACTCTACAGAAGGAAAGGTGGGTTTGCACAGTGCACTTTATCGATATCGTTGAATATGTTTGAAAATATGATTAGAGTAAGATAACCTATTCTATAAAGGCCACATATTTGTTTATAAAGTTTGTTAACATTTTAGATTTGTTTGTTTAAACTTTAGAATGTATAGCACATTAAAAGATTGTCACTTGACTTTTATGCTAGGTTTGAAGTGCGCTAAAGTTGTAATTCAGTCCCCTAAATAGCTTAAGCTATGTTAACAGCTAGCTTTTAAAGAATAAAAGAAACATATATTATAACAATAATGGTGTTTTATTATGCAAATTATTTGCTAACTACTATGTATGTAGGTATTCAAGACAGACTTTGTAATAAACTGTGGTATTCCAGATGGAGAGCTTTGTGAAATACTTTAAGAAGACTAAAGAGAGAGAAAGAGATGAGGGACTGGCATTAGCCAACAACAGTTCAGAGGAAAACAGGGGCAGCAGAGTATCCTCAGAGGAGACAATGAGGGAAGATGAAGATGAGACACAAGTGCAGGTAACTTGGCTAGTTCACAATATCATAGACCAAAGGTTTCACAGGTAGCCAAGGCTGCTAGCGAGCTGTTTTTATTTTATTTATTGTAACATTTGCTAGCAAATAACTACACAATTGTAGATTGCTGTTTACACATTTTGATTCCTTTATGCTTGTTATTTGTTATGATTTGTAACATGTTAAGTCAGTGTCTACACTTGTGTTCAATAAACTAATTCAATATCTAAATCTCTTCCTCATAGACCATAGAGAGAGTGTGAGGCGCTGTGTGCATAAAAAAAAAGGAAGAACGCAGGGCAAGGGCGCCGGAAGCGGGGGGGGCCAATGGCCCCCCACTTTACGGCCCTGCCCCACATTTTCGCAGCAGCGGATGCCGCGGAACCCTGTACACATCCCGTTTCAATAATTCCCCTCTACTCTAAAGTCGCATCTAAAAAGAACGCCATCTGATCTAGCTGTGTATATTTTGTTATTTTTGATTGTTATAATCAATCTCATTAGCTACAGGCATTTCTGAAGCTTGTAAAGGGAAGAACACAGCTCGCCTCTCACTCGCCACTCTGCTCTTCTACAGCGCCGCTTCCCCTCCCTCCGCTGACATTATGAATGTAAGGCATAGTAATCATAGATAACACCGCAGGGTCCGTTACAGTTTGTTTTCATCTGATTTCAAATAAACAAAGTCTTGGCTTTCAGAATATTAAACTTGTTTCGGCAAATTCAGATGATAAATACAGCTTTGAAGCTTTTAACGGCATAATTACAAGAGGAGAACGGAGTAATTTGACGTCACAGCAAGCATAACAACAGCCGGTGTTTCTCCTGAGAGTTTTCCCCGGGAAACAAACGCAAAAATACACAAACACACACACGTATACACACACACACACACTCGCGAGCTTCCCCCAGACCAGTAATCCAAACGAAAATATCTTCCCTCCGTACTACTTTGATCATTTGCTCCGCTAATAATCAATCAGATCGATCCAGAGAAGAGGAAACTTTAAAGGCCTTTTTCTCAAAATGATGACTCGGTGACAGTCATTATATAATGTGGCATATTTTGCTTAATATAGTACAAAAACAATCCTGATATCATTAGAAAGCTAGGAATCTCCTCTTTCCAACAGTGTATACAACTCAAAATGTGTCTTCGGATCAATGCGACTGACTTCGATGGAGCAGGTCACTTTGCATTAGGTAAAATACAGCAGGCAGACATAACAGGAAGAATATGTACATTTTAATCCAATCAAATAGGACATTGTCACACCATTCAAATGTATCCATGTACATTACAACCAATAACAAAGCTTAGATGTGTTTATTTGTTACATTGTTTACGTTATGTGTTACGTTGTTCAGTGTGTGTCAGCCGTTAACCTATAAACTTGCAAACATGTCAGAAGAACCGGCGCATAAGAAAACAAAATACAGTCAAACTAAGCTGAAATTCAACAACTTGAATGTCACATCCCTGACATCCACAACTCCGGAGCCTGGTCCTTCAACCATAGAACCAACTCCGGAGCCTGGTCCTTCAACCATAGAACCAGCGCAGCCAGATGAACCCCAACAGCAGCTCTGCGGCCGCAGAGGCTGTCAAAACCGCCGCCGCCGGCATCGTTGAACCGAAACAGGCTGGTTCCGACTGCATGGAGGTTTGTTGTCGGGACATTGTGACGGGCCAATAAAAGCTTATTTGGGCAAAGAGAAAGGTACTTCAATGCAGAATGGTACAAAAACAGAGAGTGGTTAATTATTTGCAAAACCACTAAACGAGCCTTCTGTGAAATATGCAGATGTGCTGCTGTCAAACGGCTTGTAACTTTCTCCAAATGTGGAGATGACAGCTTTGTAAATATCGAGTTAATAACTGGAACTTTTCACAGAGCTTACTTCAGTCAAACACCAGTCAACATTCAGCTTGTCAAACAAGAGCGTAGCAGGAAAAAAGAAGAGATGGAATGAGCAACTGCGCTGTCATATGTGGGCTGGTCTGTATAGTTTAATGTACAGGAAAGGAGTGAGCAGAGGGTTGAGTTGTCCATTCTTGTTCTGTTTTCTCTGACTATCTTCCTCCTGAAGACCCTCTCAGACTTTCATTTGCTCGCGCTACTAAAGAGACACGTTACCATGGAAACCACAATGGTGTAGCTGTATTGAAGTCCGAGTGGAAAAAAGTAACATTTGGTGCGTTATGTTAGAATGAAACAAATCAGATTTAGTCAGAAATCGGGAGAAATGCGGGATAAATATGACCCCGGGAGGAAAACGGGAGTCTCCCGTGAAAATCGGGAGGGTTGGCAAGTAGGCTATGTCACATACACACGCACTTTTTGCCCCCCCCCACTTCTGAAATGAATCCGGCGCCGCTGACGCAGGGGCAGCCTCATATGGCTCCAAGTTTAATTCCCAGTGGACCAAGGAATGGCTATTCATCACGCCTGGGACTACACCTTTTCATTTTTGGTGTTCCATATGCAGGCATGAATTAGAATGCAGACACCAGGGCAGAACTGATGTGATTCGCCATATCAATAGGGAATCACACTTGAAAAAACAAAAGATGGTTGAGAGCTCTTCAAAAATGAATATGTTCATACAAGGAACGCAAAGCACTGAGATGGGTCAGCTGGAAACACAGGTGATTAGTATACAAGTTGGTTAAGTACAGTGATGTTATGGTTATTTAGTGGGGTTCAAGCCGCAGTGATTGGGGTTACATAAACTTTGCCTAACCTGTAAATCATTAAACTGATTGATTAAATACGTCAAAATAATATAAATAACCTGACAGCAGCATACTCACCTATGTAGATATATGATTGTGTTTACTATTTTATATGTCATTACACAACCACAGACCAGAAGAGCCGAAGTGAAGGTGGCCATGACAATGGTGCAGCACAACATCCCATTGGCTTTTTCGGATCACCTGAGTCCGCTGTTCAAGGAGTGTTTCCCTGATTCCAAGATAGCCCAAAAGTATTCCTCAGCCAGGACAAAAACAACAGCCATCATAAACAAGTGTGTAGCCCCCTATTTTATGGATGAGCTTGTGAAAAATCTGTGTGATCATCCCTTCTCTTTGGCCACTGATGGGTCCAATGATACTGGTAAGTGTGTTCATGTTGACCATGCGTCACACAGAATTAAGTAAGTAAGTGTTGAATACATTTGTGTCGTCACAGGCAGAGAGAAGTTGAATCCACTGACTCAACATTTGGAGTTCACAAGGTGTGATTCAACGATTTCTTGACATGGGTCTGACATCAGGAACCAGCTGTGGCACTGCTGAGGCCATATTCAACAAAATGAATGAGGTGCTGGAAGGCCACAGTATCCCATGGGCCAACTGCGTGGCCCTTGCAGTTGACAGTGCTAGTGTCAATCTGGGAGCCAGGAATTCGATTAAGAGCAGGGTCCTGGACCAAAATCCATCTATCTACGTTCTTGGCTGTCCCTGCCACATTGTGCACAATAATGCACACGCTGGTGGCTTGGTGTACTCCGAGGTAATGACTTGACAGTCACAACTGTAATTGTTTCTATTTTACTGGGATGGCCACTTTGTACATGTTGTAAAAGTATTAACACTAACACATTTATTTTGCTAACCCTCCAGATGTCGGGCTTTGAAGTCGAAGATTTCTGCGTCGATCTTGCCTACTGGTTTAAATCCAGCACCAAGAGAAAGAACATGCTTCATGGCAAGTTATCCTCACATAACACATTTATTCTACTCAAAAGCATTGATTCAGAAATAGTTTGAAGGGCCAATCTAAAATACATATTTTGTTCTATTCAGAATTCTGTGTGTTTTGTGACACCACGTACATGGAGGTACTTCAGCATTTTTGCATTAGGTGGCTCAGTTTGGATCTGGCTGTCAACCGCATACTCCGTGTCTACAAGGCCCTGACAAGCTACTTCAGATCCACTGGTTTGTAGTCCCATATTCATTATTGATGAAAAATGCAAAACTACAATTTTCTATTTATTATTTTTGAACGTTTTTGTCTTTTAGACGAGAAGCAAGCCAGGTGTCTGCGGCTCCGTGCCTTATTTGAGGATCCATTGACAGAGGTTCATCTCCTCTTCTACCAGGCACTTCTGCCTACATTCTGCCAGTTTAATCTGTTGTTCCAGAGGCAGCACCCATGCATCTATCTTCTCCATGGGCAGGTACATCATTTTACTGTTTGAGTTAGTGTAATGGTAATATCAAATAGTATAATTGATTCTTATCTTAATGTTCATGGATGGGTGGGTTGTATATTTTCTGTATTTCAGGTGAGGGCATTCATCTGAAAGCTAATGTCCAAATTCTTGAAGCCTGCAGCTTTCAGAACAACAAGCTTGGAGAGTTGATCTTCAGGATCAAGAAAACCAACTGCCAGGTGAATACAATTGACTGTTATAGCCTATATTATTTGACCCTTTTATGACAACTGAAATAATCTACAGGTATATAGTATGGGCAAAATAATGCATGGTAGTCTTTTTTTCCTTTCAGACACCCAGCTTGGCATTGGACTGACTACAAAGTCCACACTGATAAGGCTGCATGAAGCTGGTGAGATTCCCTCAGGTGATGTCACCAAATTCAACAAGGCAGCAAGAGGCTTCCTGCTTCGGTCTACTGAATATGCACTGAAGAAGCTACCTCTCAATGACCCCCTGCTGCCACATGCTGAGTTTGTGGACTTCAGGCAGAGACAAAACTCCCATGTGGATGATGTGCTCTACTTTGTCCAAAGGTACAATTACTGAACCCTTATTGTCACTTTACCATTACTGCATTTAAACAACGTGAGAAGTTAATTAAAGATAAATGGTGATGTTGACAGGCTTTACAAGCAGTTGAGATGGGTGAACAAATACAGCTTGCTTAGATATTACATTGGGAGATTCTGTTATTGTAAAGGATTATTTATTTCTATCTGGATAGAGAATTGGTTATTGTTTTATGTATATTTATTTACAGAATTCAATAATCTAATGGCAAAATAAATGTCTGAATATTTTTTTTCTATTATAAATAATGTTGTTGCAATTGTCTTTGCCCAGATACAAACACCTTCTTCCTTTTGAGGACCCAAGGGAACAGGACAGGATTTCGGATGAGTTCCTGGAGTACCAAATGCTGGAGGAAACGGATATCCCTGACATGGTCTGGAAAGGTGCCCTGGTGAGTGTTGGAGAGGAAGAACAATTCCATCGTATGGACATGGTGTGGGCACACTTGACTACGCAGAAGAGCCGAGTAACTGGTAAAGAACAGTTCCCCAGACTTGGGAAGGTGGCCCAGCTTGTCCTATGCCTACCTCACTCTAATGCGGATGCAGAACGAGTCTTCTCAGTAATTGGACTGAACAAAACAGAGTGTCGAAACAGACTTGCACTTGATGGGACACTGTCATCCATTATGTGCATCAAAGGAAGTCAGATTGAACCATGCTGCTTCAAATACGAACCACCAGTAGAAATGATAAACAAGTCAAAGTCTGCTGCTTATTGTTCGACTAGGCCAAAATAGAGTCACAATAAAACAGTGGAAACAAACATGTGTTTGACTTTCATTAGTGAATGAAGCTTTTTGCCCTTTATAGTCTATGTCCAATATTGTGTATTTGTATATATTGTATATATATATATATCCTATATATATATATATATATATATATATATATGGTACGGTCCCGCTGCTGACACGATAGCAGTCATTTAGTGCGCATACGTGTAATTAAACCCATGATATCAAAATCTCACTCCAGCCAGGTACCCAAAGTTGGCAACCCTGCCTTATATGTTATAGTTAAAGTGTGGAAATCTAAAAATGACGTTTGCTTCCACTTCCCCAAAGAAGTTATGTTACTATTTACACTTCCCTGTGATAGTGGAGTTGATGTTATAGATCACTAACCAACCTTCCGTATTGAATTAAAATTATTAATTGGCTATCTATTTTCCTTTTTTCAAAATTGCTTTTGCATTTAATTTCTACTATCCTTTGTGTAAAAGAGCCACACACTTTAGGTTTCACATTACCCACATCAATTGACATACCTTTCCATCTGTCTCATGGTATGTTAAGTACAAACTGTTATGATCCTGTTTGTGTGTTTTCACACCTGTTATTCTTTCCACCTGTTTCCCATTAGCCCTGCAACCACCTGACCAACATTTCAGATCACACATTTAATTTTTAAAGTGCCAAAATATGTTTCAACTGTTATTACAATAAGAGTTTATATTTCCCCGCGCTGTTCATATGTAGCCTGAGTCATTAGGTATTCAACAAAAACATTTCTTCAGTCATTAATAACACCAATGCTCCATCACCCCAAACCTTTTATGCCTCAAACGATCATCGAAAGTACTTTGTGATATTGAGCAAAATGCATTGACTTTCACTTTGTCCATTTCTTTTTAAATTGGACTCTTTTTTAATAAAACACGTGCATTAAAAGGCTTGTATAGAGAGCCAAAGAGAGGACACTGTGGTGTGACAGAGGTGGTGTGAGGACTTAATACTGCTTCTATAGACACATGAGCAAACACACACACACACAGAGCTATCTATTTGGACCAGAACAAGGTCATGTACTGACCGCTGGCCTTATTCCACTTCCTCCGTTTCTTAAAGACATACACCAAGCTTTTGGCAAAGACACTGTTTGATCTGCTGCTGTGTGACAGACGCCAGTTGGGCATACTATCACAACCATGATAGGTCATTCATGTTTGTATTTTTCTGCAGCCTATAGCCCTCCATTTGGAACCACAAAGTGTTTTATCGAACTGTTTCAATATACAGTATGTTGGCGGCATTGAATGTTGGCCAGTAAGCATTTTCTCTTTTCATCTGATTTGATGCAGCACTGAGCTCCCAACTCAGATGATTATGTAAAGGGATGCACACATCAGTTTCCGTTCAACTTTTATTTTTCCTTAATGTTACAGAGTACGTGTGTGTGCATTACTTATGGGAATATGATCTGGTACAAATGTAGAATATAAAATGCAGGGATCCTACTTGTTTCCACACAATGATTGACAGCTCAGAACTGATTCAGTTGACATGAGTTTTGGAAAGGTCTTTCAGACATGAGTTAAGCAAAGCTCCTACCAATCAATAAGGTCCACAGGTTTAACACAACGCTGCAGTGGTTGACCAAAGGTTAGAATAACACATAAAGCAACGATTTCCCGATTTCTTGCAGCATATGTCTCCTTTGACCACACACAGCTAACGCAACTGGTCTTCATAGGAGAGACAAAAGAAGATTTGGGCAGGCTGGGGGACTAAAATAAAAAATAATAAATGAAGAAGTTAGAGGTTTGACTTTCCAATCAAATGTTAGAGTTCATTAAGAGGAAAGGACTGAAGTGGAAAACATCCTTAAAAATGTAAATCAAATGAAGACATTTGAACTCATCAGGCCCTAAACATGCCTACAGTAGATGTGTCCATTGCCCAAACTAAGGACCATGAAAAGTCACAGCTCATGCAGGTGATGGTGAATGTTGTTGTGCTTTTTGCAGCGTTCTAGGGCTGGTCAGATCATTTCAATATGCATTTCTATGTTAAGACATTACATTCTTGTAATATGTGACCTCTAGGAAAACAAAGACTATCTTGAATGGAGACTTAATTCTGCTTAAGAAGGTTAAAACCTTTCAAAAAATCTGGGTTGGGAACCTGTATGAACCTTTAAATAAACCGTTATCATTAAAAGTAGCAGTAGTGATAGATTGATTCTTTACTGGCTCTAAAGACAGTCAAGTATGCAAGGTCATCAATAGTTACCTATGGATGGAAGTCTCCATCTGTCACATGACCTTCACATTGAACACCAGGGGTCTCTTGAGAGTATCCTCCATCATTAGTTTTGACCTCCGAAGCACTACGTTTGACGTCAAGCCTGCCGGTTTGACCGCGCTACTAAGCATATTGGGATGTGACCATAATGCTAATAATGACCAGATGTAAAGACCTTCTGAGCAAGACACAGTGACCAGCTGGTGACAATCATTCTGTCTTTTCAACTACCAAGCTGCCATGGATTGTTGCTGCACACATTTTGGAAGAGTTAATACTGCATTTTGCCCGACAACTGCATTACCATTGGTTAACACTACTGTCATTTGGGCAGTTAATGCTATTAATTTGTCATCGGTCAACTCTCCTTGTTCTCATTTTAGTCTCTAAGTCAATGAACTGTTGATATGTAGGTCTTTTAAGTCATTATATTAAACCTTCCAGTTCATTCAGTCTTTCTCTAAAGCCCTACCATTGTCGTTATTTATATATTTTCTGGTTGTCTGCCCACTCGTTCTACTCTTGTGAATATCCCAGGAATGCCCTGGAGGGATTTCTTAACATTTGGTAAGAACGTCCACTTGGAATCAATAATGACCTGAGGGGAATTTAAGGCTCAAAGTTTAATATCACATGAACAATACGCTAACTATGACAATTGTACACAAATGATGACATTATGGACGGACATGAATGTAAACTGCAACTTGACTAGTTGGTGGAGGCATACAACAGTAAGGTAAGTGTTTTCAACTTAACTGAGTAAGTTAATCATCATCATCCTGTTTTAGTTTGTGTTTGTTTGTAATAGTCTATAATATGTTGTATGTTATTTTTTCATCAAAATTAAAGAGAGGGTTAGGTAAAGTATTAATTAGGCTAAACTCAAACTTAATCAGCTTTTGTCGAGACTATTTCATGTTTAGTCGTCACGATGCCAATGCCAACCATCATT
This sequence comes from Gymnodraco acuticeps, assembly GCF_902827175.1. Lineage (NCBI taxonomy): Eukaryota > Metazoa > Chordata > Actinopteri > Perciformes > Bathydraconidae > Gymnodraco > Gymnodraco acuticeps. The sequence goes on from NW_022990313.1 coordinate 3,894,790, forward strand.
GTTAAAGGTATTGCACATTAATGTGGGGTCAGACCAAAGGCTAATGAATTGCAAAGGTAGCAATTTACAATGTTTTCACTCAATTGTTATTGAAATTGTACTAACTGCTTATTCAGCTTGTGAAATGGTTCACAACCATGTGAGTGGAACAGGAAACAGGAAGTCCAGTTCTTGCAGGTATTTTAAACAGCTATACAATGATTTGCTTTGCTCTCGGCCCTTGCACACTTTTCTGACAATTTTCTCTTCTCTGCTTCCATTCAGGTATTTGTACTGACTTTGTATGCATTTGTGCCGCCATTTCAATTCCATTAACTTTAAGAACTGGGAGCAACCTCCGGGTCTGAAAAGTGAAGCCAATGCAGAAGTGCTTAAGCCGGCATTCCTTTAAATGGACTTTCAAAGGGCGACTCAACTGGTTGCAAAAATAAATATGATCGTATAGAAGAAAAATGAAATAGGTTTATATGACAATTATCGTACCAATGAATTAGCCTAAAATGTTTTTCCACGAGTTTGTTTGAACATCGCCCCATCCTGTCCAAAAATGGTTCCAAATAAACAAAGTGTCAAACTTGATGCTTTAATATGTCCAAAACGTTGACTTCTTGTATGTACTCTACGGTTCAGTCTGAACACAGACTGATACATCACTTTCAATCTAGCTGTCAAGAAGCCCACTTAAGATGGAGCACGAGACAAGACGGGTGGACAGAGAGACGTCACCCATAACCTCCAGGCTGTCATAGCCATAGATCTTTATAACAGCTGTAAAGAGTTCCAGTCTGTCGCCTAGTTGAGACTCCACACCTGCAGACAGGTTTAGCTGCACAATGCTCTCACACGGAGCTCTCCGTGTGCTGTGCCGCTGGATTATGCTGAGAACTCTGAGAATTACCGCAACGCCGTCTAATGGAGCTTTACACTTTCCTATGTTCAAAGGTTCAACGTTTTAATGTCATGTACACAGCTGCAGTGTAGGTGTGCAATGAGAAACTTGTGTCACAGGTTCCTCTAAAAATGCAATTTAAATGCGTATCTGCCACTACATTAGTTTGCACTGGTAATATTTACATTAATTATGTGACCGTCTATCTTTCCTGTAGATATTGAATTGCTCTTTTTTATGCTGTTGTGTTTATTGTATTTTTGTAACTCTGGCACAACAATTTCCTTCGGGATAAATAAAGGCTTATCTTATAAATATATATCTCTGTTCTTCCATCCCTCCACCTCCTCTCCTCTTCCTCTTCAGATGAGCCATTCTGTTAGTGGTTCTTTTTTTTCTCTGACCCTTTCCCGCTCTCATTCTCCCAGTCTTTTACCGTCACTTTCTCTCTCTGGCCTGGTTCTGTTGGATCCTGCTGGAAAGCTAGATGTTCAGGCTACATTTGGAAAAAGAGAAAACAACAACACAAAGCTTATCCAAAAGGTTTTTCAGGTGCACACATGCACAACAAAATCTAAATGCACACATTGACATAGCACACATGCTTATGGGATTACACGGGGTCTCTTTGGCTTTATTTTAAATGTCCACAGTGAGACTGCAGGTAAAATAAATGGGTTTTGTTTGTTGTAAGTAAAATATATTGCTATATGTCATTTAAACCAGACTGTTCACCGGCCCACAGGAACAAGCTGGACTGAGAGGAAGTACACAACCATTGCAGCAATTTCTTTTGTAATGTTTTTTTTCACACATGTAAGCAGGTGAGTCAAATGGAGAGCCATTTAAGTTTACTATCTTACACACCGTTTACACGCGGCATTCGATGCGTTTTGAGCGATCGGATCACAAGAGGTCAGCTTTAAACAACCACAAAGACCAATCCCCCAATATTGCCGGTGTGATTTCGGATTCATTTGCCCACATATCTTTTTTAGTGTACATTTTTACGTGTCCTCATGTGTCACGGACCAGGACGGAAAATATGTCTTCAGAAGTGGAGCAGCCTTTTTCTCCATTTTCCCGTCACCAAGACTGTCGTCTGAACCAAGATGGCCAGCACTTTATTGCTTCCATAATAATGGCCGTGCTTTACAGCCTCAATTTCTCAATTTTAACTTTCAAAATAAAAGCCCTACATTTATACCCTGCACTTCACAATAAAAAACCTAGATGTAAACACTGCCTCACTGCTCAGCAAAGGGACCTTAAGTCAAGACAATTAAAACGTACAAATGAGCTTTTACTGGTTTTTTTCCACGACAAAAGTGCGGAAAAGTCCAGAAATATATTATGAAAGAGATAATATGGAAGGGGGCAATGTGTTTTTTTTTTGTCACAGCTGACAGCTTGACCGGACCCTTTTGTTAAATAGATCTCAAGTGGATACTTTAGTCACTTTGATGCCAGGTGGAAACAGGGTCTTGTTGCCAGACATGAATGATAATGAACTACTGAACTAGTCTTAACTCTAAGCGTATTAACCCAATCAGGTTCAGATTGTTAGCCACTTTACAGAATCCAAAATAGCATTGAGCCATCTCACTCTGACCAGAGATCGGATTCTGTGAATCTCTTCTGGCTAGAGGACTATCTCTCATGACGTCTTTCTTAATCTTTTGGTGGCAATCGTATTCTGTGGAGTCTGATGTTGAAGCAGATATGCTTCGGAACTGTCAAAGTTGGATAAGTATGCTAAAGAAAGGAGAGTTGGGCAGAACTGAACACTTCTCTGGGTCTTTTGTATTGACCTTTCTGTTTTCCTTGGCCAAGCTTTCTGTAAAGCTTTGGTATTGTAAGACACAACGCCAGTTCCCAACCCCTTTTCAGTCCATCGCTCAAAGCAATCATTTAACAAAATAAATCCAATAAATCTATTTCACTGACTTTAATGACAGAGGAATGATTTTGGTATGTGCAAAACTATTTAACTTCCATTAGATGTGCACTATCCTTGAATATCGTATTCAGTAATCATTACACATTCATGTCGTACTCATGTTTTCTTTGATTAATGAATATTTGCACAGTGACATATTGTTTATTGTTTAATGCACTAATACAATAATGGCCAATTCAGCTTTAATGTATTCTGTATCAGGTTAAACCCCTCGAGATGTACGGGCAGCAACCAAAGTAAAACAACGAGCAATCAACACAAACTAATGAAATAAACTATAAATCAGATGTGTAACAAGAATAAAGATATCAGGCAGTGATGACACAAACATCTGTTGTCAACACAATCTGTTTGAAGACATTAGACAAGGCTATAGCTGAAGATGCATTTATATCAAATAAAATGACAGAACATCTTAATAACATTCATCACATTTAGAAATGTTGTTGAGCACTAATTAAAATATTTCACTGGCACTTTCTAAAATATAAAAAGCTTAGCTCTTCCTTATTTTATTTTATTGTGAATGTATTTTTTCTTGAGGAAAATCGTTGATTGCAACCGAAAACAAAGTCTGGATCATGTTTATTAATATTTACATATAAATCAATTACATTCAATCAGAAGAAGCCTTTTTAATGTTGTCTTTCAACGATGGGAACTATTTCAAACGATAAGGCTTGTCTCATTGAATAATTGAAACTAGTTCAAAACGTTCTTTAATAATGTGGGCATACATGAGACCAACTCATCCGGGTACGTTCCCTATATGGGTGAATTTTGGGTGAAAACATGCGCTGTCATCTGACTTGCAGTAAATACACATACTAAGATTTTTGATTATCACATCAAAACATTTTAAAGACTGAAATGTTTTCATCTACAAGGAGCCCAAAAACTGTTGGGTCAGGCAAACAGTTATGATGTCATTTAATCGATTATCAGTATGGTTTCAACAGGGGATCAATGTGTGGCTTCTCAGTGTTTTTTATTGTATACTTTTAACATTAAAACAGTTTTGACGATTGGCATTTACCTGACCAGGTCCCGTTGGTCCACCCTGTGGATGGCCTGAAGCCACAGTTCTTCTTCTTTAAGTAAGGACATTTTTTTCTTTGGATCTCTTTTGTTGTTTGTCAGGCAATACACGACACAGCTGCTTTTAGGCAGGAAACATCACTTGGTGTCGACCTTTGTTTTCACCGGAAAGTGGGCGGGCCATCATTTCACTAGGGCAGTGACGTAATAATAATAGATTTATTTTGTAGGCGCTTTTACAGGTGCTCAAAGTCGCTTTACAAAGATAGTGAACAACAATCACATTAAAAGCCAGATTGAAGAGGTGAGTCTTCTGAAGGTGGTCAGTGCAGTCTCTGATGGGGAGTGGGAGTGAGTTCCAGAGGGAGGGTTGCTGTCATCTATTATAAATGTAGGCTAACTGAAGTAAGTAAGCTAGTGGAGACATGACGTCATACTGATCGATCAAGGATCATGCAAGATAACTATGAAAGCATAAGTATTTATAAAAGATACACTTTAGAAAAGGGGTTAAGGATAGAGCTAACATAATATTATAGTATGAGAACAGTAAAGTCCAGTAAAAGTAAAAAATGCAACATGAACTGCTTTGCTCAATAAAGATAACAGTTTCAAGGTGGTAGGGGTCAAACTGGTCTCTTTTATGATAAATAAGCTACTGTAACTTCCACCATTTTGTTATTGAAAGACTGCCATTTAAAACCCATTAGTAATGAACTGTACTGACAAAAACAGCAACATAGCAGAGATCTAACAGCTCCATGGCTCACTCTGAATAAGATGCCTTTCTGACCCAGATCTGCAGTCCCTCTAAATCTCTTCTTTGTCCCATCTCCCTCTCAACGCCCCATTAAACACATAATACTGCATGACTCCAGTAATCAACATTAATTCAATTTCTCACCAAAACAAGGTCACAGAGAGAGTGTGTGTGTGTGTGTGTGTGTGTGTGTGTGTGTGTGTGTGTGTGTGTGTGTGTGTGTGTGTGTGTGTGTGTGTGTGTGTGTGTGTGTGTGTGTGTGTGTGTGTGTGTGTGTGTGTGTGTGTGTGTAAATATGTATACACACATAGTTGTTCATGGGTTAGAGTATTTATATAACACAGTACTGCAGGATTAAATTCCAAGTGGTGTCATTAAAAAAGCTGTGTGTGTGATAGAGAGAGAGTGGTGTGCTGTACTGAAGTCCCTGTTGACATGTAGTGGTGCTCCAACTAATTGAAAGTCATTTCAAAGTGAAATTGAGTCCTAAGAGAATATAAACTATTGTCATGAGGAAATCTGTGTTACGATTCGGGAAAAGGTAGGACCCAAATGCAGTTTAAAAAGGGAAGCGGGTTTCAAAATGTAACAAAAAGCGAGCTTTATTTACAAAAAAAAGCTGCTGACAATGAAAAATACTTAACAAAACCATGAATCCAAAAAGTAGGTAACGCGAGGTAGCATCCAGACAAAACTAACCGTGACAAACATGAAGGGTGACAGGAAAGACAAGGAGAACAGGGGAAGACAAGACTACATACAAAGAAGGGTAATCACAGGACAAGACACAGCTGGGCAGGGGAGGCAGAAACACAAGGGCAACAGGTGAACACAATGAGACAATCAGACACAGGAGGGAAAACACAGGAAGGACAGAATTTCAACATAAAATCATGACAAGACAGACAACTCAGATGGGACAGAAAACTAGGATTGTGACAATCTGTTGCTCCATATTATCGCTAGTGTAGGTGTTTTCCTGGCCACTGCTGATTTTAAATTGACTGGACCTTTGTGTTGTCTCTCGATCAGAGCGTCCTTCTTAGCAGCAGTGTGTTGGAGAAAATAAAGCAGACATCTGAATTTCCAAATGGACCAAAAAAGTATTTAACTAATCCATGTAATAAATAACAATAATGGATTATCTTCCATAACTGGCATGTCAATTATATTTTCTAAACAATGACAAAGTGTGAGACTTACCTAGATTTATTTAATTGAGAGAATATATTTTACAGTTTGTTCACAGAAATAATGTAGTCTGTCTACAGTAGTAAACAATTATGAGCTTTAATTATACAATGACACATTCTGTAAGCTAGTTTCCTTTTATCATTTCACAATCTCTTTTCCCTTTTTATTTGTGTTCTGTTGTGTAAAACATCTGTAGTTAGATCAGCCATAAACCTGCAAAAGAAGATTATTAAAACTATTATTAGTTATTCACAGCTTCAATGATTCTATAGATTTGTATTTCATCAACAGTCTTTCATCACAAATGACAGTTTTATCCTTTTATTAGCAGCTTTCCAAATGTTGTTGGATAATAAAACAGTATCTCAATTTCTCCAAATGAATTATAAAATACTTGGCCAGACTTTAAGATAAAATGAACTGGGTTTTTTCATTGCTGGTGTGCTTATTTCAGAAGAGTGTGTGATAAGATGGACTTTTTTATGTTTTACAAATCAAATACACATAGACAAAATATGTGAACACTTTTAGAGAGTATTTTGAACATCGTTGTTGATCTGTGGCAGTTTCTTCTGCACTAATATTACATCATTGTGTGTTCTTTGGTACGGAATTCATCAAATCTTGCCCCAAATGACCGAGAATAAACCCTGAATTAGTCAACCTTCGAAAAACAACCTCTGCTTTACACATCTCCGAAGAGGCCAGTTTCTTGGAAATATAACACATTTGTATTCATGAGCAGTGAATGTGTGATTCTGTTAGAGACTGTCACTTTAGTGTATTAATGTTTCTTTTGATTTCCTTGCGCTGACTGCAGCACAGATGAAAAGGATGGCAGCGAGACGCCCAGAGCCAAACATTCACTGTGTGTGTGTGTGTGTGTGTGTGTGTGTGTGTGTGTGTGTGTGTGTGTGTGTGTGTGTGTGTGTGTGTGTGTGTGTGTGTGTGTGTGTGTGTGTGTGTGTGTGTGTGTGTGTGTGTGTGTGTGTGTGTGTGTGTGTGTGTGTGTGTGTGTGTGTGTGTGTGTGTGTGTGTGTTGTGTGTGTGTGTGTGTGTGTGTGTGTGTGTGTGTGTGTGTGTGTGTGTGTGTGTGTGTGTGTGTGTGTGTGTGTGTGTGTGAATGAATAAGCCCATCTCTGACTGAACTATCATGACCCATGGCCTCTTTGATTCTAGAAAAAACAGTTTAAAGTTGATTAAAGTTGGCAACACAGCAGAGTCTACTGTGCTGTGTTACAACTGATGGGAGTGACCGATAGAGTGGAAGGAAATGGGAGTTTTCTTTTGGATTTTGGAATATTAAAGAAAATATGATATTAACACATTTTTAGACACAATATCCATTATTATTATTATTATTGTTAACCCATAAGTAAAAAGCTATCGTTGGGCATCACGGTCGCATGGCTGTGCATCACCACGGCTAAGCTAAAGGCAGCTAATGTTCAGCATGAGGACGAGTAGTCGTCTTATTTAGAAACTTGTTGGCACCCGTTGTTTTCCCGACACACAGAAGCTTTGGACATTTACCAGTGGTGTATTTCCTGATTTTCTTTTTTGTTCATGGAACAAAACGTGAACATCTCTTCAGCTCCAGACCTTGTTTCAAGCTTCTAACCAAAAACACGTTCACAAAACAGAACATAAACTGGTAAAGATGGAAGTTTGTGTCACAACTTTAAATGAAATAATCAAGTGAATTGATATTGGATGCTTAGCACAATGTCCCAACTAAACCATGGGTGTCACAAATCACAGGTGTTCATAATAACTTTGATTTAAAAAACACAAATGTATTTTCTGCTAATTTTTATTGCGTGCTATTATGCAAATAACCAGTTTTGATGACAGTACTAATGAAAAATGACAACTTTGACAAGTTTTGACAGTTTAGTTGATCTTTATTAGCGCATTATGAATGTACAGTTAAAGGTCACCTATCATGCAAAATGCACTTTTGTATGTCTTTTATACATAGATGTGTCTCCGGTGTGTCAGGACATTCACAAAGTGTCAGAAAACCAAACCCTTTCCCAAATCTCTAAAAACGGGGGAACAACGGAGCTGATCCAGAGTTGCTGGACCCGCGGCCCTATCAGAAACGTTGTTATCAGAAACAATGCGCAAAGTTTTGGAAGTAATATGGTCTGTGTTTACATTAGCAAGCATCGCTAACACTCAGAGCTAACCTGTACTGGAGAGAGTAAAAAAGCAGGAAATAAAAAGGAACTCACCCACTTTGTGGAAAACCAGAAAGAAAAAAGCATTTGAGCTCCATACTGTTTCAGAAATGATCCTCCATGTGGTTTGGAACATGATGTGGCCTTTCATCCCGGCAGCATTTAGCTGAGTATCTGGGTAGAATTCTGAGCAGGCATGAGCTCCCCCTCATCTTTTTTTGTCAAATATTTTCAAATGTAGTTTTTCTTTAAAGCTACGGACCCAGAATCAGCACTTCTCTATCAGGGCTGAAATACAGGGATATGAGGCATGGCTACAATGGGTGATCTGTTTGGTATTTTGAGCAAAACACTTCATAGACATGTTTTTTATATATCTGAGACCTATAATATATGCCTAACAATAGTATAATAGGACACCTTTAAGGCACACACTCTCTTTATCCTCCTTGCTACACTGATATTAATAAAAATACATGTTTTGCAAAGAAAAGAAAATAATCTGATGGAAACAAAGTTATGAGACAAAATGCATCTTCCAAATCTGTCCCTACTTTAAAAGTCCTCTCCAGTGTCCCCTGCCCAAAGGTGATAACACATGACTTCTCACCCGTGTGTCTCTGACTCACTCATGCCCATGATATCGATTGACGAGATTCTTTTCCCATTTCCACTTTTTTTGAGGGCCCTCTGAGCAGAATGCTGCTGATTCTCTCATCGACCTGGCAGCGTTTTGAGGTTCTTCCACAAATCCCCAATGCGTCTCCAACAATCTCCACAGCATCTGTCGTGAAGCCTGGGAGCTGATGTATAGGAGCAATATTGTCTTCAGCGGGAGATGGACAGGACTGGATCAATGTGGATCACTCGCACTGAGGATAACAATGTGCCCTGCGGACAACAGAAGCACAACACACGGACGCAGATGGGGAAAATGTCACTTCTTTTACTCACTATATTTTCTCTTTGAAAAGCATCGACACATTGGTGTGTTAACATTCTTGTCGACACAACAACTCCAGAATAATACATGATACCATTCTCAGACTTACAGCACGGGGTTTAATTCCCTTTTAGAGTATCTTGCTGCGTTCATTTCAATATTGATAAGCAAAAACTCATTAGCTCAAGTACCTTTTTGTTTAGCTCAGAGACAGGCAGATCTTACTAATGCGGCTCAAGGGATATCAGGGATGTTGGTTTTGAAATATTGTTTAAAGTTATTGTGATTGATTGGCCTCATTAATGATCCCATTAGGCAGAGTGATTATGTTACCCAGGTGATAATAACAGGATGTCAGGCAGCTATTGAGCATCTGTTGTGTTGGGTTTGAGCCATCCTACCTAAAAAGAACAGTGATGCTAGAATATCATTTTTTCCCAGTTTAAATTGAAGCAGAGTGTTTTTTCCACTTTATATTTTCCTTTCCATCTTCTTGCTCAACCCATTCTTAGCTTTATTGTATTGGTTTTCATCATTGTCAATGTCTTCCCCTTTTCATATCTTCCTCGGTATTGCATGGTGTTGTTGTGCAGGGGTTTGACAGGATGGAACGATGTGAGGAGAAAATCAAATATGAAATGTTACCAGCAAACCCAGCATTGTGTTTGTTAGTGTTTTTATGAATAAAAACTGTTTTATAAAATTGTCCAAGTTTATACAAAAGTGATGTGATGAATGTGATGTTTTTTTACTTTTTCATACATTGTACATTTAATAATTGAGATGAAGACACAAGAAGATTGTAGTCTCTTGGCTTTGCCTCGTTTTGCATGTTTTTGTACTGACTTTTGCTAAGTGCGTCCCCATGCGAAGTATTGCAATATGCAATAAGATAATCCAATTATTGCACTTATATAACTGGAAAAAGTTTGTAATGCTGGACATTTCTCACACTCAAAAATCGCCATCTTGGCTACGTAATGGTAGTTGCGGTTGCTGCAATTGCCGTTGCTCAGACAAACACAGCACAACAAATAAAAGTTAAACATGTGTTTTTATTCACTATTTTACAGACTAAATTGTTATTGAGAAGAAGCCACCATTATTTAATTGGAATAAGTGGGCAGTCAGAGATGATTAAGTACCGTCAATTATAACTTTGCTACCTAGCTAGCAAACAGCGGCAATCGTCACTTCCTGTATGGGCACAGAAGCCGTGTGCGATTTGAGAAGCGGAGCGTCTTGCCTGCCGGCTCGCAGTTTTTGTTGATTTGGGCATATTTCCTGGACAGACTACTTTGTACAGACAAAGTTAATAATAATTGTAATATTCCAGATAAAAACGACATGAATCAAAGATGTGTTGCTGTATTTTAGTGGTAAAAAAATGCATTCTAAGGACAGAGGGTGTAGTTTTTTTTTTTCTCATACTGATATTCTGAACAATCTGTGCTGTTGTATTTGCTGTAAAGTGTCTCTAATTTTATTATATGTACAGCACTTTGGCTCGACCAAAAATCGTTTATAAATGTGCTATATAAATAAAACTTGATTTGATTTGATTCAGCATCATAATTATTCTATATATATAATTTACACAGTGCCTGTCACTGGTCCACTTCCTGCCCGCCGCCTCTGCAACGCCTCGCGTTCCGTCGAAAAATAGACTTGAATCCTATTTCGAGCGGAGCCCAGCGGCGAGACGCTTCAGGGACGCTTCTGAGCCGTAACGTGGCGCGTCTGGTGAAATAGCACCCATTGACTAGAGTGGCCGCGATCTTGTCGAACGCCGCAGCGCGGCCGTAACACGACGCAGACGGACCCGGTGGAATCTAGGGGTAAGAGTATCAGAATAAAGACACAGCGTATGATTGTAGGTGTGCCCTGTGTGTAGGTGCAGTGCCTACATCTGTTTCAAGAGCCAATAGGTGTGTAGGTTGGTGCCACTAGAGGGTGGCACCAACCATGTCAAAATACAGAACTTTACAGCAGAAATATACATGTTTACAGCCTGGTACAAAACAACCTGGCCTCTATCGCTATTCGCTAACTTTGAAAATGGTGCCCAAATAATAATGTATGTAACTCATGTGTTTAAATACCTTATACTTTAAGCTCTAATGGCTCTTTAGAAACCTATGGGCTTCTGTATTCAATACAGTCTATAGTCAGAACAGACAAAAACATGATCTAATCCAACAGCATTCTGTAGCCTAAACTAGCACAGAAGCAGCTAAAGCAAGATTGGAGAGAGCCAAAGCTACACAGACCTGCTTCGTGTTGCTAAATTGAAATGAAAAAAATAACCACCTCTGTTTGGAGGAGAGACATTCACAGAATGGAAATCAATTGGAGAAATCCCAGCAATAACTAGTATGAATAATTGGATTCCATTTATTTTGATAAAGACAAATGTTGTAACATGAACTATATTAATGCACCCCCACAGCTTACACAACCTCATAAGGAAATGCTCTCTTATCCTTCCTAATACCTTTTCATCTCAGACTCAAGATGTTATTTCACACCATGCCTGCTATATCTGTGTTTGTGAAACACATTCGCAGTTCCTAATGAAATCCACAAAGTGTGAGTGCTCAGTGCTGCTCGGCTTTGGGGTCAAGAGCTTGCAATTTGTCACTCTCTGATTGAGTTTCTGCCAAAAAAGGTAGAACGTGTTTTTTTCCTGGTACAGATATCATGTTATTTCTCATTGATCGGCTTCAGAAGTCTCAGGGAGAGTGCACACTAAAATGAATGACAGCTGGAAAGAGGAAGAGTCTGATTTGCATGGCCCTCTGTCCATTGTTTCCATGTGAGCAGATGTTTTCTTTTTTGATTTGTTTGTTCCTTAGTCCTTTTTTCCCTCCCACTGAGAAACCGTTCTCAGATTTACATGAACTTTGACTCGTCTGTGTTGCTTATGAACCACGAGTGTGTCTTTCTGTCTTGTTCTCTTATACTGACTCCACAGTCAAGCACTTTCAAACTTTTGGTGTGTTTCAGACTCCTTTTAGAATAACACAGCAGAAACCTGACACTGTTCTGTCAGTATCTCTCTGTTACAGTCTTTGTCTGTCTGGTCTTTCTGTCTGAGAAGCTGTTCTGAGAGATTGGCGTAGAAAACTGTTTTTAGCCGTCCCCCACCTGTCTTTGGGATCCCCACGTCTCTGTTGGGACCCTCTCCTCCTGGTGGGTGTTGCTATGCTTTTCACACTTTCCAAAAATAAAGACATGTCTGTTTGTTAGAAGCTTCCCTCTAGAGCCACCAGTTCCCCTTAAAACTGACGAGTGGATTGCTAACTTTAAAATGTTTCTGTGCCCTAAAAAACCCTCCTTGGGTTTTTTGACTCATATATCTTGGTATTGATTAACAATCATATTTATACACATACAGTTGTCTTCGGCAGGCCTCTTTCAGCCACACATCCTATCTAACACGTGTTAAGTATTTAAGAGGGTTGCTGTGGGACTGATGTTTAAATTGGGTTTTCATTTTAATGTGAGGCTAACTGAGTTAAATCTCTTGAGCACTATGTTTGAAAGAGGTTTGCTTAAAGAAAGTTAATGTTTGGGCTTATTTAAACTAAAATACTGTAGTTATAATATTGGAGCTCCTTATTGATATTTCCAATTTTAAATTGGTTCTGATGAAGGCAACATTTAAAAAAGAAAACCTTTGAGTTTAGTAGTACCCACACAATATTTGAAGAGATCCTATTATGCTTTTGGGGGTTCTCTCTTCCCTGTAGGTTCAAGGCTTTTATTTGTCATACGAACATAGCTACAGTGTAGTTCTGACGATGAACATCTTAGGTCACAGGCTTCTCCAACAGTGCAAACCAATAAAACAGAAACAAATATGCAAGTAAATACAAAAGAAAAATAGTAAAAAGTGAAATAGTGCAATAATAGTCTATATATACAAGTGATTGGAATATGATATATTAGATACATAGATAAATCATTCCTAAGTAGCAGCCAGATGAATGTTATGGATGTTGTTTCAAGTTCAGGTGTTTAGCAGTCTTATGGCCTGTGGGATGAAACTGTCCCTGAGTCTGGTGGTTTTAGTCCTGATGCTGCGGTAACGCCTGCCAGACGGCAGCAGACAAAACAGTTTGTGGCTGGGGTGATGGGGGTCTTTTATAATCCTGAGGGCTTTCTTCCTGAGCCGCTGGGAGTAGAGGTCCTCCATGGACGGCAGCTCCGTCCTGGTGCTGTGCTCTGCAGCTTTCACCACTCTCTGTAAAGCCTTACGATTGAGGGCGGTGCAGCTGCCGTACCAGGCCGTGATGCAGCCAGTCAGGATCCTCTTTATGGAGCACCTGTAGAAGGTCAGGATGCTCTCTATGGTGCACCTGTAGAAGGTCAGGATGCTCTCTATGGAGCACCTGTAGAAGGTCAGGATCCTCTTTATGGAGCACCTGTAGAAGGTCAGGATCCTCTCTATGGTGCACCTGTAGAAGGTCAGGATCCTCTCTATGGTGCACCTGTAGAAGGTCAGGATCCTCTCTATGGTGCACCTGTAGAAGGTCAGGATCCTCTCTATGGTGCACCTGTAGAAGGTCAGGATGCTCTCTATGGAGCACCTGTAGAAGGTCAGGATGCTCTCTATGGAGCACCTGTAGAAGGTCAGGATCCTCTCTATGGTGCACCTGTAGAAGGTCAGGATGCTCTCTATGGAGCACCTGTAGAAGGTCAGGATCCTCTCTATGGTGCACCTGTAGAAGGTCAGGATGCTCTCTATGGCGCACCTGTAGAAGGTCAGGATGCTCTCTATGGAGCACCTGTAGAAGGTCAGGATCCTCTCTATGGTGCACCTGTAGAAGGTCAGGATGCTCTCTATGGAGCACCTGTAGAAGGTCAGGATGCTCTCTATGGAGCACCTGTAGAAGGTCAGGATGCTCTCTATGGAGCACCTGTAGAAGGTCAGGATGCTCTCTATGGAGCACCTGTAGAAGGTCAGGATCCTCTCTGGTGCACCTGTAGAACGTCAGGATCCTCTCTGGTGCACCTGTAGAAGGTCAGGATGCTCTCTATGGAGCACCTGTAGAAGGTCAGGATCCTCTCTATGGTGCACCTGTAGAAGGTCAGGATGCTCTCTATGGAGCACCTGTAGAAGGTCAGGATGCTCTCTATGGTGCACCTGTAGAAGGTCAGGATCCTCTCTATGGTGCACCTGTAGAAGGTCAGGATGCTCTCTATGGAGCACCTGTAGAAGGTCAGGATGCTCTCTATGGTGCACCTGTAGAAGGTCAGGATGCTCTCTATGGTGCACCTGTAGAAGGTCAGGATCCTCTCTATGGTGCAACTGTAGAAGGTCAGGATGCTCTCTATGGTGAACCTGTAGAAGTTGCAGAGTATCCTGGAGTCCATGTTGAACCTCCTCAGCCTGTGGAGGAAGAAGAGCCGCTGTCGAGCTCTTTTCTGTAGAGTGTTATAAAGGTTTCTGTGCATGGTAATGGTCTGCAAAGACTATAATCCCTGTATTCCCTTCAGAGGGAGTTTCTCTCTCCTTCCGGAAACGCCTCCATTGGACTCCTTTGTTTACTTCTGGAACATAATGACATAGACGTGTGTCGACCTTAAAGAGCTTACGAAATGAAGGACAATACTGTTCTTATTACGATAATATACACTATTATTAATGGGAAATCATTCGTCATTAATGACAATATGCCCGCTGTATTTATAAATCGTGATTTATTACAACTTTCCATGCTCGCTTCGAACAAAACAGCTTTCGCCGGTTAGTGACGTCACACACGTCACGAGTAGAACACTTGTTGAATAATACACAAACTATATGGCTGATGTCGGACTCTGGATCGGATATTTCGGCAGAATCGAGTGATAGTGAGTCGTCAATAGACTCGGTGCACTTTCAAGAAGAGGAGGATTTTATTGAAGAGGATGCCGGTGTGGTGGAATCAGATCGTGCGGGCGAGTCTAACGTGGTGGAACCATACCAGTTTGAGCCACAGTATTCAAGTAGCGGTAGAGATATAGATGGGAGCGAACTAGGGGGGTGGTGATCCTGGATTTGGCGGAGATCCGGTGCGACAACAGAACACAGACTGGTATATACATTTAACTTGAATTCATAGAGATTCTCAATAAATAGTAAATACATAATAATAACCCTGCTGAAAAAAACAGCTGAGATCAATGTAGCTGGTCAGGCTGGTCAATTTACACCAGCCTGACCAGCCAGTAGATATTAGGCTGGAATGGTTGGCTGGAGAGGGGTTTTGGCCAGGATGGCTGGTTTATCCATCTATCACCAGCTTATGTTTAATAATACTATTAAATATACCATGCTGGAAGCTTACCAGGATTCCAGGTGATTCTTCGGTTCGAAACATAATCTCAGCAAATCCGACGACTTCTCAGTTGCAGTGGGCGACATTATTGTCACAAGTAAGAAGGAAATTACATACCTAGGATCTATTCTTGAGGCAAACCTCTCCTGTGACAAAATGGCATCCAATGTAATAAAAAAAGTCAATCAAAGAACTAGATTCCTATACCGGATCTCCTCTCTGGTAAACAAAAACACCCTGAAAACTCTGGCAGGAGCACTCATTCAAGGGTACTATGACTATGCTTGCACGTCATGGTACCATAGCACCTCCAAGGCGCTACAAATAAAACTTCAAACATCGCAAAATAAACTGGTCAGACTACTGCTTGACCTTTCATCTAGAACCCACCTCACCTCTGCCCACTTTGACAACCTAGGATGGCTTAGAGTAGACGACAGAGTACAGCTACTTGCAATGGGCCTGGTCTACAAGATCCACTACACCTCTATGGTACCCATGTACATGTCAAAATTCTTCCCAAAGGTCAAGGAATACCATGATCATAACACCAGAGGGAGCTCCACAAATCATGTGAAACCCAGATTTGGCACAAAAAAGGGGGAATACACGTTTCGCAATTATGCCACATCAAGGTGGAACGCTCTTCCCACAACTGTAAAGGAAAGTAAAACTATACTTACCTTCAAAACCTCTCTTAAAGAGCACCTTCGGGGGAGAGCATTGCAAAACTGGCCCCGGTAATGGTACAAATCTCAACCTGTCGTTCAATGGACAGCTTCCCCCCCCATCTATGTATATACTCGCATTTTAGACTCTGTTACTAACTGTATATCTGTAGACTTGGTATGTCTTAAATGTCCGGTTAGGATGTATTAGAACGAAATCTAAAATGAAAATTGTAAATAAGCAATCTGTATGTAAAAAACCACCTGTATGTAAATTGTAAATAAGCCATCTGTATGTCAAATATGTCTTAAATGACATGATGAATTGGAAATGGGGGACCCTGATGTAAACAAGACGAAAGTCTTTCTCTGGTCTGCATCCCCTTAAGAATTGTATGTTTTGAGCTGTACTGTACTGTACCCAATATACAAGCTGTTAATAAACTTTTCAATCAATCAATCAATCAATCAATCAACAGCATACATTGTTTAAATACTGGTATGATTATTCAAACCAGAGAACATAAATATATTACAAAGATTGATTGTGTTCTGGTATCTACCAAAATAAAGACATTGTATAGTGTTCATAACAGTATTTTTAATAATGTAATACATAGCTAGTTAATATAATAAAATACACAGTAACAATACAATCATTATACAAATAATAACCAACCTGCAAATCAACCTATACATCAAAATAAATGTATTATCTAAAACAGGTGCATTTGATTTAAAATAAAAGTAATGAATATAATTCAATATTTAAATGCTAACAAAAACAGTAACACTGTATGATGAGAAAAAGGCAACAAAGAAAGTGTTTTTGGTTTTTCCTTGTTCATGTCCATAATGTTTCCCGTTGTGTAGCGTCCAGCCTTTCCCAATCTGGCCTGCACTTCTGTCTGTTGAAGCCACTTCTTCAAGCAAACTGAAAAGAAATGTACAGATATAAGTACACTGTAAACAAAAAACTTGACATTTACATTAACATTAGGGCTGCTGTGGTTGCCAGAACTTGACCGTTAAAGTATGGTAAAATACATTACAAATTACAGTTGGTTGGTATAGACCAGGGCTTCTTAAACTCCGGACTAGGGTCCGGATCCGGACCGAACAGCAAATCATTCCGGACCGAACCCTGTGTCCCATTATAAAAAATAAAAACGTTCTGATTCTGATGTAAATTAATGAACGTGCATATATATTTACGTGCATCTATATTTACTAGGGCTGTCAGTCGATTAAAATATTGAATCGCGATTAATCGCATGATTGTCCATAGTTAATCGCACATTTTTTGATCTGTTCTAAATGTACCTTAGAGGAATATTTTTAAAGTTTTTAATACTCTTATCAACATATGAGTGGACAAATATGCTTTATGCAAATATTTATTATCATTTGAACAATGACAAATTACCTCATGAATATTAAACACAACAACCTCTGAACATTACAAATATTCGCCTCAATTCAACCTAGAACCTCTCATACAATAATACAATACAAAGTGTGTGTGTGTGTCTGTGTGTGTGTGTGTTTGTGTAATGGATCGTTGGAGCTATGTGTAACTCAAGGCATATGCTCGAACGGGAGCTGCCTGGACGCTGCGATCATGTTCCGCGCACTATCCGAGCTGAGTGTGCTGACTTTTCGTACAATGTCCCACTGTCTGGCTTCTAGGGCTGTACCCGAATATTCGACTATTCGAATATTCGTTCGTTGGCCAACTATTCGGGTTTCAATTTCATTATTCGGATATTCGTTTTTTAATTTTTTTTCCCAAAAATATTTTTTTCCCCCTAAATGTATGCTATCAATAAAGGCGAATTGCCATATTCTTATACTATATTTATACTTTTGAATTGCACTGTTAAAATGCGGAAATCTATACAATCTCAGCCTGTGCTCCTGACATCGCGTTCACTCAGTCACGAACGCAAACGGCACGCTTCACCTCGCTTCACCTCGTTTCACACACCTGAACACAAAATGCCGAAGACTTCAGCTGTGTGGGACCATTTTAAATTGGACGACGGTAAGAAGAAGGCAGTGTGCCAAATATGCGACAAGAAACTGGCCTACCACGGTGGCACGACAACTCTGAAAAGTCACCGGATGCTGTAAATACTAGCCTAGCTTAGCTTAGCTGTTGTCAAGTTGCCATGATGAAGCTGCTTTATCCGCCTTTTAAACAGTAACGTTACACATGATAAAATCGTGCACTTACTTTGCTTGGACAATAGTTGCAAGCAAGCAACCGAATTGTTTTTTTATATTAGTTTTTCAATTTTATCCGAATAGTGAAAATAATAGGAGCAATGTGGGAACATCTGGGGCTAAGGCAATTATTCGCATACAGTTCGTTCATTTATTTTTCGTTCTTCATTTATTTAAATACTGTTTACTGTATCGGTAACAAGTATTACACTGTTAGGCCTACTGTTACGGCTATGTTATTAAAAGTATTGTTGTTATAACAGAAATATGTGTTTTGTATCTTCAGGTTGTAAAACGTTATAGACGGAATTTGGAACCAGATTTGGTCCCCGGGCGCTGCACTGCGGCTGGGTTAAATGCAGAGGACACATTTAGTTTTAATGTAGGCTATTCTATCACACACAGTGACGTCACGAGCTACCCACAATGCAACGCGCGCCATATAAATACGCCATTTTCCTGGAGGTGCTAATATCCTGGAGGTGCTAATATAAACAGCTAGGTAAAGTAGCCAGGCAGAGCGCACTAGGTTTTTTTTCTGAATTAACGACCGAAGAAATCGCTGCATGTCTTCGTAACCAGTCATAGCAGTTCAAATGCAAAGCCTCAACGATGACAAGAGCGGGAGACTTACATTTTACGATTATATTTTTAATTAATACCAGAGCAGTGTGTACATAGGCCCTCTACGACATGCAAAGAACAGATCGAATCCCAGACAAAAAAACAGACTCACACACTTTGGTGATGTCCTCATCTGATAATGTTTCATTTTTTAGCCGCAAAGTAATATTACTCAAAGTATATGTCGGACCCAACTAATTTACAGTATGTTTTGCATCTCCTAAACAATGGTCTGTATCATTGAGTAGAATCAAACTGTCCCTACAGTTTCAGGTAGATTAACACACATTTGTAAGAAAAGTTTAAAATGAAGCACAAAACCCCTCTTTGTATTAAGCTAGCTGCCACAGAAAGTACAGTTTAACATGCTAACCTGGTAGAGTTAGCTAACTTCATGTCCAACACAAAACCTCTAACGTGCATTACATTGACGATTTTAAACACAACTTAACTCTCTCAAGTTGTAAGATAACGTTAAGTTAACTTACCCTTAAATAACTACATCACGTTTTTCAGGGGAAACACAAACTGCAGAAAACGTTAGCTGCTAACTGTTGTTAGCTATAGCTATAGCCTCATGGTAAACTTAAGGTTAAGTTAACATTAACGTAACGTTGTAAGAAAGTAAAACGAACCTTCGAGAAAGCTTTTACTCTCTCTCCTTAGCGAGCATTGTTGATTGTTCGAAACACGGGCCGTTTCTCAATCTCGAGGATGCTGGCTTGGTAGTCGCGTACTTCCAAGTCACTTCCTTCAGAAACGAAGCAAGTATGCTTCCAAGCCACGGCTTCGGAAAACGAAGAAGAATGGAACAGGCTAACAAGTGTGCCATTCTCTAACGGTTTCAACATAAACTATATCGAAAATAAATACCTCACGATTTCTGTTTAATTATGAACTTGCTTTACTTTCACGGAACACATTTTTGGTGATAACAAACAAATGTAACAAAGTAACATATTTACCAACACGTGTTCTACGCCATTACATACTTACATTTAAATGTGTGCTGCGTCGGTTCAGCCATTCTCCGCAAGGGTTTTTGAAATTGGTCCGTGCGCAAAGCATTGTGGGGATTTTAAGGACGCAAAGTCTACCCATGTGTAGCCTCGACAATTCCCCCAAAACAAGGACGCGGCCTCGGTAGAATTCCAAGTATGCTGGAGATTTGAACAGTACTTCGGCGGCACTCAATGACGTAGCATCCTTGAAATATTGGCTTGGAAGCCAGTATCCTCGAAATTGAGAAACGGCCACGATCTCTCGAAGTGCTGCCCACAAATCGTCGGTTTCATCGACCCTGGATTACCTGGTCCAGCAAAGTCCGCCTCGTACGAGGCACTTGTTTTGTCCATATACGCGACATTTTATCATTTTTTGGCCACAAAAACATCCCATAGCCAGATTTGGAGACGGCCCCACATCCCCATACAACACATCGCTTGCCGATTATTCTTGGCGTCTTATTGCTGTGCATCCTTTTTCATAATATTTGGCGCTTCAATGCATTCAAACGGGGACTGAGCTCAGCTGTGTTCTACTCATGAAGTTTCCGGCGCGACAAACGATTGTTACTAAACTGACAACTTTTGTATGCTGTTATAATCGTGATTTATTCAAAATACATCAATAATAAAAAAATGATATGGCACATTTCACAATACAAATGCAACCTCTATCACAGGGGTATTCAACTAAAATTCAACGAGGTCCAGTTAGAGAAAATCTCCCCATGCAAAGGTCCGGAACATCAAAATGTCTAACTTGCATTATGAATTAGTGTGATATATATTTAAGTAGCCTGTAGCTTTATCAACGTCTGCATGTAATCAACAACTGACTGCCAATCAAATAAAGAAAGTACAATTCATAAACAACAATATTTATTGTCAATTAACATTGAACTATACAGATATACAGTAAAATACTGTGGATATGTGTAATGTTCCTCTCGGTCTGCATTTAAAAACAAAATAGAGAAAATAAATATAATAGCTTTTGAAAATGTGTGCATCTTAAAAGTGCTTTATTTTAGATAAATAAAATAAAGTGTAGCAGCAGCTTGAGTTTCCCTTTTTCTTTGTTAACCGTTTCACATCATGACTTAACAGTTTCAGCCGATTATAGAACAATATCAGTCTTTACACATCATAACAATTGAACCGTTTTAAAGTTTCTCTTTCTTTCCCTCTTATATTGCAGTCCCAATGTGACGGAGCGGGTCACAGAGTGACTGACTCCGCCACTGACAGCCAACACACACACCAAACATTTCGGAGAAAAGGGGAAGGCGCATCACTTCCGTGTTTTAAATTCCTGAAATGAACCATGCAATTTATTATTTATTGTGTGTTTGTTAATTTGTTAAATGATTATGTTAAGAGGTGGTTAACCTGTTTTATGTTTGGGTTGGATTTTTTATGTTGACAATGTGGTTTGAGGTAATTGCGTCACCTATTGACGGTAAGCCTGTGGGAGGGGCTATGGGTTCAAAATGGACGGTTTTTGGCCCTGGAGGAGGACTCGGAAGAATGTTGTAATGAGGGCAACAGCTGGGACATGTTCAGGAGATGGTTGCAGAGAAGGCAACACCAGAGCATGTTTACTCTGATGAGTGATGGACGGTTTGATTTGGACATTTATTTATTTTGTTTAAGTTGTGCTGGTTCGTTATTTTTTGTTTTGTTGCTGTTATTAAAGTTTTGGAGCTTAACCCAACCGACTAGGCCAGTGTTGTGAACGGACAAATAGAGCCCCGTCACACCCTCACAAGCATTTTTTTTAATTCAGTGCGAGAATTGAGCATTAAAAACATTAAATGAAACAATTAAGCAATACACACCTGTTACATGATGATAGAAAGTTTAAGGAATACCAATCAGCAGAACCAGAGATATTTTCTTTTTCTATTTTATTCATTTTTTTTTTTTTTTCCAAAGCTGGTGCTCATATTACCCTTGGTAGGGTGTTTTTCTCTAGTAGCTGCCAATATAGCCAGGGGCTGTCTTTGTTAAGTCCAATATCACAAGGGTGAGAACAAGGCAACAAGGACCTGCTGCCAGTATGAGTTGCTCAGAATTGACGGAAGGCAGTGGATTGGCAGAAGGGCCTGGAGGGCGGAGGTGATGCCTTGAAGGCTGATGCTTTCTGGGTCAGGGATTAAGTTGCTGAACAAGTGGAATTCTGGGTACTAGAGAAAAATGTGCAGAATCCTCTTCAGTGTGGCTCAAGTGACAAAGACAAGGACATATGGGAAAACCGACATCCACACCCCCAGATATTTCATTTTCAAACTTTCAAATTAGTCTTCATTGACTTTCATTAAAGTCACTTGAGGTTTTAACTATGACACAAGCATCACCAGAAATGGTCAGTACTACAACACAAATACAAAAGGATAGGGAAGAGGAACTAGATCTTTAAATTGAATAATTAGCAAATGCCAAACACATGCAAAAGAAAATAATCAACAAAAAGGGTTCCAAAGGGTTTTTTAAATGATTTTGATGTAAAATGTTCTTGTGCCTATATACTGTTGTGTTAAAGTCCATTAAAGTTAAGGGACGTCACATTCAGTAAGCGAAGATAGTGATTGGGTTTCTAGACCAGAGTGTGCTGAGACTACCTCTGAAGTTCACTGAATTTTGGAAAGCACTGTCATGATATTATCCCCACACAGGATTATAATCTGCACACAAGGTCTCAGATCATACAGTTTTCATGGGGATGTGGCTGTGATTTTGGTGAAATCAAAAGGTAGTAAGATATCAGAGGAGGGGGGAAGACAGAAACACAAAGGCAGAGAAAGAAGGAATGAAGAGGGATAGCTGAGTAAAGCACAGAGTCAGCGCGCCAGGCAATGTTAAATTATTCTCTTTTCATTTACAATAATAAAATCATTTGATCAGTGAAATATGTCCTCATTTTCTCTCCCCTAAGGGTCCCTGCACAGCTCCCTCCAAATATCTCCTGCTTCAAGGCCAAGAGCCCAGGCGAGAGGGGACAGAACTAAGAATAAAACAATGTTTGCTCCGGAGTTAGCACTGGAGAATTAAGTGTGGGTTTTTTATTCAATGGCAATTATTTGAATCTACAATAATGTGTGTCTGTTCTTTGGAGAAACCTCTGTGAGATAACAATTCTGAGATGTTTCTGTATTTATTCCTCAATTATGTATCTCAGACTTTTTTAAGAATTAATTTTTGAACAAATAACATAGATTGTGACTTTTGCCAATGTGCCTTTTTAAATAAGGTCCTAAACATGATTATTGCCCCATTTAGGTCTATAGAAAATCACCCATAATATCTAAACGAACAGAGAAGTTGTTTGACAGTGACTCCGTAAGCGAAGTATGTTATATTCTGCTCTTTGTATCACAGGAAGACTACAGAATACCTTGTTTCTACCTCGGTGGGTAGTTATTTTATTAAACTCCAGTAAACGTGAATATCTTATATCTCATGCCTGTATGCTCCGCATGTGTGTAACACCCAAACATGTCAGAGTAGCAACATCACAATTGGTAGGCAGCTCTACTGCCTAAACAATAGTTCCTACTATTACAAAGTATTCGCATTTTCTGTAACCTTGTGAAACAACCCAGTCTCACGGCATTTCGTGACATTTAATCTATTGATTCGTGTTCACCAACACGATTTTCCCCTTTTTTCGATTTTAAAAGCAATGTATTTCTATTGGTATTAGGTTTCGTGCCTGCACCGCATCTTTTTGTCCGGTCGGGTCTTGGAAGACATGTGGTTGTGACAAGACAAGCTGTGTGGTTCATAAAAACATGTTCTTACTCAATATCAAGCCACGATTATTATTTTAATTTTAAATTCTATAATGGGTCCGTGAGGAAAAGAAATGGGGCTCAGAGCCTCAGAATACTGAAATATGTCTTTTTTCTTCTAATTTGTTATTCTTTTCTAAATAACACACTGTTATTTACTCAACAATAACACACAACTAGAAAATGCATTTCCTGCAGAAAATGCGTGTGAATGCTGTAAACTGTTTACATTTGTTGCTGAAAAAAAAGTTGATAAAGAAAAGTTGATATTGAGTAAGAAAATGTTTTTATGAACCACACAGCTTCCGGTCTTCCAAGACCCGACCGGACAAAAAGACGTGTTGCAGGCACGAAACATACTAACAATAGAAATACATTGCTTTTACAGAAATCGTTCTGTGTGACACGGAAAAAAAAGAAGGGGAAAATCGTGTTGGTGAACACGAATCAATAGATTAAATGTTGTGACTATAACACGAAATGCCGTGAGACTGGGTTGTGTGAAATGCTATTGTGCAATTCAAAACACGCGATCAGAATTCAAACAACTGTACTTGATTTATTTTGAGTTCAATAGCTGAAAAGCTACTTGGAGGTTTAGGTAAAAAAAAAAACTGCTTGCTTGAGTTTAAGCTAATACGTTACATGATTTGGCTTAAGCTAAAAAAGCTACCTTGTTTGGTTTAGGATAAAAAACGACTCTCTTAAATCTAAGCTAACAATCTACTTGGTTAGGCTTAAGTTAATGCGCTACCTGATTTGGTTTAAGCTAATAAACGATATCTGGTTTGGTTTAAGCTAAAAAAACTACTTGCTTAGGTTCAAGCTAACTTGGTTTGGCTTATGTTTACAAACGACGTGGTTAGGTATAAGCTAACAAACAGCTTGGTTAGGTTTAAATAAAAAAAATAACTACTTGGTGAAATGTAAGCTTAAAAGAAAAACGATTCGTATTGTCATACTGATATTCTGTACAAACTGTGAAGTCCACTGAGACAAATGTAACATTTGTGATATTGGGCTATATAAATAAACATTGATTGATTGAATATATATATTTAGGAAAAGATTGTAAATACAAATATTAAACTTCTTCCCCTGGCTGCTGTCCGACACTCAGCTGTACAGTTGCATTGAGGTCGAGTCGGATCAGGAAATGATTCAGAGAAAATGACGTGTAGAGGGAGTTGGCCCTGGCCCTGGTGTGATTAGCATTGTGAGCTACTGAAGCTAGCAAGGGGGCATTACAGGCAGAAGCTGAATTCATTGATGCATGTTAACTGGGTTATGGAGATTCCTTCAGGGAATGGATTATATATCAACTCTCCTTGATTCTCAGTGTAATAAGGATAATATATTGTGGTTCTATATATACATATATGTAGAAGTAACTCTGCATCGATTGTTTACAAACATTTATGACATAGGCTTTAGCATTTTGCATTAATCAGTATAAATGAGTACATGGCTGTGAGTTTGCTGAATTTAAATATGATAATATATATTAATGCTGTCAAAATTATCGCGTTAACGGCGGTAATTAATTTTTTTAATTAATTGCGTTAAAATATTTAACGCATGTGCAGAATGGCCCGCCCCATACATTCCACCAGTGGCAGCGCCAGAGTATGGCTGGGTAGGCTACACCCATACCAAGAAATGGCTTAGCCCCACCATGAAATGATGTTAAAGTAAGAAAAATAAAGTCTGCCAACTCGCACAGACAGTAGTTAGTAAGATTGATTTCAGTAGCCAGTTGTCTGGAAATACCGAAGACCAGAAACGGTTTTGAAAACTTTTGTCACGTAGTGATCGTCTTCTCAATAGAACATCTTTGATAATGTCTTCTGGCCAATCAGAATCAAGATAACGACGTGGTGTTGTTGCAGGAAGTCCCGACGGAGAATACTTTTGCTGTAGTACAGGGGTGCACATAACTGGTACGCAGGTTATGTGCGTAATCTGAAATGCGTACCGTCACTTGTGTCACAAAGCGCATTTGCGTACGACAGAGTCGGTCTCCGTGTGCACAGACAGGGCTGCTGTTAACGTCGGTCTCTGTACAACGGAATTGTGCCAAAACTACGCCAACCGGCTGCGGAGGGAGACTCCCCCCCTTCACTGGAGAACTGCGCTAAAACAGCTGATCACAACGTTCACACTCTGTGGTCACGAAGTACTCCACTAGCCCCCCCCCCGTCGACTTTCCTGAAGTACTCCCCCGTTGATAGAAATCAACACGTAATGAATTAAGACCCCACGGTTTGATGATTGATAGGTGTGTGTGCTGTCTTTCATTTTGACACACAGAAAAATGTTATAATAAACATAGATACTGTATGTTAAATGGATATATCCGCCTTCTTTCATTTATCTTTCCATTCCCACAACAATATACATAAAGAAATGGCATATTTTGGACATAGTTTGAATGGTGATTAATCATGATTAATTAATTTTTAAGCTGTGATTAATCTGATTAAAAATTGTAATCGTTTGACAGCCCTAATATATATATATGCCCAATATCTACAGCATAGTTTTGGTAATGGAAATCTTAAGTAGCGGACTGCCAACATTGCAATATACAACATTTCTTAGACATTAAAAACACAAATAATGCAAGAAGAAATAGGAATACAATGGAGCAAGAAAATAGTGCAAGGGACACAATGGTGCAAGTAAAATGGAGACTTATGTAAACTCTATACATGTAAAATAGAGTTGGATGAAATAAAAAACAATTGAAAATTAAACTGTACAGCGAAGGAAATATAGTTTATTGGAATAATAGTAGTACGGTGGCCGCAAGGTGCAAACACGTTAAAATGGCACAAAACATTTACATTAGGAGGAACAATGCAAATATATCTGGATATCTGCCATAGGATGATATTTATTCATTTTTCCAATGCATTGAATCTTGATCCTTGATTTTGACAGAATCAAAAAAAAATTATTAATTTGATTCAAATATATTTATTCAAAGTACCTTTGTGAAACATAAGATTTCAGCCATAGTATAACCTCATTTACGGTCATTTTTCGCCTGCTGCATGGGCAGCTTTAATAGAGGTGTCAGAAGGATCCCAAGTACAAAAGCAGGTCATTGACTAAGAAAAGGAAGAGAGGAACGGTGGCCCCTTATTCAGAAACAGAGGGAGAGAGGGAGCTTGGGCGAAGGCGAGTGGTGGTCCTTATAAAAGAGCTGCGCTGAATGAGCGAGCAGCGGAGAAAGCAGGAGAGATAGAAAATGGAAGGACAGAAAGAATCCGAGAAAGAAGAGGCTCTCTTAATAGAGCCTTGTAAAAAGCTTCGTGAATGGCCACTGTCTGTCTTTCCCACACGGTTCATCACTGAAAGTTCTCTCCACTTGAAAAGGAGCTGGTGCTGAATAGACTCGAGATCCACTTCAGCCTGACGAAGAAACATTCCTGGTTTTAATGAAGGAGGACTGGAGACTCCATTTCAAGAGAGACAAAGGGAGAAAAACAGGGGGGAAATGCGTGAGTTAAAAAAAGATTAGAGGAAAAATTAAGAAGCAGGACAGCGAAAAATAAGAGTGCAAAATAAGAAGGTGCATAAAGAAAGTTGAAGACATGACAGCACTCTAATTCCATTTATTTAACAAGGTATTTTTATGGACTGCAGCTAGCCTAAGCTTGTTACAGGAAAGATGCAATAGTGTTAAACTTTATAGTGTAGCTGCAGTGGGAAGATAGCAGAATGGTCCAGTGGTTACTCTGACCAAAGAGCAGCACTTTGAATATGAATGTGGATGTACAAATCAGCCACCAGTCAAATAAAAATGGCCTTTGAAATGGCACACATACACAGCCTCAGACACACTTTTAAATGCTTTGTAGAACCTCTAGTCCAATCTCACACCAAGAACAGAGGCACTAACATCTAACTAGGTCATAACAATATGAAAATAAAAAATAAAGCTCTCAACAATAAAACAAACAAAAAAGAGTCCTTTCCCTTTGAATAAGATAATTCAAATCCCTACTGATCAGTACCCAGGTAGAGCTAATAGTGTACTGGTCAGGGTGGGAATTTCACGACGGCCACGACGGCCATGGCATCGTGGCATGCAATTCACGGCCAAAGTGGCCTTTGTGCCCCTGTCAAAAGTTCCAGTGTAAACAACGCTAGTGAAGTCATACTAGTGCGCGCAGTAGGATAGTCCCGTGCCTGTGGATCAGAGCGATTGCTCTGCTGTGATTGTTCCGTCAGACATGCCGTGTAAACAATGCTAGTAAAGTCATATTAGTGCGCGCAGTAGGATAGTCCCGTGTCTGTGGATCAGAGCGATTGCTCTGCTGTGATTGTTCCGTCAGAAATGCCTGTAGGGGCCCGACAGCCTCCTCCTCAGCCGCGGGAGCAAGACAAGCACAGGTAAGCAAGCGGACCAAGCTGTTTTGATATGATTTAACTGAAGTATGTGGTAGTATTTGAAAGGACTTAACATTTACGTGTTTATAGAAAGTACTATTGATAGGTAATTACCATTGTATTAGCCTATTTAAAGTCGACTCGTTATATTTTGTCATGAAAACTAGCGATAGCTAGCTAGTTTGGATAGCGCTAACGTCTTCCCTTCAAGGGGTCTAAATCTAGTGTTGCTTCTACAAGCTAGCAGATAGCTGTCACCTTTGAATCTAGTATTTTTCTTGCTAAGCGGTTTTGATATAATACATGACTGACTTATGTGGTTTATGGCTGAACTTAACGTATACCTTTAAGAAACACTATTGCTATTCAGCCATTTGTAAAACGACTGGTGTTGACGTTAGTGCTACACTTTTCAGTCATGTTGATTGACCAGCGTAATTTAACCAAACGGCCTTTGTGCCCTGTCATGTGGCCTTTGTGCCCTTAAAAAGAATGTAAATGGGAAGGCCAAATGGCCTTGCCCCTAAAATGATGAAATTCCAAGCCTGGTACTGGTTCTTATCTGAAATCAGTGAGTGAATTCAGTATAATTCCTTCAAATCCAACATCCTCTATAGGCAGGTCCAACGGTAGGCCACGCCGCCTCCAACAACCGCTAGCTAGCATCACTAGCTCGTTATTAGCATAAGCTAAAGATCTTATTCAGATGGTTTTACAATGATACAATGTGCACCAAAGTACCTCAAAAACATAAGACGTAACTTTCATAACCCCGATTGGTTTTTATATGAAATGTAAATTGATAATAAACAACAAAAACAAACTATCATTGTCATATTAGCAGGCTAGCCCTTCAAAGTGCTAACAAGGAGCTAAATTTGCCTCAACTCATCGGAGTTTCTACACTTATAAATCGACACTGGCTGTCGTCTTCTAGTTCGGATTCACACGGGGGTTCTGGTCAAATAATAGTTTGTTAACTAACATAGTTTGAGTACAAATAACCACTTTTTAATGCTATATTTTGTACACTTTACTAGGATCTGCTCGACTGTTGTCTCTGCGTCTTCAGGGTGTTCACGGAGAAAGAGAGAGAGAGGCAGTGATTCGCGCCACTCATCACCCTGGGCAGGGGCGGACTGGCCATTGGGAATACCGGGAGTTTCCCCGGTGGGCCGGTGCTGTGTGTGGGCCGGAGGGCCAAAACAAAACAAAAAAAGTTTATAAAAAAAATATATATATATTTTTATTTTGCCTAAATCCTACCGGCCCACATTTGTAAGTGTTCCGGCCACTCCCTTTTTTTTTTTTTGCTTACCTAAGTCCTACTGACCCACATTTGTAAGTGTTCTGGCCCAGCCCAGCCCAGTGGGGTGTGGCCAGGGTTGGGTTGTAACGGAATACATGTAACGGCGTTACGTAATCAGAATACAAAAATCAAGTAACTGTATTCAGCTCGCGTTACATTTGAAAAACGAGTAATCTGATTACAGTTACTTTCGTAAACCTGAAGTGAATACATTTTGGATTACTTATTGGAATTATTGGTGGAAAGATTTCCTCACAACATTTAATATTCATTACTAAAGGTACAGCCGAATCATCACAGCGCACAAAACCGCGCAGATGGACCAAAAAGGGGAGCGTTTGAAAAAAATGTGCGGGTCCGCTCAGTGAAACAATAACAACGTAACATGGAGGAACAAAAGTCTGCGTTTAAATCGTGTGTGTGTAGAGGTGTGTGTGGTTAAAACAGATCAGCCACACCGCTCTTTAGCCTTTCTAATGATTCTGAAGGTAAACACAGTGAAGGCGGTGCGTGAAAGGCACTGCACGCTCCTCTTCTCAGAGGCTGAGTTAACCCTCCCGCTGCCTCCTGGTGCTGCAGAGATTTTATGAAGTGAAGGAGGTTTTCCTTCTATAAAACAGCTGTGGGCAGCAGATACTGTGAGAGTCACAGACATGAATACCTAGATCAAGGCAGACTGGTGCACACACTCTCCTGTTTTGCCAATCCGGTGCTTAAACAAATATAGCTCTACACCCAGGGTCGGCGTCATGGGGGGTCATTCGCGGGCCATGCCCCCCCAAATGAGTGACTGTGCCCCCCCAACGAAGGGCGGGCAAGCCTTGCCACTTTGCCGTTTTTTTTTTAATCATATAGGCTAAGTGAAAACGTTTCCACTAAAAGTTTTTTGTGTGAAATAAATCAGAAATAAAGAATACAAATATAAAACACAGCCTGAGCTGTGCTCACTGCTGCTCTCTGATTGGTGTGTTGCTTGACCAATGACCCCCGACCTTTGTTGTGTTATCATTACGTGGCTGTGTGTTTAGATGAAAGCCCAGTGGCGATCTGTTAATCTGTTACACTGATTATACAGTAAAGCCATCAAAAATAATATGATATACAGTACAGTACAAGTACAAGTACTTCTGGGTCTCTGTGTTTCATTCAAGCTCGTCTCTGTGTGTGGCACGATCGCATTTTGTGAGTACTCGAGCGGTAACGTGGAATGTTGTTGTTAGCATCTGGTTAGCTAGCTATGCTAACTGATATAAAGAGCTGTTTCTACACCAAGGTGGAGGAGAGTCCTCTCCTGTCAGACTGAGAGGATCTTATAACGTCAGCTCAGTGAGGTAAAGGACTCTCTCAGTGTTTAGATAGTTCGCTTTATTGTAGGTTATCTCAGTGTCAAACGGTTTGGTCACCATTTAAACAAGTATTTGCGAGGAACACACCTAAATATGATCATTATAGTTATTAAAAAATAAGAGAATAAATGAAAAACAGGTATGAAATACTATAGGACAGTAATACAAGAATACAGTTTAAAAGGGGAGTGATTAGTAAAATATCCATAAAGAAAAAGTAAATCTGTTTACAGTTCTGTTTCATATGAAGGTCCACCCCCCACCTAAAACATGTTCACATGGACAGGATACTAAATACATTTGCACACTTTTTATATGGTGGCCTATGTCCATATGTTTCTGTTTTGGTGGTCGTGCCACAACCGTGCATGTATGCAGAAGTCATAGGTGCGCTATACAATAGTACTACACCCCTGCAATGTGTGTGAAAGACAATAGACTTTACAGCATGTTTTTTTTTAATTTAAGTTGCGTTGGTGTGTGTGTGTTGGTTGTTGATGGCAGTGTGTGCCCCCCCCGTGGTAAATGATTGCCCCCCCCATTCGATTTGTTCTAGAGCCGACCCTGTCTACACCCCTGGCCGAAATGTCCTTAAAATGAAGTCCGAGTTCGACATTTTAATTCATGTCCTGCCAACAGGTTTATTGTTTTGGGTGCAGTCACTTTTGCCTCCACTTGCTGTTCAAATAAATGTTGAAAGAAAAAGTTAATCTCT
Source organism: Gymnodraco acuticeps (assembly GCF_902827175.1). Classification (NCBI taxonomy): domain Eukaryota; kingdom Metazoa; phylum Chordata; class Actinopteri; order Perciformes; family Bathydraconidae; genus Gymnodraco; species Gymnodraco acuticeps. Next base: position 3,926,164 of record NW_022990313.1, read on the forward strand.
TTACAGTTCTGTTTTATATGGGTGTTGAAGAAGAAGAAGAAGAAGAAGAAGAAGAAGAAGAATTGGGAGGGATGAAACCCTCTTTAATGGTCACACATGCAGAGCACACAGCACACACAGTGAAATGTGTTCTCTGCTTTTAACCCATCCTAGTACCAGGAGTCTAGTACTAGGAGCAGTGGGCAGCTATTGTACAGCGCCCACGGAGCAATGGAAGTGAGGGAGGGGATGTCCGGTGCCTTGCTCAAGGGTACCACGGCAGGGCAGGAGGTGAACTGGGACCTCTCCAAGTAGAAGTCCACACTCCAAATAGGTCTGGTCGGGGACTTGAACCGGCGACCCTACGGCTCACAGTCCAAGCCCCTATTGACTGCCATAGATTTAGTCCCTAATTTTGCTCTCAAAGTGCACCAGATTGATGCATTTAACTTCAACATTTAAAAAAATCTCTTCCCGGGGGAGCTTGCCCCCGGACCACCCTAGAGGGGGTGAGGTCCACCACCTGTCCACACCCCCTGTTAAATTGTCTCACCCACATTGAGGATGCTTCCTACGCCCATGTTTTATTCCATGCGTCAAGTCAGGCAAATTGGGTCAAAATGTTATTGCATCAATGATCTGTTAACATTAAAATCACTAAATATATGCCGTAACTATTTTGCTCTAGGCAACTCAAGGGCTCAGGTAATGTGATTACTATATGAATAATTGTCCAAAATAACATAAAATGCATAGGGTTTTTTGTTAAGTAACATATTTTCGTCGCCGGCCGGCTGATACATGCATTAAGTGGGCCTGTCTGTCAATTAATCCCCGGGCCACTTTTTCTCCCCAGTCCGCCCCTGACCCTGGGTGTACATTCTAGAGCGCTCCGTGCAGAAAGAACATGTATATACAACGGTGCCGACAATATTATCGTTTATCGCAATAATTTCCGGGAAAATGTATCCAACAAAATTAATTATCGTGAGAGGCCAATACATGAAACACACAGACACAAACACATCTACAGACTTACTTCAAACTGCTATATATATATAATTAACACACTCTCACTCTCATATACTCTTTGACTCTATTTTGGCCTAGTAGAAGAATAAGCAGCAGACTTTTACTTTTTTATCACTTCTACTGGATCGTAGATCTGCGCAATACGGGTCGGGGATTGACCAACCGGCTCCCACTGCTCTGCAGTCTGTTAACGTTGTTGACGGCACGTCCACACAGTGGCATGCGTTGACGCTTCACCATTCACTTTGAATGGGGTGACGTCACTTTTCGCCGAACTGCATTGTGGGAAGCGACGCGGAGCGTTGCTGGCGTTGCTCGCTGCAAAGGTTGAGCAATGTTCAACTTTTGGCGCCTCGGCAGAAGCGTCAGCCAATCAAATCCCGTTTATGCAAATCTGCCAGTACAAGCGCTTAATATTCACAGATCTTTTTTTTATTTGTGAAAATATTTAGCGTATTTGCGAGTTTGCAAATCTTTTAAATGCATTTGTGGATGGTGTTTTACATTTACAAATCACATATTTACACACAAATAATTTGTATGTTCACACAAATAATTATGAGACATATCTATGCCCATAGGGGAGTTTATATTATATTATATATGATATTCTGAACAAACTGTGCTGTTTATTAGCTGTAAAGTGTCTCTACTGTAGGCTATTTTTATTATGTACAGCACTTTGGCTCGACCAAAAATTGTTTATAAATGTGCTATATAAATAAAACTTGATTTGATTTGCACGGGAGATTCATGTGATTGGTTGTTGGTCTCGTTGCTCGCATAAACTCCCCAAGCTTCAGACACGCCCACCGCCAAGCGTCAACGCACGCCGCTGTGTAGACGGGCCGTAAGAGTGGTGGAGAAGGGGAGGGAGCGGATCGACAGCTTGAGCAGCTGTCAACTCAACATTGTAAATAACCAACCAAAAACGATCGCCGGTTCATCTTGTTTTTGGCGTGACAATAGTTTGGGCAGCGTGAGAGCGTGAGATTGAGAGTGAAAGCGTGTGTCACACAGCCCTATATTTCATATGGGCGGTGGTGGCGAAGTCGATAGGGACTTTGCTTGGCAACTGGAAGGTCACCAGTTCAAGTCCCGGCAAGACCAAGTGCTACCGAGGTGTCCCTGAGCAAGGCACCGTTCCCTACACTGCTCCCCGGGCGCCGTTCAAAATGGCAGCACACTGCTCCTAACACTAGGATGGGTCAAATGCAGAGAAACAATTTCCCCACGGGGATTAATAAAGTATATCAACTCAACTCATATGGGTTACAGCTTAAAAACAGCACATCCTCAGAATCATGCAAACATGCAGAAGAGTTCGCGTTATGCCCCTTCTTTTATTTTAATTTTATTTAACCTTTATTTAACCAGATAAAAGCATTGAGATAGAATCTCATTTGCAATGCTGACCTGGCCAAGAAGGCAGCAACGTTACACATAACACAAACAGTGTTTTGTTTTGTTCAACTTCTGAACAGTCACCCAGTCTCCCTGCTGCTCGGGAGTTGCCGGGGGACGGCTAATAGGAGCTACCTTTTGCCGGTCCGCACTGGCTAACATGGGCTTTACTGTAGCTGAGTTACTTTCTAAGATGCGGAGCCGGGCTTCTATGGCTATGATTCCCGCCTCCAACCTAACAACTATACTACATTTAACACATGTATCGGTACCAGTAAAGGAGGTAGGGAAGTAACCAAACATGAGACAGGAAGAGCAGGAAATAGCACCCGAGGGTGGGGAAAGAGCCATGGCTAGCTATCAAGTGTAATCGAGTGTAGGCAACTGTGGAGTTACAGTCGCTAAGAGAAGGAGAGTTGTGAGTGCTTAAAGGTCACATGTCATGGCCAATTCCACTGATCATAATTCCATTGTTGAGGTCTACTAGAATAGATTTATACTGTGCAATTTTCCAAACTCACATTGGTTTTGCATACAGCATTTCTGTAAACTACGTGTATTCACTCTCTCCACTAAACGGCTCGTTGCAGCTCTTGCAGGTACCGGTGCACCCTCCCTCTCTCCCTCGCATTTTGGCTGTGAGCTGCGGGCGCCAGACAAGCCAACATCCCCCATTTTCATCACTTACAGCGCCCATCGTACAGGGCAAATGAAAGGTGGAACCGGGGGTGAAAAGGGTGTTACATTTACTTAATTATGAATATTGTTACATCAAGGCCAAAAATTAGGATGAGCCCCAACGGTCAAAATGTTGTTTTCCCTCCCAGAACTGCCAGCGCAGCACCTCCCCAGATCTGGCGCCCTAGGCGAACATCTAGCCAGTGCTACGGGCCGACCCTGAGTTCATATCATGGTTCATACATGTATGCAACTCGCAAATATATTTCTCTCTCTCTCTCTCTCTCTCATCTCTCTCCTCTATTTTCTCTTTTCCCTTCTCTCTCTCCCTCTCTCCCTCTCTCAATGTTGGTACACAAATGCGCTTTGTTTCAAATGACCCGGTGCTCTTTTTTTGGCGGAGGTGCGCATGCGCACCTGCGCACCAGTTATGTGCAGCCCTGCTTATAGAGACTGAGCTGGAGGGTGTGGACAAGATGTCAGTATCATTTGATTGAACAGACACTGCTTCAGCAGACACTTCATCACAGACGGTAAGGATGTATTGTTGGATACCATCATCAGGTATAAGGATGATCTTGATAGTTGTCAAATCTTGAAGGTCAGCAGTGGATGTCAGGTTGACTAGTGCATCTCCAAAGTCTCTGTCTTCATGGTGCGCAAAAAAAAAACGCCTGTGTATATGGGAATGCCTCTGGTGCTGGTCCATTAACTGCCAGTGTTTCCCACAGATCTGAAATATACTTTGGGGGGTGGTGGTAGCGGGGGGGGGTTGAGGTGACGTGCAACAACATTAACCTTTCTGTTGGTCGCTTGTTAGCAGACCCTTCACGCGATGGCAGAGCGAACAGGTACAGGTACAGGCAGGGTCCATAATGATAGCCCTATAGTTTAAATCTACTACCCACACATGAACATATGGAAATGGGTTACTATTTAAAAAAATAAATGTATTTATTAATGTATTTAGGAACCTATCCATGTGATTTTTAGTGGGGAGTCGACCTCAAATCCTCTAGGGGGGTCCAGGGGCATGCCCCCCCGGTAAGATTTTATTTTTTATTTTGGAGTTAAATGCATCAATCTGGTGCATTTTGAGGGGAAAATAAAGAGACTAGATCTATGGAAACACCTATATTTAACAGAACTGTATACATTTCAATAATCATAAAATCAAGGCCATAACCAACAACATCCCATTTCCAATATGAAAAAAACACTGAAACTTGTTTATTAATTTAGTTTTGGTTCATTTATAGTTGTGAGTGTGTCTGTGCTCCTGAATCAGCCTCTCCTGTCTCCCTCCTCTCCCCCCTCTCCATCCTCTCCCCCTGCTCCTCTTTGAGGCAGCAGCAAAGACTAGTTTTCTCTCAACAAGTTTTAAAAGTGTATCTTACCTTTTTTCACCTAGTTAACTTTTTATTTATTTATTCATGCATATTTTACTAATCACATTACATTTCATTTAGCTGACGCTTTTATCCAAAGCGACTTATAATGACCGATTACAGGGACATTCTCCCTGGAGTAACTAAGGGCTAAGTGCCTTACTCAAGGGCACACTAGTGGTGGTGTTCCTGGCGGGATTTGAACTCACAGCCTTCCGATCTTCAGCCCACCTCACTATCCATTAGACCAATCACTACCCTCTCAAATGGAAATATGTGTTTACATAAATGGTGACCACACCGTTTGAGACCCATTGAGAACTTAGACTAAGTTAACTATCTAAACACTCAGAGAGTCCTTTACCTCACCTGAGCTGAGGTTATCCCGAGCTTGAATGACACACAGAGACCAATCAAGGGCTTTGATTTATGATCTGTATGACAGTGGCCATGTCGGCAGGCCACATCATGTGGACAGCCAGTCACCCTGTGTGAGGCAGGCCACTTAACAGGCCAGAAGGAGGCGAGATCAGAGCAAGGGAGCGAGGGATCATTGTCTACAAGTTAATCGATCGCAGATGGCGTCGTGGTCACGGACGAATACAAAAAAAAAATATTAAAAAAAAACAAAAAACTAAATGGGTCGCGAAATATACTTGGGCGGCCGTTAATATACCTGGGCGGCCCGCCCAAGTATAGTCTATTTGTGGGAAACCCTGCATAGACCTTAAGAAAAGCAAGTTCAAAAGATAAAAAAACATCTACATTCTCATCCCCACCCTCATACAACCTTATACGAGTATGTATCTCTACAGTGAGGTGAGGCGGCGTCCACCAACCATGTAGTGAGCAAGAGGATAGGGATCTGTCAGTTCTTGCACCCCAATTAGCCTTTGTTGTCTGGAAGTGGGTACAACCAAGTCATATGCTTGATAATGTTCAAGGTACCAAGCTTCCAATGTTTTCACAATGAAAAGTAATGTCTCTTGTTGAACAATCATATGAATTATTTCACAAAACTATGGAAGTCCAGCGAGCGACCCATGGGCAACCACCATGCCGATCCTATAGTTTTTGCAAGGTTCACAGTGTCCATGTGTGGGTGTCTCTCTTTTACTGCCTGTGCAATATCTTCATTAATGACATCAAGGGGAAGGGTTGAGAAATCAGTAACCTCCAACGATGGCTTAGAAAGTTCATTCAGGTGAAGATTGTATGCAGCCTGAAATTGGTGCCTTTGTGCTAATGAATACAGTACATTTTTGTAACAGTTTGTATGACGCATTACTCTCTTGAAGAAGCTGTGCTTTGCTTCGAATCTCATAGTCCATAGTGCAACAAGGGGGCCAAACTGGCGGATCAACCATGGATAGTGTTCCAAATAATGATGTTTGGGCCAGATTCTTCGTGGGGGAACACTTCTTTGAATGCAGTCCTGTGTTCAGATATCTTGAAGTCCAGATAAGAAATAGAGTCCTCAGTGTGAAATGGTGTAACAACAAGTTCTACAATGTCCTTTAATTCACACAGGATTTGCCAGACTGGTTCATCTTTAGGAACACTTGTTCCAACCAAGAGAGGAAGAAATCTCAGCAGGCTCCAATTCTCATGTGCATTTCCACCAATTGTCCTCTTTGTTGTGAAGGTGAGGGGAACAAGATGGGGGCAGTTAGTTTTATCAGTCCACTTAAATGGAAATGTTTTTATCGCCTCATTTAAATAGTCTAAGGCAGTGGTTCCCAAACTTTTTGTGCCCAAGGCACACCAAAGGACAAGTAAAAATCTCAAGGCACACCTATTGTGCAAAAATAGCCCTTATAACCAGAGCCGTATAATAGAAGAGTTACGACAACGGAAGTCCAAAAACGGTTATCGTCACGTGGTTCATGTAGAAGAGGATCGTTCCCCGGAAGTTCATGGCGGGCAATGTGAATGCATTGATAACAGGAGATAGAACTACGATTTTTGGTAATTATTAGTGAATAAAGGTTTTGATTTGCAATATTTATACAACAAATCGATATGTGTATGTATTTACATCAATATGTTTTAAAAAATAAAATAGAATTTGCTAATATTAAGTGATAATATTAGGATTAGTGTGAACAACTAGTTTACATGTTAGGCTAACAGTGCCTTGGTTAAAGAGCCTGTTGCTGTTTATTTATAGCTTTGAATTCTTTAAAACCAATATTATCTTCTTAAACTTGTATGGTAGTCAGGAGCATCACTTTCTAATGTTTATTGATATATTTAGAGGGAGGGGATCTAAAGTAATGCTTTCAAATTCAGATTAGATTAATTTCTACCATTTTCTTAAATTCATGGTAGTTTCAGTAATCCCATGGTAATTGAGGACACAAGTTATCTAAATGACTAATGTCATCTTTATGGCTTTCAGAAAGGACAGGAGACCGACAGGTGACTATCAAAGGACTAGCAGCAGCAGCATGATGATGAAGATGATGTTAAATGTGTTGTTTTAGGAACATCCATTGCAAATACATGGAATTCAATAAACATTGAATAGCATATCATGCAGTTTGTCTGTGCCTTTTCCTCCGTGTTGTCCTGGTTTGCTGTGCTGCCTCCTAGTCGCCACCATGGTTTGCTGTGCTGCCTCCTAGTCGCCACCATGGTTTGCTGTGCTGCCTGGGGATGCTCAAATCGTTCAGAGAAAGGAGTATGAATGTACAGCTTCCCCACTGACACAGAGCGGAGGAAGCAGGAGCAATTTCACGACCAACAGCAAAAAAATATGTGATTTATATACAAACACTGCATTTGCACTTTTTCACAAAACGAAAACCACACCATTGGGAAAGCTTAATGTTTTGTTTAATACAAAAAAACAGGGAAAGGCTTGAAAAACACAGAGTTGAGACTCAGGGTGCAGGGTGAGGGTCTCAGTGCAGGTATTCAGGCTCCATTGAATCCCCCTCTGGTTCTTGTGCTGAAAGAGGGATAAACAGACAGGAGAAAGGGTTATACACACCTATATAGCACACCTATTGGATGGGAAATTGCCTTGGGGAGATAAGGTGTGGTCTTTGTTCCCAACTGAAGTTATGGAACTTTATTATTTGTGAGTTTAACAAAATATGACAAATGGCATCAGTAACATATGTGATATGAATTTCTATAAAGTTGTCTCACATTCTTGGTCATATTTTATATACAGTATGTCATGAGTATAACATGTCCAGTAAGTATAAAGTGTTTCCCAATACTGTGTATTCAACCACTATGGAATATGTATGTGGGCAGACAAAACTGAGTTGTTCTGTGTGTGAAGTAACCTCAAGTCACTCCGCAGGCACATTTTGATGCAGACCAGTTTGTCAAGACAAAAAAGGGCAAGACTAGGCTGAGAGCAGAGGCTATACCCACCATCTTCGTGCATCGCCCTGTGGTCAAAAAGAGAAGGGCCCCTGCACCACGATTCACCCCGGGACCTGTATCTACAAAGCCCATAGCTCATAATCACAGCGATAGTGTGAAAGGTGACACAGGTATAATAAGTATGAACTCTTAGTAACAAAAGTAATATTTCTTATTTTTAAGTGGTATAATATTTTAAATGTTCGAACATTTACAGTGCCATGTCTTCTACTTACATTAGTCTCAAAGATTGAGGGAAGAAGGGAAGGGATCACTGCCCTCCACCTGCCAGAGGAGCGCAAACAACAAAAACAAGCAAGGTGTCCCGTCATGTACCTGGAAGTTTGGGTTGGCAAAATGGAGTAAGAGAGGGACTTGAAAAACCTTGGTGGCTCTCTACTCCTGTTGTTACAGTTGTCTTGGTTACAGCTCTCACGTGTTTTTTTGTTGGCATTTCCACATCTTTAGAAAATATGAAATAACAAATTGAAGTGAAATCAACCTCATCTCTGGAGAACAAACTTCGATTTCTCTGTCTTGTGAGTTGCAGTCTTGCAGTTTTGCTCCTCCACCTGTAACATCACTGCCCCTCCACCTGCCATACAGTAGGTTACTAACAAGATTACTTATATAATACAGTGATAGAATACATGTTTAGTATGCTTACTTATATAAAACAGTAGTATTAAACTTACCTTGTGTTTTCACACTCACTTAAGTTCCTCTCCCTTTGCCATCAATCCAAAATCAGCTGAGCAGCAACATTATACACACAGGTAATAATCAACATAATCACAAGGACACAATATGGCTCTGCTAAAAACACTCACTCTTACACGCACCAAAGTTATATTTATCTAATATTTAACTCCCTCCACCCCCGCATACAATCCCGTTTAGAAGCCCCTCTTCTCTAATTCAACAACGTTGGACGAAATGACATTAAGAGAACGGAATTTACAATTAAAAGGTTGTTCAACGTGTGTTGCTAACTTGCTTCGGTATCCTAGCTTGATCTGTTATCTGTAAACGTTCCCTAAATCTACTGATTTAGGGATAATCCACTGACATCCTTTAATACACATGTTCATTTGAATCAGATCTACTGATAATATCCGCAATATAAATCTTTAAACTTCTTCTTACCTTTAAAAGTCCGTCACGAACGGTTATTATGCTGCAACTCTACCGCTCTGCTAGCCTTGGCGCTAACTTCTGGGGAACGAATGAGAGGCTCCACGATCCGCCATTGCTGTAAAAAAGTGGTCCATTGGAGTGAACGGAGATGACGTAACTCTTCTATTATACGGCTCTGCTTATAACACGTGTTATCACTCATATCATGTAAAATATCTGTAAATGTGCATAATTATTTACTAATGCCAAATAAAATGTGACAACTATATTACTCATGAAATATTTATTAACGAAATATTTCAGAAATTAATTTGAAACTTTATCAAATTAGGCTTCATCAAAGCAGCAACACACTCATTTAAACCAGACAGGTCACAACATGAAAAATGAGGCAAAGGAAACTCAGCAGAAATTCAGCACAGAGAACTGTCAATGCAAGGGAGCTGCATTGTCCATGGTCCTGAACTACAAATTATAAATGTAACATTTCAGCAATCAGCATTGAAACATGTGCTATTGTAAATATTTTTGCTGACTTACGAATTAGTGAGATACATGTGCCTGTCGGGGCGCACAGAATTTTGTAATCCTTGGTGGCACTGAGGAGAGGGCCACTCGCAAGTCCTGTTCAACAGAGAGCCGTGACCTCCTGTTGTTCTTCATGTAAATCAGAGTAGAGAACGCCAACTCCAGAGATGGGGTCGTTACTAATTTTTTAAAATATATTGTATATTACTTTTTTTTTTTAAAGTAATATATTACACTACTTCGTTACTATCTACATAAAGTAACTCGTTACTTTACTCACCGAGCACGTACGAACTGCGCATGCGTGAGTGGCAATAACTTTCCTTACCAGCAGGCGGCGGTAGTGTGTATTTGTCATTCAAAACAGGCAACAACCGGAAGACAGAGAAGAAGAACAGACTCCGTGATATAAACAAACAACAAATAGCGTGTGCGGTAGCTTCACCTTAGCATGTGTTCTTTGCAGGTGCTTGTTGAGGTTTGACCACGTGGTGTTTACAGCAGTGGATAACAGCTTCTGGCCTGGACACAGTTTGCACCTCACCGTCACATTCCTGTCTATTCTTCGGACGAACTCAAAGTAATGGGCATACCTCCTCCCCTCGACAGTTATCGCTGACTCAGCCATGTTTATGCAGCACTGCACGTGGAGATGTGGACGCGCAAGTCGCGCAGATTACGTACATATAAACCTACAAAGTAGCCTACTGATATAGTAAATTAAAAAATAATTATTTTTGTGTAGTTGTATATTGCAATAATAACGTATGGTTGTTACAAAATCCCACGGCACACCCGGACTTGACTCACGGCACACCAGTGTGCCGCGGCACACCGTTTGGGAACCACTGGTCTAAGGTAACATATTTTTTGGAAATTAACACAGTAACACAAAGAGAAATCTCCACAGGGATAATTCCTTCAAACAGATCAGCTATATCTGGAGGAAAACTCTCTGTTACACTGAAATATGACAGACTGTCTGACAGCACACACCTTCTTTTAACACCAAAATGACTAGTTAATGAATTTTCTTCAATAGCTTTTAGATGAGAATTATGAATGTCCTTGCTTCTTAGACAAAATGCTCCCGACTTCACCTCTTTTGTTTGAATGTCATCATTTTCTCCCGTGCAAAATCTGCTTAAATATTTAGCAGAAAAACTTTCCAAGACCATGGGCCGCTACATTTGTCTGCTACTACACAATGAACAAAGCCTTTCACAGTTGTCCCCAACTTGGCAATAAACACTCCTTGTTGCTCTAATGTAATAAGATAATCTACTAAGGGCTTCAACACAATGTCATAACCATAGCACTTAACATCCTCACTATGAATAAGGGCAGCTAAATATATATTAGACAGTGATGCATTTACAGGTAGGTTCCCCAATGTCCAATATACCCCACAGATTTTATGTTTTTTTCTGGAAGTCCCGAGGGGATTACAGATTTCAAATTCATCTAGGTACAAAATAAGTGAAATAGCACACTCCTTAGAGAACTTCAAATTGTCTTTGTAAATACATCCATCATAAAAGGATTTATACTGAATTTGATCAGATCGATAGGGAGATTTCAAATTGACTGCTTTATCCAAATGAGTTTTACAATTTAAGGTCTGCTGTATAGATTTTAGTATAGAGACGTATTGAAAATATCTTCTCTTCTGGGAGTCAAGTATAAATTCTATAGGTTCTACAACATTGAAATGTCTTTCGCTTCCAGGCAGTGGAAAGTGGCCCAGAACCACCAATAGAAGCAGTAATTGGATTTGACTTACAAAGAGTTGATGCTAGCTCTTGTAGAACAGTTTTGTCTACTTCACAGTTACAATTCTGTAAGTGCTGAGATATGGTTTCATGGATAAGAGGGACAGAAGCAGTGCTTATTAAGTAGTCACATTCTTGCAGAAGTTCATCAACTGCCACACCAGAAACAAGATAAATATGTTCTAGCTTTAGTAAAAGCGAGGCGACTTTGATCTCAACACTACATGACAAGTCATTTAAATCCTGAACATCATAACTACTATCAGCCAAGTCCTCTGCACTTGTATCATCTGAAGACTCAGTACTAATACTATCAGTTGGGATATCATCACAAATTGACCCCTGTCTTTCAAGTATTCCAGACTTTAAGTCATTTACTGAACAATTTTTATGATTTCTGCTTCTGTGAGTTCGAAAAGACCCATAAATATTTGTTTTGTACGAACAACCCTGAAAGACACAAAAGACTGTTTCACTGTTTTTTAGATGCTGTGCTATATGTTGAAAATAGTCTTTTAAAGTTGAACATTGATTGTAATTGCATACATGACATTTAAATGTTGTCAGTTCAGTTTGTGAGGATGGATGATGATATCTTGACAAGTGGCTCAGAAGTGCATTCCAGGTATTGCAAGTACATGGACAGTTGAAATAGATGTATGGATAGGAATGACGGCGTCCATGATGTCTGTGTTCAAGTTTGTAATGTAGCTCAGATCTCCGTGAAACAGAAGTATCACAGTATTTGCATATCCACATTCATCAGCAGACTAGGAAATGGAGAAAAAAAAATACCCGCCTTAACCATCTTCAATTTAATACAATTAACGAAATGCTGAATGGTACACTTTCAATTGATTTAATGCATCTATTACGTTGACTTATATTTGTTTTCAGTTACTTCAACAATAAAGCAATATTGAAAGTAAGTATTTAAGCGTACTTATATAACTCGTACTAGTATTATTATTTTTCTCAAATCTTAATTGAAGACAACCCTGACATGCTGCACATGAAACATATAGTTTCCAATGTATGATACAGTGAGTTATTTTTTTGGAAATAAGTTTTTCTCATTTCACTTTAATATTTTAAATTACCTTACTTTACATTTGGGTAGCTAACTAGATTTATATTATCACTTGGGATTAGAGTACAGTAAGTCTCTATTTGGAGTTTGTCATACCTTTTTAAACGTACATGAAAACTACATACAGTTCATTTTGGAACTTACCAAATCAGCTTAAATTGTGACCAGTGGAAACAGCAAACCTGTAAAAAGGAAAGGAAATGTAGTTGTTGGAACTAATTTACTAATATTATGCATTTGACTTACTTTCATTTTTCTTAACTACATTACATACTAATCAAATAATGAAATACAGGTCTGTCATATTTAGTCCACATTCTACTCATTTCAAATATGCTCAAACCAAAATGCTATTAAATAAGATTAGACTGAACCAGGGCCAGACTATTTATGCAAAAACATTATGCAAATGTTCAGCTTCATATTTGTATGTTGTGCTTCTACTGCGACATTTTTCCATGCTTTGATGCACCAATCTGGTGCATTTACAGGTCAAAATGAAGAGGATAGTTTCAGAGGATAGACATGTTATGCTCTTGTTAAACTATAAAAATAAATCATAAACAAGGTGTATTTAAATGATCTTAACCCAGCATAAAGCCCACACCCTCACCCTCAAAGCATGGTTAACAAGACGTGCAGCATTGTCACAAGGACAGTGGGTTGTTCCCCCCTCCCTACACAACTTCACGGCGTATACTGCCAAACCAAAAGCTGCTGGGACTCCCAGCAGCTTCTACTGAAGCCTTCCGAGTAAATCGCCAGAACGCCGACACCTCCTCATCTCCACCGCTCCCATGTTTTCTTTTGTGTTGCCATAAGTTATTCTCTCTCTGTTGGTGCGCGGGGCTAATGCTAATAATGCCAGCAAATACAATGGCGGCGTGGTTTGCAATTCGCCCAGCCAATCGAAATGGATACTTTTTCCTCAGTACCACCTCTCTAGCATGCACTAAACATGGGGGTAAAAGTTCTCTGAACTAAGTTCTCTTTTTGGTGTGAACGCAAAATTCCAGGCACGGAACTAAACGGGAAAAGTACGGGTAAAAGTACTGTGAACGCGCCTATTACGCTGTTCATAAAACAAGCTTGAATTAAACAGTCTCTCGTTTTACTTCAAAGGCCCATGCCACTCACAGTTATATGCATTTCAGTCACCAAATTCATAACATTTGTCAGGGACCTACATTTTCTTCTCCCCATTTTGCCTCACCTGCCATCTCTGCTGTGTGTCTGCACACCAGCCCGCCAGGGCCTTGATTAGACCACACCCAGGCACAGCAGACTGGCGCGGTTTTCTCATCAACGGGTATACCATATATATACATATATAAATAAATGACGTTCGCAAAAATTCAACCTTTTCAGTAGTCAAACTGACACAGAAGTTCGCCCCGTGCATGATACATTTATGAAAATGACCAAGTTAAACAGCTTTAAAACTAGCTAACACGTGGCTAAACTTGCTAACCCATAGCCACATACAAGACCTTATGTGAAACCAATATAACATTTTCAACTATTTAAACTTTTCTATAGTCGAACCGACACAACAAAAAATCGCCCCTTGCATGATAGATGTATGAAAATGATCTGGTTAAGCCATCCTTGAAAAAATTGGTTAAACTTGGCTAACACATAGCAAAATACAAAGACAGATGGTAAATGACTATGTCTATCTTGACACGACACTAAATGGATAAACATTTAAACATAGTTTTAAACAAAAACAATTTCAAATCCTTACCTTATTTAAAAGTGTTTTTGGGTCAGACACTCTCAGACAGTGGGTAGCGGTGTAATGGCGGCTGCAGAAAATCTTGAAGTCACCTTGCTTTGTACGTCACGTGGTCATGTGACATGCTTTGAAGTGAAAACAACGATTTAGGTTAAATATTGTTTTTAAGTTATTTCAGGGGGGGGTGTTTTGCTTCTGTGCAAACGGAAAAAATCATGTTGAAAACGGAAACCACGATTCTTAATTAGACAAATTTTAAAATGTCCTTTGATTAAATGACAGTCGTTACACATTTTTCAGTGTAGGCTACTGAGTAAGAACAACTTTTCTTAAAGGTATTTCGACACTTCTAACAGTTATATTGTGTTAAATTATAGAAAATAATGTATTTATTAAGTGTTAATGTATTTAGGGAGAATGTCTTTGTTGTACTACTAGACACATTTTTTTATTTTAAGATCCTAATTCATGTACAGTAACTTCTTAACTTACTATTAATAGGCAGGAAAATGTCTTAGTTTTATGGCCTAGTAGTTGTAGAACATAATCTTGCAGAGAAAGGTGTCAGGGCTTTATAATTATTAATTAAGCGACAATACAACACTAATGCTCATGCTAATAAGCAGCTAGCTTAGTGTTAATATGGGCATCTTAAGCCTAACTGTACAGCAGCACGTATTGCTGTACAGTTTGGCTTAGCATAAAGGTTAACAAAGTGAGTTTTTATTTTTAACATTTATTTGGAGTCACATAGTATCGGTAATACAGTTTGACTGACAGATCATTCTAGTAAGTGACCAAAATCAACTTAAAAGCAATCAATCAATACAAAATAAAGAAAATAGAAAAGCTTATCATAAAGAGTTCCACTCTGCTGCAAACTGCTTCGAACTGGTTCTTTAAAAAGAGCATTATTACCAAATAATGACGAGGAACATGCAGTCATCCAGGGACATATTTTCGCTGCTGAATGAAAGCACTGAAGTTTTTCTGATGAGTCAGATCCTCCCACTGGAGAGCAGAGTGTGTTTGACCCGATGGAGGATCCTTTGTAGATCCTCAGTGCTGGGAAATGGTGGCGGCATGGTGTGTTTTTGACCTCCTTAATTTTCTTCTCTCACTTCTTGGCTGTGGACAAAGATCCATTCACATTTAAATATTCTCCCCTGAACACCCACCCTGACTTAACTTTAAGATGATGGGAATGGCAGCAGCCTTTTGTAAAAAAAAAAGACAAGAAGAAAGCTTTTATGATTTGTCCTTTTCAGTTGGTTGGAAATTGGACACAAAGTTCTCTTCAACCCTAAAAGCATGCACCAAAGAGAGAACAAGTACGGAATGAGGACAAAAGGGAGGAAAGAAGATCTGAAAGGCTAGAAACCTCTTTTTTATCTGGCATCTAAGGCTTTCAGCTCTGGCAATAACAGCTGACCCTGTATGTTTCTTTTTTAACCGTGCTGGACCAAGAGTGAGCCAACCAAGGTTTCCATAAATGAGAGAACTTCACTCCGTCAAAATCACCAAAAGGCCATTTGTAAGACTCATGGTTGGGATGAAAGTATGTCTGTAGAAAGAGACCTTGTTATGAAGTACATCGTGTACTGAAAACAGCAACAGAAGCATGCCCATGTGTACAGTTTATCAGAAGCGAGTATATTCTATAGTTTTCTATTGCAGGATCTTCTTTATGTGTCCCTGCTGAGCCGTGGTGCAGAGATGTAAACACAAATCATCTTTAGAAGATATCCGCAGGATTTGTGTACCTCGTTAAAGCGTCAAACTAACTTCGGATAAATCTGGGATGTTCTCTTTGCTTATATGATGACAAACCTGCATCCCTGTACACATGGGCACCTGACTTTTGTTCTACTTATTTTAAATATGTGTACTTTTTGAAATCCAGATATTAAAACTACAGAACAATTGTTTTTCTCTTGCAGCGTAACTGGGATACTCTTTCCACTATTGGGTAACTACTGTATACTTGGGTACACCAACATATGCCATTATTCTAACATATACAATATAACATTTGTTCTTCAAATGGATTACTTTCGCTAAATAATTCATATATAAATAATTCACATACATATTTATTGCATTCTTCTTATATAAAAGATAAATATACCATTGCAAAATTTTAAAAAGGCCCCCATTGATATGTATATCTTTGATTTTGATAAATTCCTGAATGACCACTTATTAGTTCTTGCTTGGTTTGAGATGCGTGCCATTTTTTAGGATTGATTTTTTTTTTTTTAATATAGTAGATTTTTTTCTCACGGGAGTTTTTCTTTAAAGTGGACCTATTATGCAAAATGCACTTTTTGATGTATTTTATACATAAATATGTGTCCCCGGTTTGTCAGGAAACTCACAATGTGTCAGAAAACAAAACCCTCTCTCCTTTCCTCCGTACCCACATCTCTAAAAAAAAAAAAAAAGGGTGGTGGTAACAAGCAGATCCAGAATGTTCGCTCCTATAACGTCATTGGCAACATCCGGCCGACGTGACACGTCCATAGCCGCGGGAAGTAGGGGTGCTGGGAGTGCTGCAGCACCCCCTGTTGGCGAGTGGTGTACATTTGAAAAACTGAGTGATGAAGAATTGAAATAAAGTGTTATGGCAAAAAGTTTAATACAGTGTAATTCTGGTATATTCATTTTTATGTCACCTGATATATGGGATGTTAAGTGTTAGTTAATGAGAGAAATGTATGTGCGTTCATTTCAAGACTCCTAAAGAGCAGGAGACGATTGGGTCACACACAATTAGAGAGACAATGGTCCTTCTGATTCTGGGTGAGCTGACTTCGGAGTGGAAGGGAAGTTCAGAGATGGCCTTAGGGCATGGGAACAGTTCAGCTTTGTTGGTTAGCTGGTCCTGAGGAGGTCATGAGATGATGACTGTTAAACCCCAACAAGTATGGCTTTCATAAAGAAAAACATATGACTGTTGTGTGATAAGCTACATGATAAGATGAGTGTGCGTTCTGTTAAAGAGTCCTCTGTCTGTGAAATTACTCCAAAGCATGACTGGGACTGCCTAAGGGTAGACACACACACACACACACACACACACACACACACACACACACCACACACACACACACACACACACACACACACACACACACACACACACACACAGGAGATGGAATCAACAAACTGCTGACTCATTGCTTAGGGTTCGCCCAGAAGTAAAACCGGCCAAACTCCTCCCTGCTTATGTGTATAAATACTGTAACATTCTTATGCTCTGTGCTCTCTTCCTGACTGGCTGTCGTGGTACGTATATCACACGGTGGTAGGAGTTGAGCCCGGAGTACTGTTGCAGAGTGCTCTGTATGGTGTATTGTGTTGTGTTTTACCATTAAAGCGGTGGGCGGTGGTCTCACCGCCCACCACCTATCCAGTCTCGACCCTCATATCTCCGACCACCTGGCCATCACCATGGACATCAATATCCCCATCCCCATCCAAAAACACAAGCGCACAATAACCTTCAGAAACCTAAAATCCCTGTCTCCCTCAGCACTCTCAGCTTGCATCACCCGCAAGATGTCCGCCTTCCCTCCCCCCCCGCCTGACAATCCTTGTCAACTAGTGGACTACTACAACACCACCCTCTCCTCCTGTCTTGATGAACTGGCTCCCCAAAAAACTAAAACTGTCTCTTTCACACATTCAGCTCCCTGGTACACCGCTGAACTCCGCCAAATGAAATCACAAAAACGCCAACTTTCTCCATAAGAAAACCACTCTAACAGTTCATCTCCATGCCTACACCGACCACCTACATCAGTACAATAATGCGCTCAAAGCAGCCCTGACCAACTACTACTCACAACTGATACACTCCGGCTCCAGCAACCCCAAGGCTCTGTTCTCCACCATCAGCACACTCCTTAAACCCTGCGACAATGTCACCCCATCCTTTACAACCGCACAGTGCAATTCTTTCCTCTCATTCTTTCAATCCAAAATCGACAGCATCTACAGAAACCTGACCTCCTCAACAGCCCTCCCCATCTCCCCCACTGGCTCCCCCACCTTCACCTCAAAGCCCCTATCCCGGTTCTCCCCTGTGACCCCAATGCAACTTTCCACCCTCATGGCCGGAATGAACTCCACCTGCACTCTGGATCCCATACCAACTACATTTGTCAGGGAATGCCTCCCTCCCATCTCCCAACTCATAACCACAATCATTAACTCCTCCCTCTGCTCTGGATCAGTCCCCCCCTCACTCAAACTGGCTGCTGTTACACCCATACTGAAAAAACCCGGACTCACACCTGACATCATGTCCAACTTCCGGCCCATTTCCAATCTCCCGTTCCTATCAAAGCTACTCGAACGTGTTGTAGCCTCCCAACTAAAATCCCACCTCAGCTCCAATAACCTGTTTGAACCCTTTCAATCAGGATTCCGGACAAAACATAGCACAGAGACAGCCCTCCTCAGAATCACTAACGACCTCCTCCTCTCCTCAGACTCCGGCAATCTCAACATCCTCATCCTCCTCGACCTCACAGCAGCGTTCGACACCATCGACCACACCATCCTGCTGTCCCGCCTGGAATCATCCCTCAACATCACTGACACTGCACTCTCCTGGTTGAAATCATACCTCACCAACAGACACCAGTTCATCCACATCAATAACTGCACTTCCTCCACTGCCCCTCTGAACCAAGGCGTCCCCCAGGGTTCGGTGCTTGGTCCCCTCCTCTTCATCCTCTATATACTCCCCCTTGGAAAAATCATCCGTCGCCACAACCTCCAGTATCACTGCTACGCTGATGACATCCAACTCTACATCTCCACAAAAACCATCACTGCCACAACTCACTCCACACTCACCAACTGTCTCTCAGAAATTAAATCCTGGATGCAAACAAACTACCTTCAACTGAACAGCGACACATCTGATATCATCATAATCGGACCCCCATCCCGCACCAACACCACTCAGAACTTCAACCTCACCCTTGACAACACCACTCTAACCCCCTCTCCTCACATTCGCAACCTTGGAGTAATCTTTGACAGCCAGCTCAAATTTGACAAACACACAAACCACATCACCAGGACTGCCTTCTTCCATCTGAAAAACATTGCCCGCCTCCGCCCCTCACTCACCTTCCCGGCTGCTGAAACCCTCATCCACGCATTTGTCACTTCAAGACTGGACTACTGCAACAGCATCCTGTATGGTTCATCATCCAAAATCCTAAATAAACTACAATACATCCAGAACTGCGCTGCCCGCCTCCTCACCCACACCCGCTCCAGAGACCACATCACCCCCGTCCTTCAAAACCTGCACTGGCTCCCTGTTCGTCAACGAATACACTTCAAAATCCTTCTGCTAACACACAAAGCTCTCAATAACCAGGCTCCCCCCTACCTCTCCGACCTGATCCACCACTACACCCCTTACCGCAGCCTTCGCTCATCAGAAGCGAACCTCCTCTCTATCCCCAAGAAAACCAAGCTCCGAACCTGGGGGGATAGAGCCTTCTCCATCGCTGCCCCCACCCTCTGGAACTCCCTCCCACAACACATCAGAGACTGCACTGACCCCCCCACTTTCAAAACACTGACCAAAACACACCTCTTCAGACTGGCTTTTAATCTGTGAATTATGCTGTATTGCTGTTTTAATAACTTTTAAAAGTTATTTTATCTTGTTTTAATAACTTTTAAATTCTATTTTATCATGTTTTATCACCACTGTAAAGCGTCTTTGAGCACCTGGAAAAGCGCTTTTAAATGCAATGTATTATTATTATTATTAAAGCAGATTATTGTTTAACCCTTATCCCGGTTGCTTTGAGCTTTCCTTCTTTTAAAACAAACTCATATAGGATCGGCGCGGAGCAGAGATATCTTCTCCAACAGTGACCACCTAAATAAAAATGATTAAACTACATAAAACAGTTATGATTTTACTTAAAATAAAATTAGCTGTATACAGTAGCATAGTATATATTTGTATCAGTCAGGTGGCTTGAATTTATTTTCCAAATAAATAAAATCCGAGTCAGCTAGGTCATAAGTCGTGGGATAGTGACGTAATTGACGCGACACACACACTGCAGAGAGAGTGACAGTGACTTTCTAGAATGGCGCAAAAAAGAATTTGGGATTTTTTTTCCCAACCCAATAAAAAGAGTGGACCACCAGCTACTCCTCAGCCCACCACCTCTACAATTCCTCCATCTACTTGTGAGCCACCGGAGTCAGGAACTAGGAGAACTTCTCCCATTACCACCAGCGATCGAGAAAATGTGGAAGGAGAAGAAGCTAGCGTCGAATCAATGGAGAAGCCACACCAGCCAACTGACTTCAATTTTCCCTGTAGAAAGTTTGGCAAAGAAACCTTCTGTCGGTCATTTAATGCAAGTTGGTTTGACAGATGGAAGTGGCTCCATTATGTTGAGGAAAGTGACCATATCATGTGTTTCACATGTGTCAAAGCAGTTCAGAAACGGCTAATTAATGAAGACAGTGTGAGGATGGATGTTAGCAGCTTTGTAAAGGGGGGATTCTCTAACTGGCGGAAGGCAACAGAAAAATTCAATGAACATGAGAAATCAAAACTTCATAGTGATTCAAGCCAACGTATTGCTGCTTTAGGTAGCACACCAATTAATGCCCTTCTGTCTGACGCTGCCCGGAAAACACAGAACACCGCAAGGAATGTGCTTGAATTGATGTTCAGGTCAGTTATCTTTCTTGGTAAAAAAGGAATAGCTTTTCGGGGTGACAACAGTCGTGATGGTGTTCTGTATGAACTTATGCTCGAGCGGACATACAACCTCCCTAAAGAGAGAGAATGGGTGCTTAGGAGGGATAATTGGCTCTCAGATACGATACAGAATGAAATCATTAAACAGTGCGCATATGCTATCCAGGCTGACATTGTGTCTCGTGCTGTAAAAAGCCCCTACTATGGAATAACTGCGGATGGTACAACGGATGTAAGACCCATGGAACAATTTTCACTGACACTGCAATATGTGGACGAGAGCATGGAGATCCACACAGATTTTCTTGGATTGTACAATGCTCCCGACAGCACTGGAGAAACACTGTTCAAGTACATCACCGATGTGTTTCTTAGGCTGCACATCCCAATTGAACGTCTAAAAGGATACTGCTTTGATGGGGCAAGTAATATGTCGGGACGATTTTCGGGAGTTCAGGCTCGACTCAAAGAAGTGTGCCCTGACTCTCTTTTTGTGCACTGTGCCAACCATTCGCTGGACTTGGTTCTTCAAGAGGTCTGTCGTGAGGTCAGTCTTGTTGCTGAGATATGGTGTGTGCGGACAATAGCCATCAAGCGTGTCTGCAGCTCTTACACAGAACTCCAGAAGACTCTGAAAATACTCAAAGATGACAAAAGTGTGAGGGGAGATGCAAGAGCAAAGATCGGAGGCCTTTATAAACAGTCTTTAAAAGGGAGAACATTATTTGGCCTACTGTGCTGTGAGGCACTGTTTGAGCCATGTGAAGCAGTGGCCAAGAATTTGCAGAGCAACCACGCTAGCGCACAAGGTGCTCTGGAATGCACAAATCTGCTGAGGGAGCACATAGTAGCCCTTCGTGATGACACTGTGGTCCAGGGCATAGAATCCAAAGTGTCTGCAGCGGAACTGAAAATGCCAGATGCTCGTCAACACAGGGCAAGCAAAACCCCAGCCCGTTACCGTCACACAACAGAGCCAGAAGCGCATGCAATGAGTACATGGCGACAAGAGTTTTTCGAGGCTGTGGATTTGCTTACTGCTGAGCTGAAAAGAAGATTCGATCAAGATGGCATGAAGATAGCAGCTCTCAGAGAGAACGTGCTCATCGAGGCAGCTAACAGTAGGGGCCAACAACAAACCCTGGAGCTAGAGTCTCTTCATCTTCCACAGCTAATCTCTGATGTGGACCGTTACCGACTGGACCTCCAGCTTAAGATGCCATTGGTGATTCTCCCTGTCACACGGTACAAAACATAGCCACACGTGTGGCTAAGCTCCATCCACAAGCAAGAGGCATTTTCCAAGACGTTGAAAAACTAATAAAACTTTGCCTCTGTATGCCAATCTCGGTTGCTTCATCCGAACGGTCTTTCTCCACCCTATGCTGTCTGAAAACATGGTTAAGGAGTAATATGACACAGAAGAGACTGACACATCTGACTTTGATGCATGTCTATAGTAACATTTTGGACAATGTGGATGTATCTGCTCTAATGAGGGTCTTCATTAGTGCCACCCCAGAGAGGAAGGCTACATTTGGAGTTTTGTGAAGCCTCAACACAAGGTAAGACGATATTTTCCTTTAATAATGCTGCCGCTGTAAAGTGTTTTGCCTTGTCAATCAGTTAAAATTGAATTCATAGTTTTATTAATATTGTAAATAATATTTTCGTCTGACTATTTGTAATGTTATGTAGGTTTGTAAGACCCATAGTTACAGATGAAGCACTCCAGATCAGACTCACATGGGTGTGTCCCAGTCAAAAGCCCAGCGGATGCCAGTGGCTGGGGGTGTTGCCAAATTGCTAGAGGGCGTTGCCCAATTTCCCCATTTGTTCAATTACAGGATTTAACCATGAGATGGCGCTTCATTCACAAAATACACAAAGACAACTGGGTGTTGATGAACTTAGTCTGTTTGCAATTTGTGCAGCTCTGCAGTTGTGTTTTCTGAATACTGTAGCATTTAATCACTTATTTGTTACTGTATGGTTTTCACAAGCTACTATAATGAAAAAACATCAATATTTTAGATCAAATAAAGTATATAGTTTGCTTTATGCAGTATATTTATTGTAATATTGTTGGGGTGTTTTTACACAGTACAGTAGATTTAAGTAAATCAACTTATACATTAAGATAAGATAAGATGGACCTTTATTAATCCCGTGGGGAAATTCAGTAGTTCAAACAGCAACAGGGTGAGAGTGAAAAACAGGACTGCACAGATTAATAAAATCAAAAATAAGATGAGCGATAAAAATAATAATGAGAAACTATGAAATAAGAAATGAATACAACTCAAATGTAATTATCATATCATATATTATAATGTATTGTATTATTAAGTAATATCATACATTAACCCCATTATAGCAGATGCCACATTGAATGGATGAACACATTTATGCATCAATAATTACAACAGAGTATTTCTAAATACAAGTTGTAAAAATACTTATATGTATTTAATATTAACCCTTTGGGGTCGACCGTCACGCCGGCGTGATCAGATCACATGACCTGTTCAAGCCGGTGCCGCATAAAAACAACAGTCCGGACAACATTGCCGTATGTTTCTGTCGAAAGTACTGGCTTGAAACTATATCCCAGTCTTTGTTTCATGCAAAAAGACCCAGTAAACACGGAGATATAAAGTTAATACATTTCAAAAGTATGAAAAATTGAAGCACATATTTGAATATCTTCGCCGTATTTGATCATTTTACGAAACTGAAAATACTGGAAACTGTAGATCCTGCTCAACATGATGTATATGTGTATTTCTGTCGAAAGTACTGGCTTGAAACGATATGCCAGTCTTTGTTTCATGCAAAAAGACCCAATAAACACGGACATACGATGATATAAAGTTAATACAGATATATTTCAGAAGTATGAATAATGGAAGCACATATTTTAATATCTTCGCCGTATTTTATCATTTTACGAAACGGAAAATACTGGAAACTGTAGATTCTGCTCAACAGGATGTATTTACCAGGGAGGGGGTGAGGTAATCAGGTAAACGGAGTGATACGAAACGAGACGAAAAGAGACGAAGAGGGACGGCGGGAACCGAAGAGAGACGGCGGGAAATGGAGAGAGACGAAGACAGGCGGCGGGAGACGAAGAGAGACGAAGAGAGGCAGCGGGAGACTGCGATTGAAGTAAAGTGACAGACAAACATTGAGAATTTAGATATAGTTAGATAGATTTAGAGTTTTGAAGATTCAACTATGATGAAGAGAACTCTGAACCAGGGTTTCCGCTAGGATTTTTTCTCGCCGGTCAAATGTCCGAACATAATTTATTTTACCGGACAAATTTGAAACTTACCGGTCATGTTTCAATAATAATAATAAGAGTTGTGTAGCAGAGTTTCCGTTAGCAGGTAATTACCGGACTATGACCGGATATGCTGAGGTTTAAAACTCATTTAATGGGAGTCATTTTTATATTGCTTCAGTTTATAATCGTAACAGATCGAAAAATTCAGATTCATTTTTCAATAAATTATTCCACAAACAACAAACAACATCATTATTACATTCAAAGAAACTACTTGTAGTAGCCTAGATGAAGTACATTATTCAAAAGTTTACATTAACTTAAGAATAATAACACGGGAGAAACGGATCCTCTCTTTTCCCTTCTCTCCTGACAGCCCGTCAGTTTCTCATGCAGCGCACTAAACAGTGGGCGGGGCTTCAGGTGATTATGGAGCAGCTGATCTGATCTCTCTCTCACGTCCGGTTATACTTCACTCGCGTTTATGTCCATATCGATCAGATCCAGCTCTCCTGATCGGCCTTTATAGAGAGCACCGATCAAACTATTAAGAGTGAATATTGGCCGATAATGACCGGCGGGCAATCGATAGGAGCATCGGACATTTTGACCGGCAAGTTTTGAATTTACCAGTTTTTATTACATTTTACCAGCTAAAAACCGGTAATTACCGGCTAACGGAAACCCTGCTCTGAACGTGAGTCAAGCTTTAAGCTTGTTTTTTGACATGGAGGAGGAGGAACCTGTGATGTTGCCCTCTGTGTCGTAGTTGACAGAAACCGCTTTGAAGCGTGGCACAGATAAAGACAGAAAAAACTGATTTTTGTACATAATGTGTATATATATATATTTGTATTATATTTTCACTCTTACACACATATATTCTCCTTTTACATACATACATTTTCACTCTCACACACGTATATATTTACACTCACACATTCATACATTTTGCTCTCATATTATCATATTTCAATGCACACATTCATATATTGTCACTCACACATTCATGCATTTTGTTCTCATATTCATATAATTTAATGCTCATATTTATACATTTTGCTCTCATGCGAAATCTACTAAAACAAAGTATGTCATGGTAGTGGTCAGCTGTTAAACACAAAAGTGTATCTTAAGGGCTGTAAATATAATAAGCCTGTTGTCAATGTTAGACACAGGCTTATTATATTTACAGCCCTTAATAACATTCATTTTCTGGACTCAATGTGTGTCTTGGCCGTTTTCTTTGTTCCAAGCAAACGAGTGCTTTTTGTTTTGAAATCACTTCCGCGAGTTTCGCGGGCCTCCCCCCTCGCTCCACTGACCATCAGACCATTTAGTAAGGTAACAAGCAAAAGGGCAAAAACGCCTCTCAGACGCTCTTCCGTTTACTTTTTTAATGAAGAAAAACAAATGGTCCGTAGATACACGGACTCATATAGCCTATGTATGTATACTGTAAGGAGAATGTATGTGCGTGAGAGGACCAGTATGAATTACGGGATAGAAATATGCAAACACAAACCTACAGACTGGGGGATGGGAGATCAGAGGAGTGGGGGGGGGGGGGGAGAGCTGTGGAATGTGACCCTTGGGAGAATTCCTCCACACATTCCGATGGCCAATTCGTTTTTAACAAAGAGTTCGCAACACAGCACAGCATAGGCAACATGGGGGGTGGGGGCTGGTGAACGGTCTGGTCAATGTTTGTAAACACAATCCCCAGGATGTGTCCTAATCAAACCAAAAGAGAAAATGCAGATATCATTCTCTCTCTCGACTCGCTGGTATCTCGAGCTGAGCGCACATTGGTGTTCATACTGCTCACACGCTGGGCTGCTGTGTATATCTAGTGTATTCATACTGTACCCCTCCTCACTGTTTATTCATCATTCAACCATTTACACCTTCCTTTTTTGTATTGTTTAACTTGATGTGAACATTTCCAGAATGTATTGTCTTAACTTTTTAAATGCTTCTGTGATGTGCTGCTACCCATTTTCCCCCCGGGACTAATAAACGAATACTATATATTGAAGGTCTATTGAATGGCCTTTGTATGTATACAGTACAGTATATCCCAACCATTTACACCTTCCTTTTTTCCCATCAAGAGTTTGAATTGGAGAAAGGTAATCAATGGTGCTTTTAAAGCCTATTGCATAATAACTGTGTGATTTATATTGCTTTTCAAATGCATGTGGCCACCCATTTACACTGCTCTTCCCGTCAAGAATACTGTATGAATAGAACTTAGTTAGATCACTTTACATTTCTGCGAATGAATTTTTAATCAAACACGTATCCCCACGTCTCCACGTCCCGAAAATAAAAAGAGGAAACTATTTTCAAGTTAAGTTAAGTTTTCACTGAAAAGTCTATGTTAAAAAGCCTCAATCACCTTAATTCATGTAATAAAAACAAAAGCACATTGGCTGATTTTGGACCCCCTCACTAGCCTACTTTAATTAAATGTTTGATAAGTGCATGCAGATCACAGTACAGCTCAAGAATACTGTATGAATAGAACTTAGTTAGATCACTTTACATTTCTGCGAATGAATTTTTAATCACACACGTCTCCCTGTCCCGAAAATAATAAAGAAAATAAAAAGAGGAAACAATTTTCAAGTTCAATTTTCACCGTTTTATTTAAAATAACTGACATAACAGACACCATACTGTAGGCCTATCTGCTGCGGAAACCAGGACGAGCTATTTCGGGATCTGTTTTTCTGGGGCTCCTCAGTCTCTCGTTTACCCGGCTCCTGATCTTATGCCACTGGTCAATGTTCAGATTTGGGAACCGATTGGAAACATAGGACTCAATCTTTTGCTTCACATTGAGGGGAAGAGGCATTTTCCCATTGGTCCCAGTCCAGTTGGTTATTTTCACCATTCTCCCATATGTTACAAATGGCGTTATGGCCATGAACATATTAGCAGCATAGATCTCAGGGCGATGCTGTCCCTTAAAAAAGCTGTCCTGATAAAAACTTTCCTCTCGTTCTGAGGAAACAGCCCTGGTGGGTTCATCAGGAGTGACCGCCGACCCTGGAGTGACCGCCGACCCTGGAGTGACCACTGGCACTGGAATGACCGGTGGCAATGGTGTTGCCGCCAACACCAGTATGGGAGTGAACGGGGTTGTCGCTTCTGGCTCCAGAGGCTGTGGGTCTGCTTCGCCCACATGGTACCCAAACAGTCTTCGCCTGGGTTGGTACAGGCTGGTGTCCAGCTGCGTGTCCAGCTGTTCCTGCTGTGCTGGTGGGGTCCCTCTTTCAATATTTGAAAGTCTTTGAGAAAGAGTCTCTAGTATCAACCGTGTGGAAGCCCGCTCTGACTCTGCGGTCTCCAGTGCCGACATCATGGAAGCCCGCTCTGACTCTGCCGTCTCCAGTGCCGACATCATGGAAGCCCGCGCTGACTCTGTCGTATCCAGTGCCAACCTCACGGAGGCCTGCTCCTGAATCAGGGCGGACAATTGTGCCTCCGTTGCGGTCAAACGGATTTTAATAGCGCGGATTTCTGCGTCACCCAATCCAGCCGTGCATGTGGCAGACACCGGGAGCAGATTAAGTGTGATGGCCTGATAAGAAACAGAACAAAAATATGAATACCAGTGGTCACATGGAAATAAACAATATATTTTATAGCAGAGAGATGGTGTAAATATCAATGATTGACAATGAGGGATAATAGTACGTACCGCTTTCTTTTTAACTAGTCTGACTTTGCTTGCTTTTTTGGGCGCAGGGCTTTCAGACGGCTTCTTTTTTTTTGCAGCCACCTGCGGGGCGGACTTGAAGGGAGAGCTTCGTTTTGCCTATGAATACAGAATATAACACAATTAGACATAAGCACAGGTGAAATGAAAAAATAATCACACATACAGTAGGTCTAAAGGGCAGAGTATAGGTTATTAACAATCTGTCAGCTCACCTGTGCAAGACGTGGTCTCCGGGACTGGTAAAAATTGGGAGCTTCCATTCTTCCTCGATTCTCACAAAGAAAAAACGTTGTGCGTTGTGCCAAAAGCAAGTTATGCACTCTATTTATCTGTGAATCCTACATGGTGTTCGTTTCACCTGGAATGCTATTGGTGCGTCTAGTTTGGGCACAGCCACACCCACTTGTGTAGGCTATTAATTAGCGTGACCGGCTTCTGGAATCCACGATTGCCTATGACAGCAAGGATGACGCGCATCAACAGAGAGAGGTCCCAGCAGGTCCGTGTCATGCGGGCAAATGGAAAATCAACCAGAGAAATACAAGAACTCTTTGCAAGCCTTGGGATCGAAGTTTCACAGAGCACTCTGCAAAATCACTTTCAGGAGAAACCACCCATCCGCTCAGGTCCAAGGAAACTCCAACAGTAAGTAGCCTATACCTTATTTAATAGTATGGCTATACTCTATAGCACGTATCGTAAACAGCTGACATGTCACAGTTCTGCATTTCCCTGATGGCTTTTCTCTTTTTCTTATACAGCAATATCGTGACTGCGATCGAAAATGCGACAAAGGCTGACAACGAACTGACGGCTCATGGCGGAAAGCGGAAAATCCAGGCGGACTTTGGAGTTTCACTAGGACTGAGCAGCATACGCAAGGCCAGGAGAAAACTTGGGTGGAAATATGGCAGGACCCGTTTCACTCCCATGATAAGAGATCACAACAAAGAGGCAAGGCTGAGACAAGCCCTCCAGTGGATCGTGTCTGGGGAAACTTGGCATGATGTGCTATTTACGGATGAATCCACAGTAGCTCTGGAACACTTTTCAAGGTACAGTTTCAACAAAAAGGACCATTCTGTTGCAAAGCCTCAGCCGAAACATCCAATAAAGTTGCATGTCTGGGGATTGATTTCGCGCCACGGTCCAGGCCCTTTGGTTATCTTTGAAGGAATCATGGATAGAATCTACTTTGAAAGCAGTATAATCAAGGAAGCTGCAGGTCCCTACATCAGGGAACATTTTGGGTCGGATCATCGCTTCTTCCAGGACAATGACCCGAAGCACAGCGCGGCTGCAGCTGGAATTGCTGCGGAGGGAATCAACTGGGTTAAAACTCCACCAGAATCTCCGGATTTGAATCCCATCGAGTTGGTCTGGCACTTGATGAAAGACTACATTCGGAAGGAGGCTAAACCAGGCTCGAAGCAGGAGCTGATGCAAGCGATAGAGGATTTTTGGAAGACTGACCCAAGACACATGTAATCAACTGATTACATGTGGGCATGTGCAGCTGTTGCTAAGTGATGTAACCAAGGTCTATAATGGTTTATTAAGCCTAACAGTTAAAACAAACAACCCCCCCCCCCCCCCCCCCCCCCCCCAAAAGTTGTAAATTACACAAGTGAAGTACATGTTATGTTATAAAGCCGTGGAGGGCGGTAGTTTATAAACCAAAGAGTAACCGCCCTTACGGGACGCTCTAATAAGTAAAGCGAACGCACCCGCAAGGAAACCAGGCCTCCTATTGGTTGAGGGATTTTGACAGGGTTGTTGCACAAAAGATCCAAGCGCGCACAGCAGAAATCTGAGAGCAGACATTTCACGAGTGCACAGAAACAGCCTGAGTGCGAGGAGAAGGTTTTAAGCTGGAACACAGGAAATCTGTAAACAGCAATATATCTGAGTGCAAGCGTACAGTTTGAGCAGAAGCAGAGCAAATCTAAGCGCAACCAGGCACTATTTGAGTGCGAGGACAGGGTTTGAGGGAAAGAAATACATAATCTGAACGTGAAATCAATAAAGTATGCTCTCAAATGTAAAGACCACGCTCTTGAATAAAGATAGGGAATAACCTCCATAGCCCCCCTCCCCACTTTTGGCAGCACCCCCTGAGCAAAATGACTTCCCGCGGCTATGGACACGTCCCAACCTATCGTCTCCGTACACCAGTGTTTCTCAAAGTGGGGGGGCGCGCAAGAGACCAGGAGGAAAAATGGTTATAAAAAAAAAGATCATCATTTGAAAATGTATTGATTCGAAAATAATATGATACAGTACAATTACGTCTGGGTCTCTGTTTCATTCAAGCTCAGCTCTGTGTGTGTGTGTGTGTGTGTGTGTGTGTGTGTGTGTGTGTGTGTGTGTGTGTGTGTGTGTGTGTGTGTGTGTGTGTGTGTGTGTGTGTGTGTGTGTGTGTGTGTGTGTGTGTGTGTGTGTGTGTGTGTGTGTGTGTGTGTGTGTGTGTGTGTGGAACGAGCCATTTTGTGTGCGTGCGCGAGCGAGAGAGCGCGCTGGTACCGGAGATCGTTGGTGCTAGCGAGCTACGCTAACGGATATAAGGAGCTTTTTCAACAACAAGGTGGAGGAGAGTCCTCTCCTGTCACACTGAGAGACTCAGTGAACTAAAGGACTCTGAGTGTTTAGATAGTTAACTTTAGTCTAAGTTATCTCAGTGGGTCTCAAACGGTTTGGTCACGATTAATGTAAACAATTATTTCCGAGGCACACGTTTATATGATCATTATAGTTATAAAAAAAATAAGAGAATACATGAAAAACAGATTTGAAATACTAGTAAAAAAAAAAAAAGTTTAAAAGGTGATTTGTAAAATATCCATAAAGAAAAATTAAATCAGTTTACAGTTCTGTTTCAAATGGGTGTTGAGAGATGTATCCATAGATCTCTTCATGTTGCTCTCAAAGTGCACCTTGATGCTTTTAACTTAAATATTAAAAAAAAAAATCTTCCCGGGGGAGCATGCCCCTGGACCCCCCTATACAAATAGCACTTTACTCCTGCTTACACCTATATGCCGTGAGCTGATTATCGAACCTTCATGCGTGGGGAGTGTTGCAGTAGAAAATTCAACTGTAGCGCCCGGTACATTAATGGGAAACCCTAAATGTTTGAGCCCCCTCTATGAAACGTCAAGCTACCCCACAGCAGCCCCAAAATAAATCTCTGGCGCCGCCACTGAGCCTGCAACCCCGTTTTGAAGAAATGTGCAGTGCCAAACAGGCTCATTGCAGCCACTAATGCTGTGATAAGAAGACACACTTTGCCAAATATCAGCATTTTCTTTCTTTTCATTTTTTTGCACAGATTTCAAAGTGGCAAAGTATTATAACTTATTGTTCTAGCAAAGGGATTGCACAATTGAATTATGTATTTTTTTTTTTTCCAAACAGACTTATGGAGCATTGTTTTATTATCACTGTTCTAGCAAAGTGATTTTTTTATTTGTTTGAAAGGAATGCTCACGTTCATATTGATGTATTTCAATAAATATTAACTTGGCCCATTACGTGACTATTTGTGTTGGGGGGACCCGACTTTTTCTTTTCCAAAGGGGGTCCTGACAGAAAAAGTTTGACAACCACTGCCGTATACACCCTTACAAAAAAACACTATAGTATTACTATTAAGAATTACTATAGAAATACCATAAAAAACTGCTATAGATATATATTTTTTATATATAAGGATATATAAGGACTGGCTTATCTAAAGCCAGTTGAGTAGCACTTGAAATGTTTTTGCTCTATGAAACCTGATGTACTTATATGATTCTGTTTTCTTGAAGTTTGTATCTTGTTGGTCGAACGCACTTATTGTAAGTCGCTTTGGATAAAAGCGTCAGCTAAATGCAATGTAATGTAATATATATATATATATACACTGTATATATATGGTGTTTATATATATATATATAAACACACTATAGAGAATGACTTTAGTAATACTATAGAGTTGACTATGGTGATCTTTATAGTATATCTATAGTTCATTAGCTTTAATAATTATGTAGTCATCCCTATAGTAAGTATGGTATCAACAAATACAAGTTAGTAAGCAGAGCAGTTTCAATTCGAAAGATAGGGACTTTATTAACAAAATAAAATAACTTCAATGTAAAAAATGTACGAGAACAATTTCAGGCCCGGAAACAGAACTGGTTGGGCAATGAAATTTAGGGAAAAAGTGTCCCAACCCCAAACCCGCTCAGCAACACTTAGTGTTGGTCCCCATGGGCCCCCTCAAGCAGCTCGGCTCCAGAAAGGGTTTCCTCTGTTTCCCCGTTATGGGCGGCCCTTTAAGAAATAAGTAAAACATTATTTTATTTAATTAGGAATATAAAAGAATACAATTACAAAACACAAATTATACAACCGGGTCCGCTGTCATTGTCTTTCCGCTCGTACACACAGATAACACGTAACAAGCAGCTCAAGTGGAGCTATTTCTGACTGTATCAGTTTATGACAGACATATCGTTTTTTTACAGCCCTGTGACAGCCACAGATACCGGATTATCTTTCTTTTTTTTGTCAGAGCATGAGATGTAATGAGAATTTAAACTAACAACCCTGCCTTTATAAACCGGTATGTGTCTGACAAAGCAACAGAAATCAAGGCATTTTAAATGTATTGTAGTGAGGACATGTAGAAATGTGTGCATGACATGCGTTGTAGGTATTTACGGATTTTTGCTTTCATTATTCAATTTTGTTCTAATCACATTTGTCACATCCTTGAAGGAGAAGTGCTTCTCCTGCACATATTCTGTGGGGAACAGAATTGAAAACGTTTTAGAATGTTTGCAAACGCATCTATAATACAGGCATATTCAGCTACTGGGGGACAAGGAAAAGGTCTACTCACTGGCAATCGCCGCAACGATGTTGCGCTCCAGCTGCTTTTTAGCATCCAAACTCCTCCATGCATTGGTCTGCTTCCCCGAGAGAGAAGAGGACGCCATCAATTATCGTGTGAAAAACACCGACATCAGTTCTGTGACCTTTTTTTTCGGGATCCTTGCTGAGCCGGGCAAGTACATGTTTTTGTATACACCTTCAGCCAACTCCACCTAGTAGAAATCAGACACATTGGTAGGGGTGTGAGTGACAATACTCTCAGCTTACGATTTGATATGACCGTATCACAGACTTGAATGGGGAAAATCTATGAATGACATTTTTTATTTTATATATATTATATTTTATAAAACGGACACGTCAAATCAAGCAATCTGATTGGTTCTTAGCCGTGATATAATGAGCGTATACCACGGGTAGAATTGCAGTTACTTTTCACCATGGGCGAAACTGAATCACTTTTTCAAATGATTAGTTTAGACCCCCCCAACTTTTATTATGCGGAAAGTCCGTGAATCGGTCTATCCACTCTGTAGAGCGCTATGTCAGTGCTTCATATCAAATCCATTCCACTTGCTTATTGAGAGAATGCCCAAATCAATGAAACTCCGTACCATGTTTTCACTGCTACTTTGTACCAAGGCAGATTCTCACATAGAATCTGCCTTGAACATGTTCAAGGAGTGTTGTCATAGGACAGCTCAGACACACGCCAAATGTTCAGGAAATGGTTAATACAGCGAAAATCAAAGCTGACGATCTCTTGGTTTGATACGTTTTCTCCCCCAGACAACATGGACATAACAACATTTTTTTCAAAGAAGAGAAAACTAAGTCTTCAGCTGGTAGCAGTTAATCAGTTAACAGTGATGGCAGCGGCGGCGTCTCACTTCTGGAGAGGAGTTTCGTCTTTATGTCATATAAAGATACAAATACTGAATAGTTTAGATGAGAAAAGGCATCGAAATGCCAGGTTACTAGTATTTATCATGTAAACAAGGAACATGAATAACCGATCTCTCTGTGCTCATGTAAACACCATTATCCCCAATATGATCATAACCGGGATAATACTCGTAAACGGCTTACTGATGTCCATGTAGAGACGCAGTCAGTGTGGATTATTTTCTGAGTTCTTTAACTTCGGTACTCTCTCTCAAAATAATAATATGCATTATGTTTTAATTATACTTCTTATCATTCAGAAGCTTTTTGTGTGTGTTTATGTTTTACTGAGTGCTTATAGGCCATTTCCATCCCAGTATTTAGTTAACTGTTTATTTTCTGTGCACATTACACAGACTAGCTAATATTCTACCTACTGCTTGGAACTTTTGAGTCTTCAAAATGTCCAATGTCACACACTGGGACTTACTTTAGAGTCAGTTGTATTTACATTCAGTATGACTTGTTATGATTCAATGTGAAAGAGTATACTGCTCAATAAATAATGATCACTTCACCACCTCTCTTGATATCTAGGCGCTTGAGAGTGAGTCAGAGGCAGAACACAGGGACAGTAGAGAGAGGTCCATTGCTGAGGTGAGTGATGAAAGGGATATGACAGTTTAGATTAAATTGTGATGTGGACTCTCATCCCAGAATTTTAAGGAAATCAGTGGGGATATTGAACAGGAAGCATTTCAGTCAAGGGGCATCATATGACCAATATAGACAGAAGAGCAACATTTATTTGAACATTTAAGTCAATGATACCATTCCTAGGTGAACTTAACATCTGTATGGAGTCAGATCAGTCTCAATATTAATAAATGCTCACAGAAGGATTCACAAATGTATTTTGCGATTTATATATACAGTATAAATGATTCTCTACAACAATATCTCTCAATGCACTCACAAATATTTATTGCTGTATATAAATGTACAAACAATGGGCATTTAAACTGCTTTTCTTGTGAACCTGACGGAAATGACAAATGCATATTATATTATTTTATTTCATTATTTTAGGAAACTATGGAAATTATAACTAATTGTGGTTTTCTTTTACATTACTTAAAACAAGAAATATTTATATGTCAGAAATATGCCTATATTTGTGAGACTTTTTTTATCTGTGGATTATTTTACATTTATATACAACAATAAATATTTGTGTGTGCATTGAAAAATATTTTTGTGGAGAGAGTCATTTGTATATAAATCCCGAAATCCTTGTGTGCATTTATTAATATTGAGACTGATCTGACTCCATACATCCTAGGCTATGCTCACTTTCAAACTGTAAATCCACAATGCACCCTCAAATCATTGTAATTTATTTACACACAATGGCAGAGAGTGTAGTCAAGTGCTTTGAAACACAGCCCGGCGTCAACATATGATACACAATGCAAATATTATGTTTTAGAACATAAACTCAAGGTTTAATATCCAGAATAACGGAAATCTATTTTTCTTCTCGTGGGGGAGGACCCCCACCCGTTAAAAATGCCCCCCCCACATTCAGGATGCTTCCTACGCCCATGCTTTTCACAACAAGTCAGTATCCCTCCGCGTCGGAGAAAAGCTACAACCGTTAGAACAGTTACATTACGTCCGTTACGTAACTAACAAAGCTTAAGATGGAAACATGTAAGGGATAATGTACAGCAAGGACTTATTGACCGTTGTTAAAGGACGCTCACATCTGCAGAAAGAAGTCCGGTCGATTTAACTGTATACAGTTGGGCTGTGTAACGTAAAAACAATAGATAATATATAGCAAATGTTAGCTTACCATTGACAGCAAAGAGTCTCGCTGGACATCTGGAAATCTTTCCACTTTTCCCCTTTCGCCAATTTACCACATACTCTTGTTCCATTTCTCCTTCACAATTCTCTTCAAAATCTTCTATCCATTCGGTAGGTATAACTTCAAGGTCATACATTTTATTTTCTTCTTGTTTGATGTCTTTGATGAAGAGATAACGGCTGTCTTCATTTTCCCGCTTGACCCGCCCTACTCTCCCTCTGATTGGCTAGTAAGGTACCCGTCATACCTGGCTGTAAGAGCAGAAGTACCCGTATGTGCGCTGAGCATTCAGTCGAGGCACTCTGCTTTCCATGGTTTCCATAGTGACAGCATGCCTGCACCGCGCGTGATACGAGGACCATATAAAATATGTATTCAGTCCGAGGGTTGTCTGCCACGAACGACAGAGTTCAACAGAAAAGCAAATGTACTGCATTCAGTTTGTCTTTGGTTCAAGGATTTATTCCAAAGTAGGGTGATATGCAAACAGACAGAATACACTATCTACCTAATGCTTTTTAAAAACTCATGACCATTAACACTGCTTTTTACTGATCATTATGAAATGCATTCATAACGATCAAAGAAAACAATAAAGATGGTGACGACGTGAATGAGGAAAAGTATTTGATAGAATGAAATGCTTCCTTATAATAGAGCTTCCTAACTGCAAAGTTATATGTGAACACTTGCACACCCCTCACCCACACACATACACACAACACTTTGCCCTCTGCACACAAGTGGTTTTAATCCTGTACCCATTGCAGGTTCCCATGAGATATTCTGACTGTCCTGCAATGATGGAATCTGAATTGAAATCTTCTGATTCAGTAGATGGCACAGAGATGGTAAGTTATGTGAACACACAGGCATACACTGGCAAACCCTGTTTCTCTCTCACTCACAAAAATTATCCTCTGAACTAAATAATTATTTTGAGGGAAGATGAAAACAATTTAGAAATAAAGTATTTTAAGACTGGTTGGCCAAATATCCCAAGTTCAATGTTCAAGTGAGGAGACTATGCACTTTTCCCAACCCAAATCACTTCTAAAAAGGGGTAAATTAATAATCTTTTTTCTCAAAGTAATGATAAACCTGTGAGTTGGATGTAGAAAAGTCAGAATCAATATAGATGTTTTTTATTTTAACCTGTTCTACACCGCACCCCCGATACCGGGGGGAACAACGTGTCATCTGCAGGAAACAGCGTCTGAGGGCATCTTAATATTAAATAAACTGAATGTTTTAAATCCATGTAACGGGAAGAAACTCAGCTAACTGATCATTTATTTTTTTTAGACCACAAAGCTAGCGCTGAGCCTATGAATTAGCCACGAGCGTAAAATGCTAACGGCATTTTGCACAGAAACTCACTCATAACACCCTTAATATTTATCGTAGTTGCACGTCCAACCCATCGATCTGATTGTGAGGAGACACAGAATCGATCGGTACCTACATTATCACTCCATGATAAGAACTCGCGAAGATATTAACAAGAACAGACATCAAAACATGTGGCGCTAGGTAACTAGAAACGGCAAAATGGCTCACCTTTGTTGTTGTCTGGTCAAAACTGGTCTTCAATGGCATTAAAGCGATAAAAACGCTGCTGAAGGTTAATCCAATGTGTCTGTGTCCCTTTGAAATGATTTCTGATAATCCACAAGCAATAAACCTGCTTTTCCGTTTCCAGATGTCAGAGCGAGAGATAGGTTCGCTCTGATGCAAACCTGCATGCGCAAAGCCCCCACATTTTTTTGTTAACGTTGGTGTGTATGTGGAAATTCCCCTTTGATTCTATTGGGTCTAACGGTTAAAAACAGATGTCAAACACCAAAATCGACCAATGGGTTCCAGAGAAACAGTAAAAACGCCCATTTCCACCCAAATCACCTCAGAGGTGGAGTCTTTTTTGCTAAACCTCTCTAAAAAGGTCAAATGTCACTTGTTTTGCATCAATCTTGATACAGGGTGCTTATTATATGTTGTACTTTGGATTCCTAAAGCTTTTAGTCTACCTTACCATCATCCAAGGGTAGTTTTCATCTATATTGATTCTGACTTTTCTACATCCTCACAGGTTTATCATTACTTTGAGAAAAAAGATTATTAATTTAACCCTTTTGGAAGGGAAGATATGGTCATACACTCTCGTAGCAGCTAATATGAAATCTCCGTTATTGACATAAATATGATGATGGATTATCAGTAATCATTTCAAAGTGACACAGACACATTGGATTAACCCTCAGCAGCGTTTCTCGTTTTAATTTGGGCTGACAAGTTAACGCGTTAATAACGCGCTAACGCAAAACATTTTTAACGCCTCTAATTATTTTAACGTGCGTTTAACGCATGTGTATTTGTCCTCGGCCCGCCCCGTAGTTTCAGAGCCCAAAGGCTTGACGTTGTTGTTGTTAGTTGGATGGTGGGAGATTCTAGCAAGAGATATGGACACTTGCTGTTTTAAACAGCAAGCCAAGCCAAGCTCACAGCTGATGCTGACAGCCCCGCTCCTGCCGCTCGCTTGCGTCAGACCACGCTTGAAAGTTTGCCGGGGAGACGCCTGGACAACAACAGCGATAGCTAAATGGGTGGCTACAGCTTAACATTGTGGAGGACGAGGGGCTGCGTTAGATAATTCGGATCGCATCCAACGTGTCGACACAGCGCATTATTTTGACCCTAGGTGGGAACTTCATTCTCATGCTTTGACTGTTATGAAGACAGAGGAGCGGCATTTCGCCGACAACTGTAAACAGGCTTGTCTGTTTGAGCAAGCAGAGAAGTAGACAGTTGGGAGAGAGTGTAAGAGAGAGGTTCCAGGTTGTTGCATTGAAAATATTCAGGAGAATATTTGTCATTGTTCAGAGGTTGTTGTGTTGAGAATATGGAGAATATTTGTCATTGTTCCAATGATAATACACAAACATTTGCATAAAGCATATTTGTTCACTCATATGTTGATAAGAGTATTAAAAACTTGAAAAATATTCCTCTAAGGTACATTTAGAACAGATAAAAAATGTGCGATTAATCACGATTAACTATGGACATCATGCGATTAATCGATTTTTAATGCCATTGAACACAACTTTTGATCAGAAACAGCAAAAGGTAGGACATATTTCCCGATTTTGCTCAGTAAAGCTACTAGTAAAGCTGTGATGTCTGGGTTTGCTTCCCCTGCCGCGAGGCACACACTGCTGTCAACAACCAACACACAAACATCAACGCAACTTCAATTTGAAAGCATGCTGTAAAGTCTTTTGTCTTTCACACACATTGCACTGCTCACTCTCTCCCTCTCACACACACAGCACTGTGCGCACCGTGTGCGTCATTACGCATTGGTGAAAGAGAAAACAGGTACAAATACTCTACTCTTCATGAATACATTCAGACAGACCCCAAAATCTTTCAATATTCATTCAATACAAAGCCCGGGCTGGCGTCATTAAGTAAATTAAAGCATGTCTACCTTTAGAAGAGTTGCAGGCGGCAAGTGTTGGTGCTGAACCTCCAGAGAATGGTGTTCTTCCATTCGGTTATGCATTTTCTGGTTAAGTCTACCTCAAACGCAAGTTGAACCAGCCGGGCTTTTCTTTTATGGTCCGAAAAAACGTTTCTTAGAGTGGAGAATGAATGTAGCTATATTTCCTCTACATTGCTTTTATCCTGTCATGTTATACTAATAAGTCTATTGAACTGCTGTGAAGCGAGTTTGGCTACAATTCTTGTATAAAATGTGCTATACAAATATAAAGCTTATTAATAATTGTAATATTATTATTGTAAATGACCGTTAATATGTCTAACTATATTTAAAATGAAATACCTTTTAGAGAAGTGATTATATTCGTATGCCAATATTTTCTTATGGTAAAGTTTTCGTTATGCACTTTTATTTTGATAGTGTTAGAAATTAAAATCAATGTGGATATGGCGTAATTTGAATTAAATACACTATTTAATTTAAATCAGTTTTATTCTGAAAAAACCAGAAGTTCACATTCACTTAACACTTTTATTCTGAAAATTCTTCATTTCCGGTTAGCATTAGCATGTGGCGAAATGCTACGTTTTCAAACCGTGAATTGAAAGTGAAATGACATGTGATGTTGTACCCTAAACACACTGGGTTTAACACTAACACATTTATTGACACTGAATAACATTTATCAGGGAATGAAATAACCACAGACACCAGAATGATGTAATTTAGCAACAGAAAAAGGCAGGAATTGCATTGGACCCGCCCCCGACGACACCGGACAATAGGAGAAGACCTCGGATGACCACAGGAAGAGGAAGCGAAGAATCGATCTCTTCTACCTCCTGACCTGGGCTGACCGGATGTTGTGCGTAGACGGCTCTGCTAAGATTGTTCCCTAGTTTAGGTTTCATGTTATGTGTTTAGATAGGTTCCTGTTTTATTTTGATAGTCTTGTCTACCCTCATGTGTCTAAAGTAAGTTTCCTGCCTTGTCTGTTTTCCCACTGTTGTGATTGTCTAATTGTCTTCACCTGGTGTTGTCTGTCTAGTATATATAGTTCTCGTCTTCCCCTGTCTCGTTGCCAGATTGTCTTGTGTGTTCCAAGCCTTCCAGCGTAAGATCCTTTTGTCATTGTCCATAGAGTTATATTAGTGTATTAGTAGTTTTTGTTTTGTTGCTTTATGTATTCAGTGTGTTATATGACCTGTCTAAATTAAAACACTTTATTTTTGATACTTTGTTTGTCTCTGCATCGTGCATTTGATTCCACGCCCTTGTACAGCCCTAATAGTACAATCTGGCCAAAACATGGAATTAGCAGATGCAGAACCAGTTAAAACAGCGATACGACTTCAGGGCGAACGTCTACACCATCATGAGGAGAAGTTCTCTGTCATACACCAGGCAGTGAGGGACCTGGCGGAGCAGCAACATGGACTCCAAGCCTCGGTCAACACCCAAATCAGCGACATGGCGGAGGCGGTGCATCGTGTGCTGGCACGCCTGGACGCCGGTGCCACTGCTCCGGCATTACCTGATGCTGCGGCTCATCCTCAACAGCTGGCAGCCCCTCCTACTACAGCGGCGCCACTTCCTGTATCTCATGCTGTCCCATTGCCTCGCTTGGCCCCTCCAGATAAGTTTTCCGGAGATTCCAATGACTGTAGATCCTTTCTGACTCAGTGTGATCTACACTTTAAGTTAATGCCCTACATACAGTGGGGCAAAAAAGTATTTAGTCAGCCACCAATTGTGCAAGTTCTCCCACTTAAAAAGATGAGAGAGGCCTGTAATTTTCATCCGAGGTATACCTCAACTATGAGAGACAGAATGAGAAAAAAAAAATCCAGAAAATCACATTGTCTGATTTTTAAAGAATTTATTTGCAAATTATGGTGGAAAATAAGTATTTGGTCAATAACAAAAGTTCATCTCAATACATTGTTATATACCCTTTGTTGGCAATGACAGAGGTCAAACGTTTTCTGTAAGTCTTCACAAGATTTACACACACTGTTGCTGGTATTTTGGCCCATTCCTCCATGCAGATCTCCTCTAGAGCAGTGATGTTTTGGGGCTGTCGCTGGGCAACACGGACTTTCAACTCCCTCCAAAGATTTTCTATGGTGTTGAGATCTGGAGACTGGCTAGGCCACTCCAGGACCTTGAAATGCTTCTTACGAAGCCACTCCTTCGTTGCCCGGGCGGTGTGTTTGGGATCATTGTCATGCTGAAAGACCCAGCCACGTTTCATCTTCAATGCCCTTGCTGATGGAAGGAGGTTGTCACTCAAAATCTCACGATACATGGCCCCATTCATTCTTTCCTTTACACGGATCAGTCGTCCTGGTCCCTTTGCAGAAAAACAGCCCCAAAGCATGATGTTTCCACCCCCATGTTTCATAGTAGGTATGGTGTTCTTTGGATGCAACTCAGCATTCTTTCTCCTCCAAACACGTCTAGTTGAGTTTTTACCAAAAAGTTCTATTTTGGTTTCATCTGACCATATGACATTCTCCCAATCCTCTTCTGGATCATCTAAATGCTCTCTAGCAAACTTCAGATGGGCCTGGACCGTACTGGCTTAAGCAGGGGGACACGTCTGGCACTGCAGGATTTGAGTCCCTGGCGGCGTAGTGTGTTACTGATGGTAGCCTTTGTTACTTTGGTCCCAGCTCTCTGCAGGTCATTGACTTGTGATCATTTTGACCCCACAGGGTGAGATCTTGCGTGGAGCCCCAGATCGAGGGAGATTATCAGTGGTCTTGTATGTCTTCCATTTTCTAATAATTGCTCCCACAGTTGATTTCTTCACACCAAGCTGCTTACCGATTGCAGATTCAGTCTTCCCAGCCTGGTGCAGGTCTACAATTTAGTTTCTGGTGTCCTTTGACAGCTCTTTGGTCTTGGCCATAGTGGAGTTTGGAGTGTGACTGTTTGAGGTTGAGGACAGGTTTCTTTTATACTGATAACGAGTTCAAACAGGTGCCATTAATACAGTTAACAAGTGGAGGACAGAGGAGGCTCTTAAAGAAGAAGTTACAGGTCAGTGAAAGCCAGAAATCTTGTTTGTTTGTAGGTGACCAAATACTTATTTTACCGAGGAATTTACCAATTAATTCATTAAAAATCCTACAATGTGATTTCCTGGATTCGTTCCCCCCATTCTGTCTCTCATAGTTGAAGTGTACCTAGGATGAAAATTACAGGCCTCTCTCATCTTTTTAAGTGGGAGAACTTGCACAATTGGTGGCTGACTAAATACTTTTTTGCCCCACTGTATATAGCTCTGATTATGCTCAGATTGCATTTATCATTTCTCATCTGTCCGGCCGTGCGGCTGCATGGGCTACGGCGGAGTGGGAGAACAATTCTGCAACTTGCAACTCTGTCTCTCAGTTCATCCACTCGTTTAAAAGAGTGTTTGCACATCACACACCAGCTGTAGAGAGCGCACAGAATTTGACATACATTCAGCAAAATCAACGCCGAGTGGCGGATTATGCAATTGAGTTCCGCACTATGGCTATTGCGATTGGAATGATTCAGCGTTAAGGGACATATTTCGGAACGGACTATCAGAGAAAATTA
Organism: Gymnodraco acuticeps; assembly: GCF_902827175.1. Taxonomy (NCBI): domain Eukaryota; kingdom Metazoa; phylum Chordata; class Actinopteri; order Perciformes; family Bathydraconidae; genus Gymnodraco; species Gymnodraco acuticeps. The sequence goes on from NW_022990313.1 coordinate 3,968,805, forward strand.
AGGATCATGTATTGCTTATGGATCCTCCCACAGACTTAGAAACTATGGTAGCGGCTGCTATTAAGATTGACAATCGCATCTGTGAGAGAGATAGAGAAAGAAAGAAGACTGCCGTTTCGTCCGGCGGAACCAGAGGGTTCTCAACAGCTGGTCATCCTGTCCGGAGGACATCATTCGGCTTGTCACCTGCTTCAGAGGCCAAAGCGCCCCCCATTGACTCGGAGGAGCCGATGCAGCTCGGCAGGGCCATAATCTCACAGGAGGAAACGACGTCGCCGCCTAGTGGAGGCAAGATGTTTCTGCTGTGGTCAACAGGGGCATCAACAAGCCATGTGTCCAGTAAAAGAACAGGCTCACCGGTGAAAGGGAAGACACTGGTGAGCCAATCTGACTTTTTTGACTTCCCTCCACGCACATTAACTCAAGTTATGCTATGTGAAGGTAATCAGGTTATTGAACAGGGGGCACTTGTAGATTCTGGAGCTGATGAGAGTTTTTTGGATAAAGAGCTAGCTCTTAGGCTTAACCTGACGTTGACGCCATTACCTTCAGCCGTTAAAAGCGAACGCGTTAGATGGGCGCCTACTATTCACAGTGACTCATTGCACCACACCTGTAAAAATGACAATCAATGACACTCATGTTGAGAACATAGTTTTTCATGTGTTTAAATCAGCTCAACACCCGATCATTTTAGGTTACCCTTGGTTACTTTTGCACAATCCTGTCATTGATTGGCGGTCAGGGAAAGTACAAGAGTGGGAAATGTTGTGTAAACAGAAGTGTGTACACGATCAGAGTAAGTTGATACTGAGGAAAATCTCCACTTCTAAAGCAGACTGTCACAACGAACCTCTTTCTGACTATTTTTCTGATTACCCTGATTTATCAAAGGTCCCCACATGTTATCATGATCTAAAGGAAGTCTTTAGTAAAGCTAGGGCGAGTGCACTACCACCCCATCGGCCTTATGATTGTGCTATAGACTTGTTGCCAGGATCCACGATTCCCAAGGGCCGTCCGTACTCCCTGTCAGCTCCAGAAAAGGGGTCCATGAAGGATTACATCGACACCTCACTCAAGGCAGGACTCGTCCGACCGTCTTCCTCTCCTGCCGGAGCGGGCTTCTTCTTTGTGAAGAAAAAAGATGGTTCTCTCCGTCCCTGCATCGATTACAGTCCACTAAATGACATCACGGTAAAAAACAGATACCCCCTCCCTCTCATTGACTCTGCTTCTGACCTATTGGAGGATGCTAAAGTGTTCACAAAACTGGATTTACGCAACGCTTATCATCTGGTAAGAATAAGGGAGGGGGATGAGTGGAAAACTGGATTTAATACCCCAACAGGACATTACGAGTACCTCGTAATGCCTTTCGGGTTAACTAACGCCCCAGCAGTTTTCCAGGCGCTGGTCAATGATGTACTCAGGGAGTTTTTGTCTTTGTGTATTTGGATGACATTTTAATCTTCTCTCCTGATAAGGAGACTCATGTGCAACATGTCCACCAAGTACTACAGCGCCTACTGGATAATCACCTGTTCGTAAAAGCAGAGAAGTGTGAGTTCCATGCATCAACTGTCTCATTCCTGGGGTTCATCATTTCTCCTGGACAAATCCTGATGGACCCTGCAAAGGTCAGTGCAGTGGCAGACTGGGCCACCCCCACCAATAGGAAGAAGGTACAGCAGTTTTTGGGGTTTGCTAACTTCTACAGACGATTTATTAGGAACTTTAGCTCTGTTGCTGCTCCCCTTCATGCACTGACCTCACCAGGGGTTAACTTTGTGTGGGGCCTCAGGGCCGAGGAGGCTTTTAATGAGTTAAAAAGAAGGTTTACCACAGCTCCCATACTGACTTTTCCTGATCCTCAACGACAGTTTGTTGTGGAGGTGGATGCCTCCAATGATGGGGTGGGGGCCATTCTCTCACAGAGAGCGGCTGGGGATCATAAGATGCATCCTTGTGCCTTTTTGTCTCGCAAACTATCTCTCGCAGAGAGAAACTACGACGTCGGAAACCGAGAGCTGTTGGCAGTCAAGATGGCTCTGGAGGAGTGGAGGCACTGGCTTGAGGGGGCGCCACAGCCGTTCTTGGTTTGGACCGACCACAAGAACCTTCAATACATCCGCAAAGCTAAGAGGTTGAACTCACGCCAGGCCCGGTGGCAACTTTTTTTTAACCGTTTTGACTTTACATTGTCTTTCAGAGACAAAGACTCAATCGAGGACTACTACAGGTGTCATCCGGAGGTCCCAGTGCCGTCAGGTGTCGTCCCTAGAGAGGAGGGTACTGTTGTGCGTAGACGGCTCTGCTAAGATTGTTCCCTAGTTTAGGTTTCATGTTATGTGTTTAGATAGGTTCCTGTTTTATTTTTATAGTCTTGTCTACCCTCATGTGTCTAAAGTACGTTTCCTGCCTTGTCTGTTTTCCCACGGTTGTGATTGTCTTCACCTGGTGTTGTCTGTGTAGTATATATAGTTCTCGTCTTCCCCTGTCTCGTTGCCAGATTGTCTTGTGTGTTCCAAGCCTTCCAGCGTAAGATCCTTTTGTCATTGTCCATAGAGTTAGATTAGTGTATTAGTAGTTTTTGTTTTGTTGCTTTATGTATTCAGTGTGTTATGACCTGTCTACATTAAAACACTTTATTTTGATACTTTGTTTGTCTCTGCATCGTGCATTTGATTCCACGCCCTTGTACAGCCCTAACACCGGACGCATGGGGGGGGGAGCCGCCACTCGCAAATTTCATTTGTACATCGTCGCATCTTTTGTGTAATTAAATGCTGTTAGCTTTTATGGGCTCCCCTTGACTCTTTTCAGTATGTCCTGCTCTCAGGGTTCAAGAATTGCTAACAATAGTAATAAGATCAGGACTTTTATTTTGAAGGAACTTTTACCAGAAGTCAATGGACAACAGAGCAGCGTAAACACACATGTATAATGGCGGATAGATGATGAATAAATTAAATAGTTACATTCCATTTAGCACCTGGCTGATAAGGGCACAAGCTCTTATGCAATAAACAGATCCATCAGTTGGAGAATATCGGGGGGTATACCCCCGAACCCCCCTAGCATGTTTGGACCTCGGTATTTAGGAAATCCTGGATACAGCCCTGCTTAGAGTAATGTGTTATGGATAGGAATGTCAGTCGATTAAAATGATTAATCGCATGATTGTCTGTAGTTAATCGCAAATTAATCGCACATTTTTTATCTGTTCTAAATGTACCTTAGAGGGATATTTTTCAAGTTTGTAATACTCTTATCAATATATGAGTGGACAAATATGCTTTATGCTAAGGTTTATTTATTATCATTTCAACAACACACACATACAATGACAAATATTAAACACAACAATCTCTGAACATTACAAATATTCGCCTCAATTCAACCTGGAACCTCTCTCATATAATACAATACAAAGTAAGTGTGTGTGTGTGTGAGAAAAACATGGCTGCAACGCGTGAGTGGTGAGATGAAATCGCTCACCTTTTTTAACATCTAAGCTCACATTTGTAACTGCCATCATTATTGCAGTGAGGATATAAGATGCACTGGACGCTTCTGGTACACAATGTGTCTCGTTACCATGCTAAGATTGGCCTTTAAACAAGCCCTGAACAGCGGGCGCGTGTCTGTCTGTGTGGTCACTCTCTCTCTCTCTCTTACACTCTCTCCCAACCATGTATACTTCTTTGCAGTCCCACGTCCTCCACAATGTTAATTGGCCTGCAAGCTGTAGCCACCCATTTAGCGATCGCTGTAGAGAGCTTGCTGCGCGTTCACGTGTCCAGGCGTCTCCCCAGAAAACTTTCAAGTGTTGTCTGCCGCAAGCATGCGGCAGGAGCGGGGCTGTCAGCATCAAATGTGTGCTTGGCTTGCAGATGATATTTTAAACTAGACTCAATTCACATTGACAGTAATTGCAAATTACTTTGGTCTGGTCGACAGAACCCTCTGGTAGGGCTTTGAAGCTGAACTTGCCGTTTAAAATACCTTTTCTTGAATCCATAATATTAATCTCTCTGCTCGTAGAATCTCCCGCCATCTAACTAACAACATCAATAACAACGTTAATGCTTTGCGCTCTGAAACTACGGGGCGGCTGAGGACAAAACATACACAAAAATCGCGTTCAAATAATTAGTGGCGTTCATTTTTTTTTCCGTTAACGCGTTATTAACGTTTTTACGCATAACGAGCATTTTGCACTGCTCTTTCCAATGTGGAAGCAGAATGTCTGAAAGCATACAGCAGGATGCGGGGTGTGTCTCTGGACATCTCTAGTCTGGAACAGTGGGCCCAGTACGTGAACTCGCCTCGCAGGTGCACACGCCAGGACAGAGTATATCTGACTCGAGACAAAACTTGCTGGAGTCCGAGTCCAAGTCGGAGCGTCAATGTACAAGTGGAGTCCGAGTCATCGTGGGTTAAAAATTCACGAGTCAGTCATCATTCACGAGTCCGAGTCGAGTCCGCTTCAATCAGTGCACGAGTTGAGTCTCGAGTCCCGAAAATCGGCACTCGAGTCAGAGTCCAGGACTCGAGTGCTCCATCTCTGTTTTTGTATAACTATAATGATCATATAAAGGTGTGCCTTTACCTCACTGAGCTGAGGTTATCAGAGCCTATCAGTCTGTCACACAGCCGAGCTTGAATGACACAAATATATTTATTTTGTATTTGTATATTTATAACAGTAGCCGGCTCCCGAGGCGGGCCTACCTGAATGCGTGCACAAGCCCACCATAAGGCGGCCACGCCTCCCGTTCCCGTCATCCTTTTCTCTTCAGCGAGCGAGCAACAACTGAAGCAGAGAAAGTAAAATGTTTGAAAGAAGAAGAAAGAGTTATCATACCTCCATGGAGTCGCCACTTCTAGAGACCCGGGCCTGTCCTTCGTGCCCTGGCTTAAATAGCGGGCGCTGATCCCCACCACCTCTGCTTCAAGTGTTTGGGGGACCAGGATATGGCCGAGGCGGTGCCTTTCACGTTCGCCATTCCAGCGGGGCGGATGGCTCCGTTTGCCTGAATCAGCACATTGCCTGGAAAGAGTTCCTTATGTAAACCAATTACTGGAACTAGGGCAGCCGGGCGATTGGTTCACAACCATCGACCTGAAGGACGCTTACTTTCATGTTGAAAATTGCTTCAAGCACAGAAAGTATTTGCGTTTTGCCTTCCAGGGGGTAGCCTACGACTAAAACAGACTACCGTTTGGCTACTCCCTATCCCCACGCCATCCTAAACTCCGAAAAATATTTGTTTCTCCGAATCGAAGGGGGAAAATACAAAAGCATTGTACACAATTTAAACCAATCAATGTTGTGTAATTAACAAGGATAATCTGGTGTGTTTGAGTTGATGAGTAGTGCAGATATCACTGTAAAATAAATCGACAGTAAGGAGAATACTTACTTCCGGGTGTAAAATGTTCCGTTATCCAATGGGAATGGACGCTCACATTGCCTTTAAGTGCCGCCGACATGGACCGATGCGGTGCGTCCCTGAGCGTCAAATACCGCAGCCGATGGGAATACATTGCAATCAGTTGAAAGCTGAGCATAAGTTACCATGGAGATCTATCCCGCTAAAAAGAGAACCAGCGTCGTAGGACCGGAAACCCCAAGTTTTCCCTGAAGTTAGCTCGCTAAGCGAAAATTCGGCTTCGTAGTACAGGCCTCTGGTCCCTGCTGGAGGACGCTTCTGGATTGGCCTTTTCAGAGACTCCTGGAAGTGGTCCGATGGAAGGAAATTCTCCTTTAGTCACTGGTCAGCATCTGAAACCAACAACTACCATGGCAATAAGCTGTGGGTGGTTGCATACTTCAACAACTCTGGAAGATGGGAGGTCTGTCCATGTGAAGATAAGAGACCCTTCATTTGCGACATTAAAGGGTAACCCATGACTCATATAGTATTTAGATAAATGTTAACATCAAAAGTGCAAAATTATTTTACAAGAACAAGTTATCGACATTCCGGACAAAAACCTTTGAAAGTCATGATCTTATGGAGTGGTGATCAACTGCAGATGATACCTTTGTGTTGACTTAATGCTGAATGTATGCAGCAGATGGAGGATGGAACCACCAAACGTCTCCTATCCTTCATTAAACTGATAAAACCCTAAGGCATGCAGATATTATTGAAAAAGAGATTCTGCAGGGAAAATATGCTCAAAAAGAAGCAACAATAAATGTTGTGACTGATACATTTACGTAGTTTCAAAGCAAGTGATAAAAGAGAGGTTGCCGTACAAAGACTCCAATCTGAATCTGAACGACGAGGCTGTGCAGAATGACATGTTGGTGAAGGTAAATTATTCAATATTGATCGCGAGATGTAAAATCAACCCTACACCAGTGCAAGAGAACAGCTGAGATTAAAATCTGAATTCTGACTTTAACCTCAGAATTTGGCGAAAAAACTCAGAATTCTCAGATCGTACATGATGTATTTGTAGCATGGATGTATAAAAATAACTGGATACAGAGTCGGGGCACCATCCATTCCTATGAGAGTTGCTCAGTGGTGCATTAACACTAGAACCGCCAATGCGTCAATTTTACCCGCAGCTGTTTTTTTATTGTATGTATATTTTTTTCAATAAAATATTAAGGTCTCCCAGTCCGTGCCTTTCCTGAAAGTGTGTTATGTAGCACCCTCTGTTGTTAAAAATGGCCAAAATAACTGCCATTTATACCTACATCGATAGATAGTTATAGATAGATAGAGAGCCGGTCATATTTCCGAAATGGACAAAAGAAAGAGACTCATGAATGCACAGGAGGCATTAGCGTTGCCAAACCGTCTGAGAGAAGAAGAGTCTGATGGTGGGGAGGTGTCAGGACTGAGTGATGTGTTCTGGGTTTATTCTGCCTCTGATGGGTCATCTGACAGCGATCCTGAGCCTCCGCGGAAAGTGAGGCCGTCCCATCCTGACCCTCCGCTTGAAGATGGGCCTACTGATGTACCAGCCCATGCAGAAGGTAAGATAGAAATAAATAGGGATAGCTTATACAACATAGGCTATTCCTCACTCACTTCAGTGTTCCTATCTGTCAAACACGCTCTGACACACAGTGAAGCCACACATACACACACCATCTTATGACCGCCACTCGGCCGCATATATGACTCTGATATGATGAAACACACTGCAGATAGCAACGTGTATATGTTTACCTGCTCTTCATGGGAGAATGACTAATACTAGAAAATAAGACTATAGCCTACTTTTCTACAAATCGTATATGATAGTGTTAACTGTGTTCTTATTCTCAGCGTCCAGGAAAGAGAAGCTTAAAAAGGAGACTAAATGGAGTCTCTGGAGGTTCAAAATTGGTACTTTAATTAATAAAAAAGGCGCGGTAAAGTCACAAACAGGATATGGTTCGACAGGAGAGAAAGTCTGCAGCTTCCTCTTCCAGGTGGTGGCCGTGCAGAAGAGAGCTTACAAGCATTCGTCCTTCCCGCTTGCTCGCTGTTCGCTCCTCCTCTCTGTGAGCTGTAGTGACGTAAGGGACTTCCCCCTCTCGTTCGTCTGTGTTCGATATCGCGTTAAACAGAGGATTTCGACATTTTACATTCATTGCTTACTTCCACATGCCTTTTCTCCTCCTTATCTCTTTCATAACTTTATATGTAATACATGTTAACGGCGTCAATAGCCACTTTAATGATACTAATGGGCGGTAGTCCCGGATGTCGTCATGAAGGATTTTCAGAATAAAAGCTTAACAACTGGTTGTGCACAAGAACTTCTGGTTTTTCAGTATAAAACAGCATTTAAACTGACGATATGTTTAGGGTACATTATGCTATCAAAACATTGATTTTAATTTCTAACAATAGCCTATCAAGGCATATAGATAATGCCTTTTCTTTTTACAAATGATCTTTTCATTTCCTTTCGAGGCTGTAATATTATCAAATAAACAGTTATGAAATATACTTTAGTCTAAAGTAGTGTTTTCCTTTCTCCTATTTAGTGTGTGCCACTGAGCCGTCACCAGCCCAAGAGATCGGGAAATATGGCACAGTGTGGACGGTCATGGAGCCTTGCGGAGGCACAGGGAGACGGCAGATACAGAACATCCTCACAGAGTCTGCTGGCCCCACACAACCCGCACGTCACAACATTACAAACTCACAGCCTTTATGTGTCTGTGTGATAGTGTAATGTTGCTGAAGCGCGCAGAGATAATGGAGACAGAGCCAACCTGGGATGTCTCTATTATGGAGCTGAAGGCCTTGCGCTTCTCTATGTGAGAGGTGCATATTGTGGGAAGAACATTGAGGTGGAGAGTTTCTGGTCCGAGCAGTGGGGCAACGCGTTCTTCAACGCAACACTGCTGAGGAACAGGTTTAGAGACATCATGCGCTACCTGCGCTTTGATAAAAAGGAGACCCGCCGGTGCCGGTTGACTACAGACAAGTTCACTCACGTGAGGAAGGTGGGAGATCGTTTTGTCCAAAATTAAATTAACTATTAACTATTCCCGACAAAAGCTAGATGTCCATTCACACAGTATATGCCCAACAAGCCGGACACATTTGGGATAACGTTTTGGCTGGCAGCTGATGTTGACAGGAATGACAGCAAGTACATGCTGAATGGCTTACCTGGGAAAAGATGCCAGCAGGCCAGCAACACAACGCCTAGGAGAGAATGTGGTGCTGAGGCTGGTGGAGCCCTTTGTTGGTAAGGGAAGAAATGTAACCACAGACAATTTCTTTATCTCCCTTCCTCTCGCCAAAGCGCTTCTCTCCAAAAACACCAGCCTCGTGGAAGAACTGGGAGCCCCCATGCTGTCTTCTACAATGTGCTGGATCTCGCTGCCATAAATGCCTGGATGCTGTACCGGAGCTGCATGAGCCAGAACATCCCGAGAAGGGACTTCATGCTTCAGCTGGCACACGAGCTGCACGCTGAGTGGATGGCATCAAAAGCGCCACCACTTGTGGACGTGCCCTGCAGCGGTGCAGAAGAGCGCAGGAGAATGACCTGCATGGTGAAGACGCACTGCATGCAGAATAAAACATTCTGCAAATGTTTCAAGTGTGGGGATGCTGTTTGTGGCAAAATGCACAGCCAAGGTGCTGAATGTTTGCGAAGCGTTGTATGATCGATGTATTCTAATTGGTTATTTTTCTTCTTCTCTGATGTTTTGCGTTATTTGTATATGTTCTGTGTTATTTGCTGTTCAATTATATAAAAAATACATTATTATATTATATTATTATCATGTTTTTTTTAGGGCCGGGACTTTAACGCGTTAATTAAGATTAATTAATTACACAACAATTAACGCGTTAAAAAAATTAACGCATTTTAATCGCACTTATTTTCGCACCGCGGAACGTTTCTCACTGGATGAGTTTCAGGCGTACCGATTATACTGGAGCACCAACTAACGTTCATGACTTCAGACAACAACAAACCACAGTGAACAACAGTGGGAAATGTTGTTTTAAAAAACGGACGGATGGAAGCGTCGATAAGAGCACGGTTGTGTGCAAATTATGCAAAAATAATTCGCATATCACCGCAGCACATCAAGCCTCAAGTATCACCTCAATGCAAAACATATAGCAGCTAGCGTGGAAGCTAGCGTGGACGTTAGCCTCTTTTATCGCGTTCACACCAAAAAGAGCCGGTACTAAAATTAGTTCATGAGAACCTTTTTACCCCCTTTTCAGTCCCTGCTAGAGAGCAGAGAGCTGCTAGAGAGCAGGGACCTTCGTGCGGCTCTCTTGTGAGAAAAGAGCTATATTTCTGATTGGCTGGGCGGATTGCAAACCACGCCCCGTAAAACTCCCAAAAAGTTTTGTGAAGCCGCCATTTTATTATCCTCGCATTAGCATTATTAGCATTAGCCCAGCGCAGAAACGCAGAGAGACTAACTTATGGCAACACAAAATAAAACATGGGAGCGGTGGAGATGAGGAGGTGTCGGCGTTCTGGCGATTTACTCGGAAGGCTGCAGTAGAAGCTGCTGGGACTCCCAGCAGCTTCTACTGAAGCCAGTCCCCAACTCCGGGGACTTCCGGCCGGGGACTTTGGGCGGCAGTATACGCCGTGAAGTGGTTTGCGGCCTGCCAGTAAACCCAAAGCAGAAGAAGAAGAAGTGACGTCAGCGGCTTAATTTGACTAATCCACCCCCAGGTTCAAAGAGTTCTCATGAACTAAATTCTCATGAACCTTTGTGGGAAAAGTACTGCGGTGTGAATGCGCCTAATGGTATACTAAAATCCATGTGAAAAAAATTGCTTCTCACTGTTCTTAGGTCAAATATTTATATGTGATTAAAAATGCGATTAATTTCGATTAATTAATTACAAAGCCTCTAATTAATTAGATTAATTTTTTTAATCGAGTCCCGGCCCTAGTTTTTTTATGAGTAGAAGGCTATCAGACGATATGAACCATTTTTACCTTTACGAAACACAAGTCTAACACCAAGCGTTTAAATCAGCACTGGTAGCGATATTTTATACTTCATGCTCTCTGCACAAACTATATATGAAAAGCTGAGAGTCCACAGATTCTATTGGTATAAGCTTCATCCCTGTGCGATCAAAACTCACTGTTCTTGTATAAATAAAAGAACATTTTACCTTGAAAATCAATGCATTCTAATAGCGGGTCAATTTGACCCGTTGGCGGTTTTAGGTATACAGCGACCTCTGGCGGTTCTACTGTTAAGCCCAAAATGGAGCGACTGTAGTTTCAGAAAGTACCCAGATCATTCGGGGCTTTTTGCTTATAAAGCATGCCCCGCCTCCGATCTCCAGCTCTCGGCTCAGCCAAATGAAGGAAAAAAACGAGGCGAGGCGAGGCGAGGCGAGGCGAGGCGAGGCGAGGCGAGGCGAGGCGAGGCGAGGCAAGGCATTAAGAAAATCAGTCATTAAAAAGAAAAGAAAAAATACATGGATAAAAGTTACAGTGCAATTAAATATTAAAAGAAAAAGTACATGGATAAAAGTTACAGTGCAGTCTAAGATATGAATAGTTCAATTAAAAGCAGCGACAAAAAGAAAAGTCTTCAGCCTGGATTTAAAAGTAGTAAGAGTTGCAGCGGACCTGCAGGTTTCTGGGAGTTTGTTCCAGATATTTGGAGCATAATAACTGAACGCTGCTTTACCATGTTTAGTTCTGACTCTGGGGACAGAAAGCTGACCAGTCCCTGAAGACCTGAGAGATCTGGATGGTTCATAATTTAGCAGGAGGTCAGAAATGTATTTTGGGCCTAAACCATTCAGTGCTTTATAAACCAGCAGCAGTATTTTTGAAATCTATTCTTTGACACACAGGAAGCCAGTGTAAAGACTTCAGAACTGGAGTGATGTGATCCACTTTCTTAGTGTTAGTGAGGACTTGAGCAGCAGCGTTCTGAATTAGCTGCAGCTTCCTAATAGATTTTTTAGTGAGACCTGTGAAGACACCATTGCAGTAGTCGAGTCTACTGAAGATAAAAGCATGGACAAGTTTTTCCAAATCCTGCTGTGACATTAGTCTTTTAATCCTAGATATATTCTTTAGGTGATAGTAGGCTGATTTAGTAACAGTTTTAATGTGACTGTTGAAACTCAGGTCAGAGTCCATGACTACACCTAGATTTCTGGCTTTATCTGTTGTTTTGAACATCGCACACTGAAGCTCAGCGCTAACTTTTATACGTTCTGCCTTGGCTCCAAAAACCATTACCTCAGTTTTATCTTTGTTTAATTGGAGAAAGTTCTGACACATCCAGTCATTGATTTGTTCAATGCACTTACTCAGTGTTTTAACTGGAGAATAGTCTCCTGGTGAAGTGGTTATGTAAATGTGGGTGTCATCCGCATAGCTATGGTAACTTATGTTGTTGTTTTTTATTATCTGAGCCAGTGGTAGCATGTAGATGTTAAAGAGAAGAGGCCCCAAGATGGAGCCTTGAGGAACCCCACATGTCATATTTGTCAACTCAGATGTGTATTTACCTATAGAAACAAAGATGTTTCTGTCCTTTAAGTAGGATTCAAACCAATTTAGAACTGTTTCCGAAAGTCCCACCCAGTTCTCCAGTCGGTCTAGTAATATGCTGTGGTCAACAGTGTCAAACGCAGCACTGAGATCTAATAATACTAACACTGAAGTTCTGCCACTGTCTGTGTTTAAGTGGATGTCATTAAAGACCTTTACAAGAGCAGTCTCAGTGCTGTGGTTTGGACGAAAGCCTGACTGGAACACATCAAAACAGTTATTTAAATGCAAGAAATTACTCAACTGTTGAAAAACAACTTTTTCAATGATTTTACCTAGAAATGGGAGGTTTGATATGGGCCTGTAATTGTTCATTACTGAAGCATCTAGATTATTCTTTTTTAAGAGCGGTTTAATGACTGCAGTTTTCAGGGCCTGTGGAAAAATACCTGAGTGAAGAGATTTGTTTACTATATGAAGTAGATCTGAGGCCATGCAAGGCAAAACATCTTTGAAAAATCCTGTTGGAATAATATCAAGGCAGCAAGAGGAGGATTTCAGAAGTTGAATAATGTCCTCTAGGTTTTTATCATTAATCTGATGGAATTGTGTCATGATGTCTGAAGAGCAGTTCATAAGGGGTGTGATTCATGCAGATGTGCTTAAATCGTTAAAACTAGATATAAATACTGTATCAGCTACACCAGTGATTCTCAAATGGGGGTACGCGGACCCCTAGGGGTACGTTGGGGTACTGCAGGGGGTACGTGAGGTAAACAAAATAAAAAGGTTAATTAAAAAAATACCATGCATGATTACAAAAATAATCTTAAGTTAATAAGTTAAATAGAAAACACAATTTTATATAAAATATTCCTAGAACCACTAATGGGGTCCTCATATAAACATGTTACATTTGTGTATTGTATTTATAGTTTTTAATTATTGTGTCATGTTGTTCATTGGTTTGTTAAACATATGTTAATTCAATTGAAAAACTCCTTGGAAAAATCTTTTTTTTTATGAATAAAGATGAAAATATCCTTTATTTGTTGTAATTCATGCATTAAGGAGTTAATAAATCAAACAACGATGGAACATTACTATATTGTAATTATTTATATAGGCTTTTTCTGGCAAAAATGTCCGGGGTCAGTCAGGGGGTACTTGGCTGAGAAAATGTTTCAAAGGGGGTACATTACTGAAAGAAGTTTGAGAAGCACGAGTGTTTTTAATCTCAGATCAAACAGCAGATGAAGACCCAGGGATTGGATGACAACATCCAGCTGAGCTGGAGGAAGCAGCCGGATGGAAAGATCTTCCACAAGGAGCAGAAGAAGAGGAAGGATGAGCTTTAGTGTTGAACTGCTGTGTCTGTTTTCATCAGGGACAATTGTGTTTCTTTTATCAAAGTCCTCAACAGAATATAGCTTCAACATAACCTGATTGATCCATTAGTTGTAACTATTTTTATTGAACATGTTATGCTTTTCCTTGTTTTATATATTGACCTGAAGTTAATATCTTTAATAATAATACATTTGATTTGTAAAGCACCTTTCATTGCTAAAAGGAGGTACTAAACTAAAAGTACCTTTTACCTTTTTTTTTACCTTTATGTTGTGAACAATATCTTCGTAAAGTGTACATTTATTTCTTTATTTGAGTGATATTGCACATTTTAGAATATCTTCAAATTAAAATTAAGATCACACTAATTCCTGAAGATGTAAAACTTAATCGGATAACTGTTACATTTCTAAAAATAGTGGATTACTGGCAGGATTACAATGTTAGTAAAAAACCTAAAAAGAGCATAGTGTTTGTTGTAAAGGATCAGATGTTATCTCTTCTCTGTGAGCTGTACTGTTCTGCAGGCTAATGCTTTAAGTGTGAATCTATTCTATGGTTTCACTTTCTTTGCTTCATTTGTTCTGTTTTTAATTCAGTAGGTAAACCTATGTGTTCATAAAATAGTGTGTGTAAATTAATCTGAGCATTTTCTATCAGCTCACATTTTATTTCTGCTTTTTAAACGAGTCTGTGCTCATGTGTTTCAGTGTTGGTGCAAAGGCTACTGCCTGAATATGCTGAGTGAAAGGCAGCTTTTCATATCAATACAATCTCGGAGCAGCAGACTCTTATTTTCTAAGGTGACATTGTTATTTACTTACATAATACACTTAATAAAAACATATCTTATTGATATGTCTTTGTCTCTTGTATTTATTTGCTTTGTACTTGATTAAGAGGTAGTCCAAAAGTAACAGAAAGTTACCTACAAACTCCTCCTCCTCACCTACAAGTCCCTCCATGCCCTCTCCCCTCAGTACCTCACAGATCTCCTCCACCCATACATCCCGTCCCGCACCCTTCGATCCTCAGACTCCGGCCTGCTCTCCATTCCCCATTCACGCCTCCGCACCTTCGGGGACCGTGCCTTCAGTGTCGCTGCCCCCACTCTCTGGAACTCCCTCCCTGCAGAAATCCGCAATGCCCCTTCTCTCAACATCTTAAAATCAACCCTTAAAACTCATCTGTTCAACATCGCCTTCCAACAATAACTCACCCCCCCCCCCCCCCAGTTACACTTCCATTTCTGCCCCCTGTTTTATGTTTATGTTTTTTATGTCTTGTCCTTGTATGTTTCTTTGTAAAGTGACCTTGAGGTTATGAAAGGCGCTATATCAATTCAAGTTATTATTATTATTATTAATCAGATGACAAATGTTGGTATTCAGATTAGGTTACTGATTACATGTTTTACAAGTAGCTAGTAATTGTAATATAATACATTTCAAAATGAACCCTCCCAACCCTGCTAATGTGCCACAAATATGCATTTACAATGCCAGTAGCATCTCTATGAAGTTACATTTCTTTCAAAAGGATGTCTGTGTTCCTGGGAACCAAGTTTGCTAATCTAATTATAATCTCATTACATTTCATTCATACCAATGCTCCACTCTATCACTGAATTGCTAATAGATAAGAAACGCTTTCACATTTATTAGCTCACATAACTGCTGTCTGGAAACACTTTGCTCAGACAAATTTGCAGGGATGGATTTTAGTTTAATAGATTATTTAGAATAAACAGAAGATGAGTTGGTCTATAGTGTGAGCAGTGATCACTGCACCGGCAGGGGAGATCCCCACCTACACAAACTGCACAGAAACACACCATTAAAACACATCTTATTGTTTGTTTTGTGCTAAATGCTGTAGGGGTTTGCTGTCAAAGACAAAAGGTAACCTTGAGGCTTAGAATGTACAGTTTAGTCATTAATATTATATTGCTCCAGCATACTTTGTTTTTAATGCACTGTTCATAGCATACTTGGCCTTTTCACTTTTAACCCCCCCATCATTACATTTTCTGTTGACTTACAAATAACTAAGACAATAATAATCAGATGGCTTGAGTCAAGAAGATTAATTGAAGTGCTAAAAAACATGCAAACAAATCAAAGTAACTTGGACATCAACACTAAAATCAGAAAGGGAAAATATACATATTTACAGCTTGCAGAAATAACATTTCTCTGGTCATCTTTCTTTCAGCCACCGAAATCATTGGTGGCCCGAGGCTTAAGCCCCTCCCCATAGGCCGACCAACTGTCTAGAAATGTACACCCAGTTATCTAAAATAATTTAATCAATGAATCAAAGGAGTCACCATATTCTATTCATTTCTGACCATTAAACCTCCAAACAATTACATATTATTGATATGAAATAGTTTTACCCATGTTTTAACAATGTCCATTCCAATGGAGCAGACCTGCATAGAGCCTCTATTTAAGGCACCACTAATCTGTTGCTCTTTTTGAAACCCTTGAACTGTGAAGGAGAGGAACATCAGGTTATTCTGCCACTTTGGAAACCATGTTGATGTTTAATATGTTTATTAAGTCTTTAACTAAATAATGAATTTAAGGGATCATTTTAGAAAATGTATACCAACAATGTAGTAGGTGCGCACTCACCAAAATGATTACAGGGATTCAAGTTTGTTTGAAAGTATGGTAGTGAGTGTGCATTTTACCATGTGCCATACGAAAATAGTGCCGGTTTCTTCGTCACAGTATGGAAATAGAAAGTCCATGGCACCTATATGTGCTGCGGAAAATTGTGTTCCGATGCCAAGAGGATGTACATTCCTGACTGCTCCATAAAGGAACATTTGACAGCTGAGACATTGCTTTTGCTAAATGAACTTTTGACGAAGAGTGCAATTTTAATTGATTGGCTGGAGTCATAACCAGGAGTGACTCTCCCACAGTTCCAATAAAGAATGATCTCCACCCTCTATCAAAGAGATATTCACCGATGTGCTTCAATAGCTCTGCTGGCCGAAGAGCCGTACAGTAATATCAGTGCCCCAATATTTAATCAAACACTGCTCTCTGGCATCCACACTCTTCCATACGCTTAATCATTGTCATATTGATACTGCATGTGATAACCAGGAGTGACTCTCCCACAGTTCCAATAAAGAATGATCTCCACCCTCTATCAAAGAGATATTCACCGATGTGCTTCAATAGCTCTGCTGGCCGAAGAGCCGTACAGTAATATCAGTGCCCCAATATTTAATCAAACACTGCTCTCTGGCATCCACACTCTTCCATACGCTTAATCATTGTCATATTGATACTGCATGTGATTGTGCTGATGGAGGTTAGTCTAGAGCTTAAAGGAAAAACTCTCCACCTTGTAATCGCTATATTGACCGAGAGCACTAAGCTCTCATTCTGCAGAGCCGTACATGCATTGTGGGGGAGTTTCTGGCACCTTTATTGCTTTAATCGAATACATTTATCTATAACACCGATTGGACAGCCTCATTAAAGTGGTTGCACAGCCTCCTTTGTTCGCTTCTCATCTTGTTGGGGTGATTGTATGTATGGTAAGGTGTGTTGGTTTTGGCAGATCCAGATGTTCCCAATAGGACACGATAAGAACAATAGTTACGTCTGTAACTACGGTTCTATGAGTCCCGGATGACCGCCAGAGGCGGTGCTTTAGCACTGGATATGTCCATCACACAGGGCACAGCAACTTGGGCGTGCGGCTCTCCTGTGGGACGTTAAAGGATGCCAGCTGGATGGGCCAATTGGAGTGGGCAAGTGGAAGCACCTTGGGCAGGAACGCCACATTCGGCCAGAGGGCAACACCCGAGCCATCGGAGTTCCACCTCAGGCATGTATCGCTCACGGAGAGGGCATGCAACTCCCCAACTCGCTTCCCTGAGGTTATGGCAAGCAGAAATGCTGCCTTCGAGGACAGCCATTTAAGCCCCACCTGGGCGAGGGGAGGGAGGAGATGATAGGGCCTCTAACACTAGGGGCAGGTCCCAAGCGGGAGCCCTCGGGGTACTAGGGGGACGCTGCCGGAAGAAGGATACCGTCCTGTGGCAACCCACCGTGGCGCCGTCGACCCTGACATGTTGGGCAGAGATAGCAGCCACATATACCTTCAAAGTGGAGTGAGAACGTCCACTATCCAGAAGGGACTGCAGGAACTCCAGAATGGTGGCCACAGAGCAATTCCCCGGATTCTCAGCCTTACCCAGACACCAGTGGGAGAAGAGCTTCCATTTGCACTCATACTGTGCTCGAGTGGATGGAGCTCTGGCATTCAGGATAGTTTCCCTGACAGATGCCGTAAAAACGCTCAACAGTGGGTTGGGCCCTGCAGAGGCCAAGTCCAGAGCTGAAGGCAGTGAGGGTCGGGATACCAGATCTGACCCCTGAGCTGTGACAGAAAGTCCTTCCTGTCGGGGAGGCGCCATGGTGGGCCCCAGCAGAGACTGCGCTGCAGCGGGAACCAAACTCTCCCCGGCCAGTAGGGGGCGACCAAAAGGAGCCTGTGCCCCTGAGTAAGGACCCTCTGAACCGTCTGTAATAACAGTGGCGGGAAGGTGTACAGGAGACTGTCTGGCTAGTCGTGTGCCAGAGCGTCCTGCCCCATTGGGCTGGTCACCTCTGTCCAGGAGAACCAGAGGGGTGTTTAGAGTCGGTGAGGTCCTGATAATTTATTCCGGGAAATTACTCTGACCTACTAATTGACCTGACCGAAGTTATTGAGTCTATGTAAGTTTACTGCTTGGCTCAGATCCACCAACGTCAGCAAGATCTCACCTCTATTAACTCCTGAAGAACCAGGTTCAATTAACTGCTGTTTCAATTCAGACAACTCTCTTAAATCTGTTTAAGCGATCACGAAGGATTTTGATATCAGTAATGAGGTGTGGCCCTACCTAAGTGTGAGTGTGGCAGTGTGCAATCTTACCTTTGAAGCAGGAGAGGAGAGCGCAGATGTCTTTTAAGTTGTCCCAGTCCAAAAGGTGGGATCAGTTTATTTGAAGAAAAATAGGTCCAAACTTATACAGGGTTTTTACCTTCTCTCTTTACAACATTATAATCATACTAAACAAAATGATGCTGTGATCATGTTCAAATATGAAACTTTAATTCACAGTCTTACATTTATTACCAAAATTGTAATTTCAACTGCCCAATTCAGTTTGTGATTTCTAAATCTCCCGATAGAATTTAGAGGCATTTCCTCATAAATGACCGGTGATAATAAAAAGCACATTTAAACTTTAATTTTCACCCAATCAATTCACATCAATTTCATACATTTTTTCCGACACAGACGGCGGGAATAACATTCAAAAACCCATTCCTATCCGCATGAATTCGGAGGAAGGTCCTCACAGGTGGCGGGTACTAATATTCACAAACACATCTCCCATCAAATCATTCCACTCAGCAAACAAAGAAATTCACTCAGCATCCAACCAAGAACTTCACTCAGCTTTCAACGAAGAAAATCAAGAGATATTTACCAAGTCTGAGAGAACCTTACAGAGAGCTATTTACCCAGCTCTGAGGGCCAGAGCCTACCGGGAGAGAGTATACCAGGGGAACCCCCCTCTCTCTCGCTCCCTCCAAAAAGCCAGTCTCTTTATGCTCAAAAAACAGGATAGAAACCCCAAAAACACCTCCTCCATAAAAACTGGGCATGGCTACTGATGTACAGGACTGGACATATTCTATTGGCTATGGCATAAGACACACCTTCCCATGTTTGTGTAAAAAGGGACATGACCAGACATATTCTATGGCTATGACATAACCGCCTTTTTGAGGCCTCAATGTATTTCTCCTTAAGTCCGGAGCCCCCCTCCCTGTGTACTGCTGTGAGAGGAGAGGGAAGAAACTGCCTACTCTCTTATCACTGACACCCATACATCATTATAGGTTTTACACTCAACTTAACAAACCACTTGGTTTATACTGTAAATATACTGTAGAAAAACATAACATATGAAACATTTTCATTGTGAGTTATACAAGAATATAATTGATTATACTTGATTCTAATTAACTTTTGTTTTAAGTATTCAACATACTATGAAGATCTCAACACCCTCTTTTTAAAACGCAAAGTTATCAAACAGCAACAGATAAAATTGTAAGCATACATACATATTCAAAAACCATCAAGAAGCATTTTCATTATGGGTTTATACAAGAATATGATTGATCATATTTGATTTATAATTAACTTTTGTTTTAAGTATTCACTTGATACTATGATCTCAACAGGGGGCAGTGCCTCGACTCTTCCGAGGAAAAGAGGTCCACCTCGGCCCTGCCAAAAACGCTCTGTGAAACCCGGAGCAGCTGTGCGGACCTGGTGTCCCCCTGGTGGTTGATCTGGGAAACCGCGGACATGTTGTCCGAACGAACAAGCACATGCCTGTCCGTCAGTTGGGGTAAAAAGTGCCTGAGCGCAAGCAGCACAGCACAAAGCTCTAGCACGTTGATGTGATATGCACCTTCCTGGGCGGACCACAGACCCTGAACAGTCCTGCCCTGCCACACCGCACCCCACCCTGAGAGACATGCATCTACAGTGACAGTCTCCCGGCGAAAAGTACAGAGAGCGCAACAAGGGCAACTCCTGGGAGAGGGGGCGGAAATGCTGCCGTCAACAGAAAGTTCAAGCCAGGTAGCAACCAAGACATAAATCAGGACAACCTAGCTGGGAGAGGGAGTGGAAACACTGCCGTCACCGACCAAGCCGACACCAACCTGTCCGTTGAAGTTTTCTGCGCAGCCGGCCACAGCTCCTGGAGGACGGGTAACCCCGCGGCTCCGACTGGATCAGTCGCGAAGCTGCACGCAGCCAGGTGGATGCAGAGAAATCCTTAAATCAAACGTTCCAACTCAACGCTGTAGGCTACAATATTGTAGCCACGGTACTCTCGCACAGCGAGAAGATGAAAAGGAACAGATCCTCTGATGACACGGGCTGATATAGCCGGTATCACGTGGGTCACAGGCAGTGTTGGGACTAACGCGTTACTGTAACGCCGTTATTTTTCGTAGTAACTAGTACTCTAACGCATTACTTTTTAAATTCAGTAACTCAGTTACCGTTACTACATGGTGCGTTACTCCGTTACTGCGTTAGTTTTTTTATATAGTCAACAGCCAGGCGAACAGAGATGAGAACTGTACTTAAGTACAGTACTTGAGTAAATGTACTTAGATACTTCCTGTGTCACATGCGGAGATGGGCTGTGGGCGTGTTTGTGTTGTTTACTAACAAGACTATCATGGCGGCGGCGGATCTCAAGTCTAGTTTCTCCACCTGGAGATATTCTCACTATTTCACTTTTGTCAAGCACAAAGAAAAGAAAGTTTCTGTTAAATGTAAGTTGTGTCCTGGCAGGTCAAAGATCCTATCTACTGCCCAAACCAGTAATTCAAATCTCTTAAAACATCTGCAAAAACAACATGCTGGGACGAAGCTAGTAACTAAGACCACAGAGACTCAGCCGACGCCACTCCACCTCCACCTAAGCAACAGCGGCTGGATTTTAACCGAGGGACTGCTAGCCAGGGAAAAGTTGATAACGCCATTGCACGGTATGTTGTAGAACACATGCAGGCTATTGCTACAGTTGAGTCACCCGCTTTCAGGGAGCTAGTTAGCATGATAGCATGTCCGGGTGGCACACGGCAAATGGGACGGAAAACTTTTTCCAACTACCTGGAGAAAGAATATACAAAAATGGAAAGCCAGCTAATATCGATGCAATCCAGATTGCATATAATGCATGTCAAGTTGATCAACAGATTGTATTATTCTCCAATGCAATAACAGTACTGAAATGAAGGCTATAAGGGCATTAATGGGAGCCCTTTTTTGAAGTAACTAAAACGTTACTTTTCACAGTAACGCATTACTTTTTGGTGTAAGTAATCAGTAAAGTAACTGAGTTACTTTTGAAATGAAGAAACTAGTAATGGTAACTAGTTACTGGTTTTCAGTAACTAGCACAACACTGGTCACAGGTGACTTTGTTGTTATTGGTACTCGTACAGCGCATGCGCGCGATGGACATATCCAGTGCTAAAGCACCGCCTCTGGCGGTCAGTAGGGACGAAATAGAACCTATGTTGATGCACCTAAACTGTCATGATGTCTGTTTTTCTATTTGATTTTGGAAACTCTTCTTCCCCTGTGTCATGTCTGTGTTAACTTCATGTCTTTGTATGTTTTCCCGCCAGTTTTGATTGTGTGTCTTGTTTTTATTAGTTCCACCTGTTCCCCATCAGTCTTGCAACCCCTTGACCTCCTGTACACCTGCACTTTATCCCCTCATTAGTTTTGTTTGTATTTAATTTCATGGTTTTCTGTTTAATGTATGTCGTCTATTGTCAATTTCTGTTTGCCTCACCTCAACTTAAATAAATGTTAAAAGTTCCTGTGTCCTGTACTCTCATTAATTTCAGTCAAACACAGCTCCACTTCTTATGAAAAAAATAATTAAAAAATGACTGACAAGAGAACTGAACTTCAACCCAAACAAACACAAATGTGGTATGCACATATTAATGTTAATTAAGAACTGTTAAGCAAAAAAATATCCCGTTTTACATCCCTAAATCAGTCATTTTTGAAAATGTATGTTATGCACACACTTTGGAACTTTGAGAGTAGTTTGTGTCAAGTATAACATCTAAATGCAAGTTTAGTATTGAATGTCACCTATTATGCAAAATGAAATGCAAATGTCTTTTATACATAAATGTGTGTAAGGAGACTCACATACTGTAGGGTCAGAAAATACAACCCTCTCTCTTTTGCTCCTTACAACGAAGCTGATTCAGATTTCCTGCGGTCATGACGACATTATCAGGGGCGGATCTAGAAAAATATTCATGGGGTGGCAGGAGATTTTGAGGGGTGGCATCCCCTGGCAGAAGTATATGCTGATTTAATCGCAGTCATATCAATCAATGCTAACTTGGAAAGCCACACTATTGATATTTTAACTCAATAACATTAGGTGACATTATTGTGGCACATCAGTAAATCCTTACATATAAATATATAAGGTGGCAGACATAATTTAATGAATTTTAACTGAATAATAACAAATAAAAGACCAGCAGGTGTACCAAATGTACTGCTGCAATAAGTACATTAATTAACTGTCTCATCGATGTTTGTCTGTATGAATATGATAATATTAACAATCATATTATTCCTATCAGCTGTCAATCACTGTTATGATTCACATATTCATTTATTATTGAATAAACTATATTTTTTGGAGGAGTTAATGATGAATGTTCCTCAAGATGCTTGCTCACCCTCCTTCAAATTTGAAAGACTATCATATATCAAAATGCATAAGAATCAAAAGAACAGTTCAGCACCCCACAACTTCATTGCAAACAGTTACAACCTTGACTTTACATCAGAAGGAACAAACATTAAAGAAGTGACTAACTGCATCAGTTACGGCCCGTCCACACAGCGGCGTGCGTTGGCTGAAACTCGACCAACAACCAATCACATGAATCTCCCGCCCCGGACACACAAGCACGCGGTTTGATTGGCTAGAGCTTGTACTGGCATATGATTCGATTGGCTGACGCTTCCGCCGAAGCTTCAAAAGTTGAACATTGCTCAACTTTTGCAGCGAGCAACGCTTTTGAAGCTACACTTCGCTCCCACAATGCAGTTCGGCGAAACGTGACGTCACCCCATTCAAAGTGAATGGGCAGAAGCGATGAAGCTTCAACGCACGCCGCTGTGTGGACGGGCCGTTAGGGTTAAAAAACGTGTATTCAGCTAAAACATATACATCGCTGCAGTTATTATCCAGTGGAAAGTCCTTACCTACTGGCTAAATCAAAGTGGTTACTTTTTTTTGGCTGGGCAGTGTAGTTTTACAGACCGTCTTATTTGACTTTCTCAGGACTTGAAACTGTTTTTTGGGGCAGACAAGGCTCGCATCTTGTGCTGCATTCACTTGCACTCGGACATTAGAGATTTTGTCTCATAAATGTCCGATGAGCCACAACTTTTCTTTAAAAAAAAGATGCCAACTGGGCAGCTGGGGTAGATCCGCCCCTGGACATTACTAAAATGTGGGCTAGCTTACATTGAACACCTGGCAACGTTCCGCCTCAACATATCGTGCCCTATCAGAAACGTTGCTGTATCAGAAATGCCCGATATGTTTTGAAGTAAGCATCGCTAACACTCAGAGCTCAGCTGAATTACTGTGCTGAAATCTGGGGCAATAACTACAAAAGTTCAATTCATTCAGTATCTATTTTATCATTCACAATGCCAAATACCTTGATCACACTAACGCATTATTCCTGCAGTCAACATTTTTAACATTTACAGACCTGGTAGAATTCCAAATGGCACGAATCATGTTTAAGGCAAATAATAACGTTTTACCAGGAAACATCCAAAAAGTATTCACTCAACGAGTGGGGGGATATAGTTCAAGGAGACCATTTCAATTTGAAATTCATAGGGTCCGTACAACCAGAAGAACTTTTTGTATATCAGCCTGTGGAGTGAGACTATGGAACAGTGTGAATGTGGAGCTAAAGCGATGTCCAGACATTAACCAGTTCAAGAGGAAATACAGAGAAATTATTTTCTCGAGGTACAGGGATGCGGAGGTTGTTTGACTGTATGTATCTATGTATATTTATGTGTATATTTGTATATGTGTATTTGTGTGTATGTATATGTGTATATATATATATGTGTGTATATATATATGTGTATATATATATATGTGTATATATATATATATATATGTGTATATATATATATATGTGTATATATATATATATATGTGTATGTGTGTGTATGTATATATGTCAATCAACATGTAAAGCAGATTAATAATAATAACAATAATAATTAATACTACTAATAATGATAATTATTTATAGATCATAAATAATCAAATGTATCAATCAATCAATCAATCAAAACACTCAGGGCTAACGCTGTGCTGGAGAGAATATGTGTAAAGA
Organism: Gymnodraco acuticeps; assembly: GCF_902827175.1. Taxonomy (NCBI): domain Eukaryota; kingdom Metazoa; phylum Chordata; class Actinopteri; order Perciformes; family Bathydraconidae; genus Gymnodraco; species Gymnodraco acuticeps. The sequence goes on from NW_022990313.1 coordinate 3,993,167, forward strand.
AGCCAGATATAAAAGGTACTCACCTTGTGGTAAACCCGCGAAAGAGAAAGCATTTGAGCTCCATACTGTTTCAGAAATAATGCTTGATGTGGTTTGGAACATAATATGGCGTTTAATCACGGCAGCGTTTAGCTGAGTGTCTGCTGCAGGGGCGGCGCCAGGGGGGAGCTAGGGGGTGCTGAAGCACCCCCCCAAGATTGCCAAAGCACCCCCTAAGCACCCCCAAGAAATGTGTTTTTTTTCTTTTTCGAAAATAATAATAATAATTTTTATTAAATTAAATTAGAAATATTATTGATTACATCAATGCAAATGTGAAACAAACACATTTTTGACCAAAAACATAAAGCCAACACAGGTGATATGATTAGGCCAATGGCCAGCACCGATTCGATTTGTGACACTTGAGAGACTTCCTGTTAGCTAGAGCGCCAACTTATTTGCTAACAGCAAAGTGAAAAATTGATCGTTTTTTAGTCCTTAAACGTCCACGTGTGGACACTCAATCAAAACCACCTGAAAGCGAGAGGGATTCTGCACATAATAGCATAGCCTTGTGAGTACAAGTAGCTTACTTCTGGGTCTCTGTGTTTCATTCAAGCTCTGCTCTGTGTGTGTGAGGCACGAGCCAATTTGTGTGCGTGCGCGAGCGAGAGAGCTCACGCACCGGTGGGTAGGCCTATCTACTGGAGATCGTTATGGTTAGCATCTGGTGCTAGCTAGCCAAGCTAACGGATATAAGGAGCTTTTTCAACAACAAGGTGGAGGGAGAACTCTCTCCTGTCAGACTGAGAGTCTCAGATAACCTCAGCTCAGGTGAAGTAAAGGACTCTCAGTGTTTAGATAGTTATCTTTAGTCTAGTTATCTCAGTGGGTCTCAAACGGTTTGTTTTAAAAGGGGAGTGATTTGTAAAATATCTATAAAGAAATAGAAAATCTGTTTACAGTTCTGTTTCATCTGGGTGTTGAGAGATGTATCCATAGATCTCTTCACGTTGCTCTCAAAGTGCACCAGATTGATGCTTTTAACTTCAATATTTAAAAAATACCTTCCCGGGGAAGCATGCCCCCAGACCCCATTAGAGGAGGTGAGGTCCCTCCTAGAGGACGTGAGGTCCACTCCCCACTTGTAAAAATAGCACTTTAGCCCTGCTTACACCTATATGCCGTGAGCTGATTATTGAGCCTTCATTGTAACGGCCCGTCCACACAGCGGCGTGCGTTGAAGCTTCCAACACTTTTGCCCATTCACTTTGAATGGGGTGACGTCACTTTTAGCCGAACTGCATTTTGGGAAGCGACGTGGAGCGTTGCTGGCGTCAAAAGTTGAGCAATGTTCAACTTTTGGCGTCAGCCAATGAAATCCCGTTTATGCAAATCTGCCAGTACAAGCGCTAGCCAATCAAACCGCGTGTAAACTGGGAGAGACTACGCAGGTCATTTTCTCATATTCCAAAAAATGGAAGGAAAATTCATTGTAGCGGTAGTGAATCACCCGGTGCTGTATGATCAGTCTCTGTTCATCTACCGGGATACAAACCGGAGGAGCGAGGCATGGAGGGAGGTGGCAGGTTTTCGCCTGTTTGGGGATTTTATATCCAGTTTACTTCGTTTTAACATTGCTATTGCTTTGTATGTCGGGGGCGGGAGATTCATGTGATTGGTTGTTGGTCGCGTTGGTTGCAAAAAATCCCCAAGCTTCAGATACGCCCACCTCCAAGCGTCAACGCACGCTGCTGTGTGGACGCTCCGTAACAGTCGCGGGTGCACTGTGTGTGTGTGTGTGGGGAGTGTTGCAGTAGAAAATTCAACTGTAGCGCTGGTAATGTTTGAGCACCCTCTATGAAACGTCAAGCTACCCCACAGCACCCCCTAGAGTTAATCTCTGGCGCCGCCACTGGTCTGCTGGTAGACAGCCTTCTCTTCACAGAGCTCACTGCTTGCATGCGGACTCCAAAGGGGCGTGGCCAGCAGCAGCTCAAAAGGGGCGTGGCGAGCAGCAGCTCCAAAGGGGCATGGCTCGCAGCAGCTCGGTTACATTTAAAGCTACTGACCCAGAATCAGCACTTTAGTAACAGGGCTGAAATAGAGGAGTATGAGGCATGCTACAATGGGTGATCTGTTTGGTATTTTGAGCAAACGCTTCAGAGACATGTTTTGTATAGGTATGGCCCTATAATGTGAGCTTTAACACTGACTCACTCTCTACCTTTCTGCGTATAGTATAAAGGTAAGAAGCCAAAACTGGCTTGAAAAGTAACCCCCCCCCCCCTAGATAACAAAGTCCACTGTGAAAAAAAGGTATACAATTATAAAATCAAATTCATGAGTCGAATTTGTAATACTGAACAGTCTCAGCACATCTACAGAACATGTATCACTCAACACGTGTTTAAGGTTTAAATGGCTCCATTTATAAGTTTGGTAACATAAAACAGTTGAGTAGGAGGGAGAATGTGAGTGTCACCTCAGCTTTATGTTGTCTCTGAGTTTCTATCTTAGGTGCACATCACCAAGGGATTTGTTACATATTAATGCCAGTAAGGTTAATTTGGAAGCAGCTACTAATGAATTGTTTCCCTTCTTTTGAGGCGGAAGAGCTTTTACACCGTTTAAGTTTCTCAGAGTTTGAAGGTCATGACTGAAAGTTGATCTTATGACCATTATGTCAGCATTAACGTCAGTGACACGGGGGGCCATAGAGATGAATGAGAGGGTCATACCTCGCATCAAATCTAATCCATGCCCTTTGAAAGTCAAGCAGTAAAACGTCCCACCTTGAAATGATGGATACATTTTGAAGGTGTCTCTTAAGATAAGCTTACATTTTTAATATAGGCAGTACATCTTTTTTTATTGAATTTTTACAGGAAACCCAATCAATTAACATCCAAGTAATTGTACTTTTACAAATTGTACAACACATGAAAATAGTAAAGAAAATCAACTGTTGATAAGGGATAGTAATTCATCTCCATTCGTGTCACTACATGAGGGGATTAATTGCATGAGCACACACGTCATGTGCATGAATGGATGACAACTTTTTCAACTTAACGTTGAAACCCTTTTAGGTTCCATTAGTCGAATGAGTCACCACTGCTGCATGTCACTGCAGTTAATTACATACAGGAATGTCTAAAGAAATAGGGCAGAGATGACCTCCTCGCCCCTATTACCCTAGCCTTAAAATCAATACTCGAAGTTGAGGGAATAAGGAGGTTACTGTGATGGTTATTGGGCCCATGAGGAGCTCTACCTGAAGATTAGTTGAGCTAAAGTCCCTGCAAATTGCTTTGGGATTATGAACAGGTTCTGGCGACAGGGCCTGTGGAGAATAACATCTCTGAGGATGAGAAAGGAAAGAGAAGAGGAGCAATAAGTGAAGGAACAAGAGATAAGTTATCTTTGGATCAGCCGATAAGGGCCCCGGTCGCTTCCTTCCTATATTCCATCAAGACACCTAATTAAAGGACCCAGAAATAGAGGTGACCACACATTGCCTGATTATAAATCGAGGTTATTAATCTACACTCCACATCTGGTAAAGAGTTCAGTTAGGTCTCAGCATGCTTAACTTAACTCCATTTTCCTTTCCTTTTTTCTGCTCCGTTACGCCTATTGTTTGAAATAACACAAGCTCTGCCAGCATGATATTCAAAATCCTTTAAATATCACTAACGGCTGAAACACTATGTAGACAGTAATTAGCATTCTAAAAATGCAACCTCATTAGAAGTATGCCCTGCCCCCCTGCTCCCCCCCCCCCCGCATTAACAATGTCCCGCATCTGCAGCCCAGCAGTGCTCACAGTAAGGCTGAAGCAGCATATTATAAGAGTAGGTTAGAGTGTGATCAGTGCCAGCAGGCTGGGGGTCATTTCCCTGAGAGATCAGCAAGCCAAAGCACACATCCTAATACCAGCTGATTCAAAGGATGGGTCATTTTGGTACCCATTTAGTACATCTTGAGCATCAAGCTCTTTCAACAATGCAAGATAAGTAATGCGCAAAAGTAAAATATACAAAATTGTGCGATTTAAAAAGTGCTATGGACAAAATGGTTCATGTAAGTGGCCGGACTAAAAACATATATTCATATCAAATAGAATAAACCGAATGTAAAATGAAACACTTGGAAAAATACTGAACAATTACATTTGGATATGAGGGCTACAAAAAGATTTACAAAAGAACAGTGATACTGTATACCTAAAGTATAGTGTCATTCTGCATGTTTCACATTGTCATTGAAGACAATTCAAATGCACAAGAACATTAAAGTTGAATACAAAATGAACATTACATGGCTGTTAACATTTGAATAATGTCACTAACCGACAGTATTTTACACTTCAATCACGTCAATAGGAGATAAATTGGACGGGTGTCAATCTGTTCCCTGCTGGTTTTTTTTATTTTTTAAATCAAGGTATATAAAGTCTTAAGTGCCTGGAAGACATGTAACCCTGTGTTTAATTATAAAACAATTATTAACACACATGGGATATTTAATCCCATGGCAAACAGCGTCGGAATGAGTTTTGAGCTTGGATATCTTTCTCTTCCACACATAGACCATTTGTATCGTCATGTTCCGCTTGTATGGGCTTTAGTTTCTCATTATTTGGAGTCAAACAGATCTCACTGCTTTATGAAAGAATAAGAATAGGTTCAACATTTGTTTTCTATATAAATGTATCCCCTGCTTGTCATTATAAATAATGAGGGTTAAGGTACTTCAGCATTGGTTGCCACTTGATTAAAGTAACATTTTGACTTGCCAGCACAAAGGGCACAGGTGCAATCAAACACATTATTAATGGCTGCATTATCTTTAGGGGCAAGCTGGATCAGCGAATAGGACCATAAAAGTCATGGCTTTCAGCAATGCATCTTAAACAGCTTGATTGTTAATATTATTAGCAAGAGGACCATTTAAAGACAAATCAAGAACAACCTCTTAACTCTAAAACATGGAGAACTATTTAAATATGCCACGTTGTAATTCAGACACATATGCAGTCCAGTTGCTCCAGTAGAGCCCACCTAGGCACACATCTGTTCACAAACCTTCTGAACCAAAGTATATTTGTCTGTTCAGAGAAAACAAGATAAATATACATATTCAAAACAGTTTGTCTTAGAATGATAATGTGCAATGAAAGTAAACGCAAAATCATCACAAAGAAACATTAAAAAGATTAAATCAGAAACAAAAAGACTGCAAAGAGATAAAAACAAAAACAGTGCAAAGGGAACGACTATGAAATAGTCAAAACAACACCAAATAGACACAAAATGACGACAAAGAAACACAAGGCGACTTAAAAGAGACTCAAAATGACGACAAAGACACATAAAAAGACCAAAAAGAGACAAAGCAACTATAAAAACACACAGAAGTACTTTAACCCTTAAGAGTCCCTGGGGCCATTTTTCAGCCATTCGGGTTTTCATGTTAAAGCCATTTTGGCTGTGTTGAATGAATATTGCTCAAACTTGCCAGAGGATATTCTTTTTTAGTTGTATATTGAATTGTCGTATCAGTTTTTTAAATTAGCCTAAAATGGCTAAGCTACACAAAAACCGACACATTAGTTCCTAGCGTCAAAAAATGCCCCATTGAAAACCATTGAAAATGCTTTTTTTGACCCCACATTTATCTTATCATAAACTCTTGATTTCCTTTATGTTAAGATTTCATTTTGAACTTCTAGCTTTCAATTTTCAATTTTTACATTTGTCTACAAGATGGCGATAATGTTAACCCTTTGAAGCCTGCAGCAAAATGTCACACTTTTTACTGTTTTCTGCAAGGGTCACTTGCTACTGAAATGATATGTGTGTGTCGCTTTTGATGTTGGATAATGGTGTGTGCGTGTGTGTGTGTGTGTGTGTGTATGTGTGCGTGTGCGTGTTTGTGTCCAACTTCAAAAGACTTTTCTCTTAGAAGGCCACACTGCATAATAATCTAATTCAATAATAAAAACAATGAGTTGCGAGAACCAAAACTTTGTTTTGGTTCTCGCAAAACAAAGTTATGGTTCTCACTCAGGTTGTTTATGCAGGTGCACTGCAGCCATGGTTATAAGTATTACTATCAGTGCAGGAGTAGTCTTTTTGGAGATGGCAAGGCATTACAGCACACGGAAAGCTCTGGACATCATCATGCACTCTGATTGCGAGGATGGCTCCTCATCCTCCTCCGTGGACTCTGAGGCTGACACAGAAGAGCCCTCAGAGTCCACGGAGGACGCCTCAGAGGTGGGAACAGACCAGCTAGAGTCCAACTCAGACTCATCTGAAACTGAGAGAGGAGGGGAGATGGAGGAAGCAGCTGCAGGATGGACTTCAAAAAATGGTAAAGTGTTTTGGTCTCCCACAAACACTGAGACGCTCCGCTACGTCCCAGCAGCCAGAAGTTTGATCCTGGGACCAACACACTATGTTATCGCCCGAATCAGTGACCCGGCATCCAGCTTTGCACTGCTGATGACAGATGACATCCTGCAGCATATTGTGTCCATGACAAACCTGCATGGGAGACGGTCAATTGCAGAGTGGCGAGATATGCACACAGAGGAACTGCAGGCTTACGTGGGGCTGCTCATTTTGGCCGGTGTTTACAGATCAAAAAATGAATCGACCCTCAGCCTCTGGAGTGAGACAAGACGGTGGCGCCGTGATGACAAGCTGGCTGCCTTCCGCAAAGTCTGGGATATGTGGACGCACCGCCTGCCGATGCTGTTCAGCCCATTCAGCGACGTCTGCGTGGATGAACAGCTCGTCCCATTCAGAGGCAGGTGCAGCTTCAAGCAGTACATGCCAAAAAAGCCGGCCAAATACGGTATAAAGATTTGGGCAAACTGTGATGTAAAATCATCCTACGCCTGGAGACTGCAGGTGTATACAGGCAAAGCAGCTGGCAGTCCTTCTGAAGTCAACCAGGGCATGAGGGTGGTCCTGGAGATGACAGAGGGGCTCCAGGGACACATCATTACCTGTGACAATTTGTTCACGTCCTTCGCACTGGCTGAGGAGCTGCTCAGGAGAAAACTGGCCCTGGTTTGCACAATTCGCCGAAACAAGCCTGAGCTTCCCCCTATTTTGCTCCAGGCAAGAGCGAGAGCGATCCTCTCCTCCACCTTTGCCTTTACGAAGACCCACACACTGGTCTCTTACATCCCTCGACGGGGCAGGAATGTGCTGCTTCTAAGCACGAAACACTGCAGTCCAGACGTAAGCGACGAAATGAAGAGAAAGCCAGTCATAATCAAAGACTACAACCGATGCAAAGGAGGTGTCGACAACCTTGATAAGGTAGGCACACATGTATTCTTACTTTTATATTCTTGTCTGAAATATATGTAGGTTTTTTTCAAATGAGCATTTTCCTATAAAATAATTAATATTTGCATCATGAGAGAAAATGCTTGGAATCATTTATTCAAATTGTCTTGTTTTATGTTTTTGTTAGGTTGTTGCCACCTACTCCTGCAGGAGGAGAACACATCGCTGGCCACTTGCCCTCTTCCACAACCTGGTTGACATTTCCCATTACAACGCCTACGTCCTGTGGACATCAATGGAGCCATCCTGGCAGCAGCAGAAACCATACAGGAGGAGGCTCTTCATTGAAGAGGTGGGACAAATGCTGGTGACCCCACACATCAAGAAGAGAGGGCGCCTTCCCCGCTCATCAGCCGCTGCAACAATGGTGTCAGATCTGCAGGGTGCTGCTGCAGGCCCCTCTCTCATCAGTGAACGGAAGAGCAGGAGGCAGTGCCACTTTTGCATGGACAGAAGAGTTTGCAGGACCTGCTGCAAATGTGGGAAATTAATATGCAAGGACCACAGTCTGTCCATTTGCAGCCCCTGCTCCACCTGAGCTGGACTCTCACAGTGTTCATTCAATGTTCATCTTTGTAAAATAAATGTTTTTCTGGTTCAAAATGATCTTGTATTATTCATTTTAGTCAGGCTGGAGTAGCTTTAAAAGATTTACTCTTTGAAAGTGGGAAAAAATATGAATATATTATATTTTTATAGCAGTTTTTGTGAAGGTGGCATTTTCTGGCCTCAGGAACACGAGTGTGAGTTTTTGTTTAAATCTGACACTGCAAAAAAAATAACAATGCATTCAAATTAATTGTGCTGCCAATCATTGACCAATCTAGGGACCTAATAATAACAATAATCAAATATTCCTTGAATGTTTGTTTTTTTAAATTATTCTAGTTTTTTGTTCTTTTCAATAAAAAAACTGTGGAGTTTATTCAACAAACTGGCATTTAAAGGGTTAAAATCCCCAAAATATAATTCATATTTCATATGTGTATGTCAGGCTGGAGTAGTTTTAAAAGACTGACTCTTTGAAAGTGGAAATAAATATTAATATATCATATTTTTATAGCAGTTTTTGTGAAGGTGGCATTTTATGGCCTTAGGAACAAATACGTTTTTTTGTTAAGGGACTCTTAAGGGTTAATGACAGAAATAAAAACTACAGACACACAGAATGACTAAGACATATTGACCAAAAACAAACACTAAATGAAAACATACAAACATCAAAACACACACAGATGTGTAATTAAAGTCACAAAAAAACAAGTGCAAGTTAGGACCCTTAACGTTGTTTTTTATCTTTCCAAACACTTCACTATTGAAGGTAAATGCAACACTGTGTTTTCCAGTATTCGTGTATATACGCAGAAAACATTTTCTTTACGCAAACAATCAATACTTCTCAGAAAGCATTTAAGGATTAAAGGTAAACAGGAACTTGGCAAGGCACTGCATATGTGTGTGTTGAAGTAAATATTCTAGCGCAGAAACACAAAGCCTCTCTCAATAGTTTGACCGTCCTTAAGGCAGGGATTGTCAGTATAGGATTGGGAGTGTATCGGCATCTGGGTGGATTAAAACGGCAAAGAAGAAGATTTGATGGAGGAGAAATAATGAAGTGAGTGCATTAGGAGCTCTGATTGACAAACAAAACCGATTAGCCTGTCATCACTGGCTCTGCAGATATTCTTTAGAACAATTGCATTCCAACTTTATTATTTATTCATTCTTCCTCGGCACAATGTCTATTTGTTTATCTCACACTTGTTTCTCACCCTTGACATCCTGCACCTTCGTCTCTTCTACTTCCAAACTTTTTCTACCTTCACTGTCTTCTCCTGTCATTCCTCTCGGGGATTATCTGAACCCGGGCGTCCTGCTGCTCTTTCTCTAAGTAGCCTCACAGCTGCTGCAGTGCCTGGGCTTTAAGTCTGGATGGATGTATGGACGGGAGAGCGGATTCCTTCTCCTTTCTCCGACTCACACAGAGGCATCCGCTATTTTTCTTCTCCTCCTCGCTGCATCTCAACAGGAAAGGAATGCAATGTTCTTTGATCTCTCTGCTTTCTACTTCTCCTCATCCCCCCCTCTCCATCTCCCTCTCTTAGCACATATTACAGCGCTCTGTACAAAAGGAAATACACCCAGGGTTTGCCCTTCATCCCCACTCCATCTCCTTTAAATCCCTCCCTTCCTCATATGTGATCCCTTCATCCATCACCTCTCCTTATTTCGTACTCTTCATCTTTCCCTACAAATTGAAACACATTTTTGAAAGATGAGAACAGAAGAAGACTTTTTTTTTCAAATATTGATGCCTGTAAATTCAAATTGTCTTCTCTCCTGGTGTTCCCTTTCTCCACCCGACACCCACTACTTAATGTTCCTAACCTTTGGGCTTGTAAAGGTCATCGTCCATAAAGCGAGTGCTTCTGCTTGTCATTAGTGGAGGACTCCTGGTGCGGTGGTGGGTGTGTATGTGTGTGTGCGAATTTCTAGATCACACTTAATCCGTGATGTATTTGTGTTGCTTCAAGCAGAGTTCTACACATGGCCCTTGTACTGACATGAAACAGGGGGTTACGTATTGTACCCCTAATTATATAAGCACAGGCGGAGCCCTCTACTGGTCTCTATGGGCACTACTCTCAACCATGCTATGCGAGCATTCACCTACTGAGATACATAAACGTAGCCGGCCAATCGGGGCGAGCCTACCTGAATGTGCACGCAGGCCCACCGTATATAAGGCGGCCACGCCTCCTGACTGTCATTCTACACCCTCTTCAGCGAGCGGCATAGGAAAGACAGGGCCCCAAGTAGAGGGCTCCGCCTGTGCTTATATAACTAGGGTTACAATACGTAACCCCCGTTATATCTCACACAGGCTCCGCCCTCTACTGGACTCTATGGGTACAGTGGATGGAGCCCTGATGGATGAATGCCCTGTCGTTCAACAACACCGACGCATCACACTGACCCTGGCCTTTGGTTAACAGCCGCCGTAACCCAACTTCCTCTCATCCGGTTGTGACCGTGGAGAAGTCGGGGCCGCAGCTTGGATAGAGCACACTCATAGAGTGTGCATGGAAAATAGTGAGGAAGGCTCTGCATGGAGTTTACTGCGCACCATGTTTCCGAGTCTCTAAGGAGCATGGGAAGTGCACTATGTCCCAGGGGGGGGGTCAGATACCTACTGACCCACAGCCCCCCCCCATCTCACCAGTCATGTGTTGCCCCGGCAAACACAGACGATGAGAAAGAGCCAGACATGTCTAAGAAATAAAACCTTATGAAGGGGCCTGGCGTAGACCAAGATGCCGCCGTGCATATGTCCTCCATACTCACGCTGTTGACACAGCCATACCCCGTGTAGAGTGTGCATGGACCCCAGCGGGGAAGGCTCTCCCCGGCTGTCCATAGGCATGTGAAATGCTCTCGCAGAGCCATCCTGTCTGGCGTTTCTTGGACAGAACTTTACCAGCCACACCATCCTCAAAGCACACAAACAGCTGTTCAGTGCGTCTAATGGAAGCTGTGCGCTCTACATAACATGCCAGCGCACGCACCGGGCAGAGGAGGTGCAGTTTAGCCTCCCTGGAGGAGTTCGGTCTGAGTGTCATGCTGTGTCCTAGCGGCCATGCACCCTGAAGATTCCCGCCAAACCAGCCACTGGAGCCTTCGTCTTCAGTGGCTACCGCCACGTCGCCTCCACACACTGCCAGATATCTAACAACGGGGGCGAAACGATCCTGCTCGCTGAAGAGAAAAGGATAACAGTCAGGAGGCGTGGCCGCCTTATATACTGTGGGCCTACGCACGCATTTATGTAGGCTCGCCCCGATTGGCCGGCTACGTTTATGTATCTCAGTAGGTGAATGCTCGCATAGCATTGTTGAGAGTAGTGCCCATAGAGTCCAGTAGAGGGCGGAGCCTGTGTAAGATATAACTGATCAGAAGCGGTGCAAAAAGGCAGCTTTTAAACTGATAGAACAGTTACCTTACACTAAAGTAAAACATTACAGTTAAACTTTAATGGCAGTGGAAATCTGAAAGGTATTTATAGATACATGAGTATTAAGATTTCATACAAGAAGACTAAAAAGACATAGAAAGACACAAAAGCAGAGCTGCAGTACAGCTGCAAAGAAGCAAAGAGAACAACTATGAAATGCTTATAGCCTGCGTCACACTGTCCCGGAATTGACACCAAATGGACAAACGAATATGGAATTGTGAATTACGCACGAAGATGGCCTCGAACTTGGTCAACGGCCAAGCAACAGCCCAAGCAAGTACAATGCCTACAGAAGGCCACGCGATGGCGCCCGAACCACACACGAAGGCAACATTTACATTACATTTAAGACATACAACTGCAACAAGTAACAAAAACAATTATGTTAAAGTACTATGGGACTTTACATTTTGGAAACTTGAGATTGTATAATAAAAATTGTCACTGATATTTTCAGACTTTGTTCTTTACTGTCTTTATATGTAGAATATATTAAGTTTTCTTCGTCATGTTGTTTCCATAGCAACAACAACTTCCTATCAACAGCGTAAACTCGCCTTCAAAATAAAAGCTAAATAAAACAGGAAGTTAACCTAAATTACATTTAAGACATACAACTGCAACGAAAGTAACAAAAACAGTGTAATATGCTTTTCAGTTTCACATATGTTTACATGATTTTGTTCTGCAATAAAACAACCAGAGAAGCGATCTGCAAGGAAACATTGCAAACCGCGGTCCCATCTCGATGTCACCGTACTATAATACGATGGCTACACGACGGCATTGCGAGGGCTTCACGTAGTCGTGTTGCCTTCCTAAGACAATCGGGCGGCTTGTTGTTTCCTTCGTATTGTCTTAGTGAGGCGAAAAATGCCCGATGGCACCGGTGATCACACGAAGTAAAGACGAAGATGACACGATTTGACAAGATGCCCTCACAATGGCCTTACGAAGGGCAAAATGGACACACGAATTCAACACGAAAATGAACCTTCGCAAGGTCTTTTGGCAATTTTTTGGCATGCCAAAGATTTTGCCACCGCTCATGAAGTTGCTGCCGGAGCCTGAGAAACTCCACCGGCGGTCATACGAAGGCTTAAGATGCCCTCACGAATGGCCCGATGTTGTTACGATCACCGCCGAATTTGAACATTTCCTTTATCGTGCGTACATCTGGTGTCAATTTGGGACAGTGTGACACCGGCTTAAAACAACAACCAATTGACACAAAATGACTGCGAAGAAAAACAAAACGACCAGATAAAGACTCATGATGACAATAAAGAGTAGAAAAAAATGAAGAATACCATTAACGGAAAGCCAAAGGACACACAATGGAACTATAAGGAGACACAAAATCACCCAAAAGAGACACAAAGTCAACAAAGAGATTCAAAATAACTTTAAAGTGACACAAAGACACACATAGTTACATCAAACAAACACAAAACGACTACATACCAACACAAATCAACTGCATAGTGACAGACGGTTAACCTGTTAAAAAACCTCTTTTTTCGAGACTGTGTCTCAGGGCCTCTTAACATTTAGGAAACTATTAATGTGTTATACCAGATTAACGGGAAGAATCTCAGCTAACTGAAGATATGAACAATTTTTACCAAAACAAAACACAAGTCTCATAAGAAGCGTCTAAATCAGTGGTTCCCAAACTTTTTGTGCCCAAGGCACACCAAAGGACAAGTAAAAATCTCAAGGCACACCTATTGTGCAAAAATAGCCCTTATAACACGTGTTATCACTCATATCATGTAAAATATCTCTAAATGTGCATACTTATTTACTAATGCCAAATAAAATGTGACAAAGACAACTATATTACTCATAAAATATTTATTAACGAAATATTTCAGAAATTAATTTGAAACTTTATCAAATTAGGCTTCATCAAAGCAGCAACACACTCATTTAAACCAGACAGGTCACAACATTAACATTTCAGCAATCAGCATTGAAACATGTGCTATTGTAAATATTTTGCAGACTTACAAATTAGTGAGATACATGTGCCTGTCGGGGCGCGCAGAATTTTGTAATCCTTGGTGGCACTGTGGAGAGGGCCACTCGCAAGTCCTGTTCAACAGAGAGCCGTGACCTCCTGTTGTTCTTCATGTAAATCAGAGTAGAGAACGCCAACTCCAGAGATGGGGTCGTTACTAATTTTTTTAAATATATTACATATTACTTTAAAAAAAAGTAATATATTACACTACTTTTACTATCTACATAAAGTAACTCGTTACTTTACTCGCCGAGCACGTACGAACTTGCACATGCCTGAGTGGCAATAACTTTCCTTACCAGCAGGCGGCGGTAGTGTGTATTTGTCATTCAAAACAGGCAACAACCGGAAGACAGAAGAAGAACATACTACGTGATATAAACAAACAACAATAGCGTGTGCGTTAGCTTCACCTTAGCATGTGTTCGTTGCAGGTGCTTGTTGAGGTTTGACGTGGTGTTTACAGCAGTGGATAACAGCTTCTGGCCTGGACACAGTTTGCACCTCACCGTCACATTCCTGTCTATTCTTCGGACGAACTCAAAATAATGGGCATACCTCCACCCCTCGAAAGTTATCGCTGACTCAGCCATGTTTATGCAGCACTGCACGTGGAGATGTGGACGCGCAAGTCGCGCAGATTACGTACATATAAACCTACAAAGTACTGATATTATAGTAAATAAAAAAATTATTATTTTTGTGTAGTTGTATATTTCAATAATAATGTATGGTTGTCACAAAATCCCACGGCACACCCGGACTTGCCTCACGGCACACCAGTGTGCCGCGGCACACCGTTTGGGAACCACTGGTCTAAATGACCCGAGCGAAAAAATGCAAACTGACTTTAGCACAGAACTCAAGATAAAGATACCCTTATTACTTATTGTAGCTGCACTTACAATATATCCGATTAAAGCTGAGACTCCACAGATTATATAGGTATAGTATCATCACTGAGCGATCCAAACTCGCGACAGGGGAAGCAAACACAGACATCACAATACGTAACTTTACGGAGCTTTTACGGGAGATCGTCTCACCGTAGCTGTCAATGTGATCAAAAGACGTGTTCAATGGCATTAAAACGAGAACAAACGCGGCTGAATCGGTTGATCCATAGGTTGATAATGTATCTGTCGCTTTGAAAAAATTATTTATAATCCATAATTCCATTTTTATGTAAAAATTGGAGAAAAAAAGTTAGCTGCTAATGGTAGCCAACAGAGTGTATGCAGCTTCCGGTTTTGGCCACGCGTCACTCTCACTCCTTATTCGGTAACGTGTTTGTGTGTGTAGAACGTTCCCTCGATTCCATTGGCTCCAGCGGTTATAAAGAGATTTCATTCGTCAAAATCGACCAATGGGGGCCAGAGATATGGAAAATCCACCCAAATGACCCCAGAAGTGTGTTTTTTTTGCTAAATCTGTGAGATTTAGCAGTTTGTGAAGTCCACTGAGACTATGAGAATAATTGCAAATTGTGTTTGGACTGTAACCAGTATTCGTGCTTTAGGACTTTTTCTCAACGATGAATAGACTTCAGACCAGTGTTATCGATTTAACAGGACTTTTTACAAGAATAATTTTGAAGTGTCATATCTGTGGAGTATTTAATATCAACTTTAACGTGGGCGGCCACAGGATTCCACCTGCCGCTTCTGCCCTTCAAACACCGACCGCTTTGTCTTCCACACTGCATCATTCCAAATGCTTACAGATTGCATCATTGATGTGAACATGTTCCCTAATATAATTTGGTTTCAATCCAAAAAGCCAAACAGTGTTGATCTGCCACAACTGTCCTCTACCTTGTAAATATGACTAACCTGTGTTGCTGCTGTTTATAGCACATTTTTTAGATGGCTGACACTGTATTGAGCTTGTATTTAACACATTCTGGTTTTATAATTAAATTATTTTCAAAGATAAGGAAACCCAGAAAAGATACAGTGGACAATGGGTTGACCAGCAGATGCTGCAAGTATTGGCTGGCAGGCTGAATGTACCACCTCTTATCAGGGACAATATAAGGATGTTCTAGATACACCAAGATAAACTGGTTCAGCATGTCACAGAGAACATTTTCAAGCAGAGCCTGAAAAAAAGCGGAGTCATTGGTGTTGCCAAAAGGCGTTATGAGGTACACGTAACGACTACTTGAGGCTGTCTTCTACTCATCACCCTTCCTTATCCTTACTGAATGGAAAAAATATCTTAGCTTCTTGCATAGGTTGTGCATTTTATTTATAGTGATTTCATCCAGGCCTGTGTAGAGACAAAGCATCTTAACGCAGGGGCGGACTGGGAGGAAAAAGTGGCCCGGGGATTAATTGACAGACAGGCCCACTTAATGCGCGGCATGTATCGGCCGGCCGGCGACGAAAGCATGTTACTTAACAAAAACCCTATGCATTTAATGTTATTTTGGACCATTATTCATATAGTAATGACATTACCTGAGCCCTTGAGTTGCCTAGAGCAAAATAGTTACAGCATATATTTAGTGATTTTAATGTTAACATTGATGCAATAACATTTGGACCCAATTTGCCTGACTTGACGCATGGAATAAAACATGGGCGTAGGAAGCATCCTCAATGTGGGTGAGACAATTTGACAGGGGGTGTGGGCAGGGGGTGGACCTCACCTCCTCTAGGGGGGTCCTGGGGCAAGCTCCCCCGGGAAGATTTGTTTTAAAATGTTGAAGTTAAATGCATCCATCTGGTGCACTTTGAGAGCAAAATTAGGGACTAAATCTATGGATACATCTCTCAACACCCATATGAAACAGAACTGTAAACAGATTGACTTTTTCTTTCAACATTTATTTGAACAGCAAGTGGAGGCAAAAGTGACTGCACCCAAAACAATAAACCTGCTAGCTAACTAGCCTAAACTCAGTAACAGAATGTGGGCAACACGTTCTTCTCCACAGCCGCGCGACCTCTGAGTCAGACGTCACTTCCCCCTTTTCTATCCTACGGGTGCAGCCACTCCCCCTGAACCCCGTTTCCCTGCCAACCCCCCCCCTCCCCTATGCAAGCCCCTCCCTCTGAACCCAGGGCTCGCTACAATACTGTATACTGTATACACAAACACAAAAAAACAAACCACTAGAGGGCAGGGCAACATACTTATAAACAATAAGCCTTGTCAATACTTCCCTCTCTACCCTTTTGGGTCTATAAGTGAGCTCATCCATGTGTTACTTTTAAAAGGAGGAGGCTGGGTTGAAGTGGTTGATTTTGACATTGGGAGCAAGGTTGTAGAAGTCAGTCCCCTCTGGAAAAAATAGGGTGGCCTATGGGTGAGAGACAAACATATGCATGTTATGTACACATTATCGAAGAGATACTGACATCCACCTGAAGCCTTCATTAGAACAAATGTCATGTTTTTAATGTTGTTTAATAGTCTGCAATAATCACTAATGTATTAGTGTCAAGATTGGGAAGTCACATAGTAATACATGTAAATATATTATTACCTCACTGAATTAGTCATTTCTGCAGCAGCTCACTTTTCTCTGCAACACCATCTATAATTTGGTCACTATCCAGCATCTTCAAAACATCAGGTTGAGTAGCCATGAGCATAAAGGACTCCAGGTTCTGTTGAGAGAGCGAGCTCCTGAGCTTGTTTTTGATGAATTTTAGTGTTGAAAAGCTTCGCTCGCATGCTACCTGTGTGACAGACAGGGTAAGCAGGAACCTGTATGCAAGGCCAATGATGTGATATGCATCTGTCAGGAGGTTGTACTGCTTAAGGATACGGTAGCAACACAATGGGCAGTCCTTGCAAGATGAGCACTTTTTATATACCATCTCCATTTCATCTACAGTATCCTCTGGCCCAGCCTCTGTTGTCTTGGTTGTGTATTCCTCAAATACAGATGTCTTCAACCTATTCCACTGTCCTGCCAGACTGATGAGCTCACTCTGTAAATTGGCCACCGTTGCTCTGTCATCAAATGGCAGCAAGCACTTGCTTAATTCTTGGAGTGCTGCCTCTGGGAAACCACCGGCATAAGATGTTACCTGGCTGAATCTTTTTGGGTCCAGAAGTGCCAAATCAGCATACAAAGTGCCATTTTTGAGGAAGCGCTGGTGCATGCTTCCTGTGACTGTGTTCATGATTTGATTATGGACATCAATCTTGTATGATGTTTCAGCATCAGTCACAGCCTCATCCTTGGACATCTCTCCAGGCATGGTTTTCTTCTTTCTACCCCGTTTCTGTGGCAGAGCAGCCTCAACCTCCAGCTCAGTCTCCTCACTCTGCTCCTCTGTTTGATTGTTGGCCCACTGGACGAATGTGGCAACCGCCGTCTTGACTTTCTCGAAGTCTCTGGTCATATCTTTCAGCTGTGTTTCTGCAGCCACAATCATCCGATGAGCTGTCCATTCCACTTGTCTGAAGGTATTTTGAGACTGGTGAGGTGACCTGGAAAATTCTCAGGAAGATCTGAGCTGTAAGTATTGTTTCATATCTCAGAAGCTGGGTAATGTATCCACGTGCATTGACCCGTGCAGTGGCGTTGATGGTCTGTCCATGTTGAATGGCGGAGAGGGTATGAAGGACATCAACATACAGGGCATTATCTGGCTTTCCAAAAGAGCCAAATACCTCTCTCTAATAGTCTCTCCAATCGGGGCGAGACGTCTGTGTCTTGGGTCTTTGCTCTCCTTCTCCCAGATGTTCATCCTCTGGACTCTCTGATGAAGACAGCGATGTTGTTCAACAGGGAAAAAAGAGACCCACTTGCCAATACACATTGTGTTGTGTCTGCCAGGACGAGGTTCAGGACGTGTGCGTAGCACCATACATGGACATGGGTGGGGGACATTTTGGCGAGCAGTGCAGAGAAGCCTTTATATTGGCCTTGCATATTGGAGGCCCCATCGGTGGAATTTCCAATACACTGCCTCACATCCAGTTTCATGGTCTCCAGTACTTCATTCACAACAAGTCGTGCAAAGTACTGCCCAGTGGATGCCTCACATTTAATCACAGCAACAAGTCGCTCATGAACAATGTCTGTCACATATCGTATGACAACAGAGCACTGATCTTGGGCTGTGATGTCCTGTGTGGGGTCAATCTGGACAGAATACATGCCAGATTCCCGGACTTCAGTGGCCTTCATTAGGCGGATGGTGGTGATGATGTTGTTGATGGTTGTTTTAGATAGGAGAGTGACAAGGGCACCTCTACCTTGTCTCAAACCAGACTGGTGTATTTGCTTGCTCTTTTCTATACAGAGAGTGAGGTGTTCCTTGAGACACACATCATATTTTCCCAGCAAAACAATCATCTCTAAAAAGTTACCATGATCAATGGTGTCATCATCTAGTGCAGGGCTATTCAACTGGCGGCCCGCGGGCCAAATCCGGCCCCCGGGTGATATTTACTGGCCCTTTGAGTATAATGTTAAAAAGTAAAAAAATATATATATTTAATAAAAAAAAAAAATTGTATTTTATATATTATTTTTTTGTACCAGAGTGCCTTTATTCCTGAGAGGGTGTTACATTGAGAGATAGAGGGGAAGACATTGCCTGAAAACTTTGGCGGGCTCGGGTTTCGAACCCACCTTCTACCAACTCCTGTCATTTATTGCGTCTCTGCGCGCGTCCTCGCGGCTCGCGCTGCCCTTCACTATAAGCTCGCGCACCTTCGACGGTTTCGCGCCAATGGAACGATTAATCAAACCTGGTCAGCATAGTTGGATATCAAAATGTCTCTTTCTACGTTAAAAAAACGAAAGGTTGACACTGAAAACCGGCAATTCAACAGGAGTGGAAAGAGAAGTACTTGTGTGTAAATGTCAGTGGGAGGCCCGTGTGTTTATTCTGCAATGAGTGTTTATCGGTGTGTAAAGAGTACAGCTTGAGAAGGCATTTTAAGACAGCTCACGCCAACTTTGACGCCACTTTTCCAGCAGGCTCTGATGCTCGCCGCCAGAAGATTTTGGGGCTAACTTCGTGCTATGACCAAAGACGTAGCTCCCTGTTTCGGGCTTGCACTGACCAAGAGAGAGCTACCGCAGCGTCCCTACGAGTGGCCTGGATATTAGGCAAAAAGAAAAGGCCTTTTACGGACGCAGAGACAGTCAAAGAGTGTATGCTTGCATCAATTGAGGAAGTGGTTGCAGATGAGAAAATCCGAAAAAGCGTTATTGACTCAATTAAGAACATTCCGATTCCTGACACGTCAACATCAAGGAGAGTGGAGACCCTTGCATCGGACGTTTTTGAGATTCTCTTGGACAAACTGAGAAAGGCGGAGGTTATGTCGATAGCTATTGATGAATCCACTGGCAGCAGCGATGTTGCACAGCTGTGCCTCTATGTTAGATTATTTGATGGTGAGTGCTTTCGGGAGGATCTACTTGGATTAATTCCTTTGGATGGACACACGACCGGTGAGGTGATGTTCCACAAAGTGGTTTCGTTTTTCAAGGAGCACAAGTTGGGATTGGATCGTATTAACATGCTTGTAACGGATGGGGCCCCTGCGATGTCGGGCCGAACACAGGGACTGTCCGCTAGGCTGGCAGATGTGGCTCCACAGCTGAGATCGCTTCATTGCCTCATCCACCAAAGCCTCACGCGCAAAACTGAGTGGTGAGTTAAAAAACACAATGGACTCTGTCATGGCAATTATTCACTTTATTCGTTGTAACTCCAGTTTACAGCACCGCCTTTTCCGCCAGATGTTGTCAGACATGTCAGCTCAATATAATGATTTGCTCATGCACAGTGCCATTAGATGGCTAAGCAAAGGAAACGTCTTGAAACGATTTTGTGAGCTTAAGGAGGAGATCATGGCGTTTCTCCGCAATTCAAAACATAAAAAAGCCAACGCCTTTCTGTGTCTGATAGAGAATGATGAGTTTTATGCTGCTCTTTGCTTTTTGAGCAACATTTTCCAACATCTGAACCAACTCAATTTGGAGCTGCAGGCCAGAGATAAAATGGTTACACAACTTGTGGAGGGACTCCATGCGTTTCAAAAAAAGCTCACACTTTTTTTTGCGGATTTATGTCCAGGCAAAATGCTCCATTTTCCAACACTGCGCACTGCAGGTTTACAAATCACCGAAGTGATGACTGGATTTATGGACGCATTGAAAACCAACTTTGCCACGAGGTTTGAACATTTCAGTCTCCCGACTGAAGTGATGAGATTTGTGAAGGACCCTTTCTCTGTGAATGTAGAGGGGGAGTTTGCACTGAAAGCAAAGGAGCTGATTGTGACATTAAATGAGGCGTCTTTACAACTCGAACTCATTGACATTCAGTCATCAGATGACCTGCGACAGTCATTTCAGCTGGCAGGTTCTGAAAAGTTCTGGACTCATGAAGTCAGCCACGAGAAATTCCCTCATTCAAGGGGTCTTGCACTTTTTGTCCTCACAATGTTTGGCTCGACTTACACGTGCGAATCGGCATTCTCACACATAAAAACTAATAATCGCGCATCCCTCTCCGACCAGCATCAGCATCACTGTATGCGTATTGCCATGACAACGTATTCTCCCGACTTCCCTGCTCTTGCTAAATCGAAAAAATGCCATTTCTCTCATTAGATGGCACATATCTGCCAAGTTGGTTGCATACAGTTATCACTATGTTAATCAAAAAAGGTTTGAGTTTTAAAAGGCTGTGTTTTGTGGTTTGGTAATTAATACAAGTCTTTTGACAATTGTTTTTGCTTTTTAATTTGGCTCACTTGTCTTTATTGTTATTATACCATAATATGCACTGTTGTTTGTGTATGGCCCTTAATTGCTATTTTGTGTGAATTATTAGATCATTTAATCTAAATCTAATGATGTTGATGGTTATATTAGCTTCACATGTACTGAGTTCTGAACTTGCCATTTATAAAGGCCTTGGGGCTATGTTTGATTTAATTAAACACAATATATGCACTCCACTATGCTGTTGTAGTCATTTAATTTAATTTCAAACCTTTATTTATGCAGGTGAATCCCATTGAGATCATTGATCTCTTTAAAAAATGGGTAATAAAATCAATTAGGTTTAAACAAAAAGGTGTAGATATCAACAGACACAATCTAGCATGTAAACGCATAAGCAGAACGTCACAAAAATGGGTGACATCCTGTGTGCTCTTCTGTCCAAGAGCAACTCACATACCTCCCCTCATCTCCACACTGCAGGAATGTATAGCACTACTGGTCAGTCCATTATTGCATGCAGGGAAAAGAGGCTCTAAAAAGGGGTGGCCTCTTCAAACACCCCTCAGGGTTTGAGAGGAATGGTGTAGTCCAATTAGCTGACACATCTATAAAGGCAGGTGTTTCCCATCAGCGCAGCCTTTTGCCAGGAGCAAGGTGAGCTGTAAGACACTGACAATAGGATTACACACAACACAAATCACAATAGATATTTTAAACAAGATTGCGTGCACTCCATCTAGCAAAAATAAAGCTGTTTTAATCAATGTGTCTGTGTAATGTAAACAAAATCATAACCTTTACGATGTGTGTTCGTTTGTGAGGCTTGTAGCCCTCACACATTCCCCTCCTTCTGGAATCACGCCATGAGAGCGTGATAGGAAGTCCGCAGTAGTGTTGTCCCGGCCAGGAATGTGCTGGATGGTGAAGTTATATGGCTGCATTACCAGGTACCATCGGGTGATGCGGCTGTTGGCATCCTTCATCCCTGCCATCCACTTCAGGGCTTTATGATCCGTTTGTAGGATGAACTCTCTTCCCAGGAGGTAGTACTTGAGAGAGTCTAGGGCCCATTTCACTGCCAGGCACTCTTTCTCAACAGTTGAGTAGCGAGTCTCCCTTGGGAACAGCTTCCTGCTGATATAGGCCACGGGGTGAAGCTCATTGGGCTCTCCCTGCAAAAGCACCGCTCCCAAACCTCTGTCTGAAGCATCCGTTTGCAATATGAAGTCTTTAGCAAAATCAGGACTACACAAAACAGGGTTCTTACTCAGTGCATCCTTGAGGTCGTTAAAACCAGACTCCGCCTCCTCACTCCACTGCAGCAAAGTTGGGCCCATCCGCTTAGTCCTATCTGTTAGAACAGCAGCACGAGAGGAGTAGTTAGGCACAAACCGACGGTACCAACCTGACATTCCCAGGAATGACTTCAGCTGGGTCTTTGTCTGCGGATGCTGACAGAACTGGATGGCTTGTAGTTTGTGGGTCTGGGGTCTGATAACTCCGTTGCCAATAATATAACCAAGATATTCTGTCTCATTCCTGCAAAACTGGCACTTTGAGTGGTTGACAGTCAATCTAGCCTCCTTTAGACGTCCAATGACGGCTTTCAGATGGTCCAAATGACAATATCATCAAGATATGCTGCAGCAAAATCTGACAATACCTGGTCAATTAATCTTTGGAACGTAGCTGGTGCGCCATGCAGTCCAAACGGCATTACGGAGAACTGGTACAGACCCCATGGTGTACGGAAGGCTGTTAACTCACGGGACTGTGGAGTCAGCGGCACCTGCCAGTAGCCTTTGCATAGATCAATCGTGGTTAGAAACTTTGCTTTGCCCAACCGATTAATGAGTTCATCAATGCGAGGTACTGGATAGGAATCAAACTCAGAAATTGCATTCAGATAACGGAAGTTTATGCAAAACCGTATGGTGCCATCCTTCTTTGGTACCAATACAATGGGGTTGCACCACTCACTTCTTGATACCTCAATGATTCCCAGGGATATCATCAGATCCACTTCCTTTTTAAGGGACACCAGGAGGCGCTCGGGATTCTGTAGCTCAATCTTCGCACATAAGCATTCCTCTTTAGCACAATGTTGTGGTCAATAACGTTTGTACAACTAGGATTTTCTTTAAAAACTTCTGGGACACAGAGGGCACTGACCTGGGTTTGTTCATCAGCTGTTAGGTGGTTGAGATCAGGCAAAGCAGCGACAGGTAGAGGAAGGTACTGCGCATCTTCGTCATCCTCTTCTTCCACATGTCTAATCAACAACACTTCCTTTTTGTCGGACCTGGGAAACCATTCCTTTAATAGGTTAACATGCAAAATTATCTGGGAACGTGCTTCGCCAGGGGTTGCAATCACATACGTGGTTGCACCTCTTTTTTTCTTTACCTCATAAGGCCCTTGCCATTTTGCGAGGAGTTTGTTGTCTTGTGTGGGAAGTGTTTGGTTAAACCTCTCTGTCAAACCATCAGTCTGAGGATGGTAGGGGGTAGTCCTGATTCTTTTAATCCCCAGTAGTTTATACACATCCTGTATTAACTTAGACATAAAGTTAGTCCCTTGATCAGTAAGAATTTCTTTGGGAAACCCTACTCTCGCAAAGAACTGCACCAAACAAAAAGCACTTGACTTGCTTTGACAGTTTTAAGCAGAAAAACTTCAGGATATCTTGTAGCGTAGTCAGTTATTACTAGCATGAAGCGATTTCCAGACTTGCTTCTTTCTACCGGGCCCACAATGTCCATACCTAATCGTTCAAATGGAGTAGTTATGACTGGCAATGGTTGAAGAGGGACTTTTGAAGGGTATTTGGCTGAGGTTTGTTGACATTGAGGACAGCTTTTGCAATACTGCGCCACATCAGCGCGTAGACCAGGCCAGTGGAAATGTCTCTGGATTCGGTCAACAGTTTTGCGTTTCCCTAGGTGACCTGCCCAGGGAATAGAGTGACCCAGCTCAAGGACAAGGTCTCTAACAGACTTTGGTACCATCAGCTGCTTTGTTGACCCCTGTTGGTGGTACAGTATTCCATTTCCTTGAAAATACCCATCTTCCTTTGAATGTCCAAAGTTCTCCTCTTCTTCCAAGGGTTTGGCCTGCTTTAGATAAGGAGTTAGACTAGCATCCTCTTGCTGCATTTTCTGAATGTCAATAGGCATTTTAAATCCCAAAGGTTGTGGTGGATTCGGTTCAACCGACACATTTACTGTAGTATTTTGGAACTTTTCCTGTCTTCTCTGTCTACGTGTCTTATGGTTTTTCCCAGGCTTAGCTTCAATATCCTCATTATAGAAAGGCAGCTCACTGAGAGGTTGAATAGACAATTCGGTCTCCTTGACTTTTGACCTTGTGAGTGCGACATTACAGACCTTACTTGGATGCAAAAGGTCAAGAAGAACAGGAAGGTCGTCACCAAGCACCACCGGATAGGGAAGACGATCAGCCACTCCAACATTCAGAAGGTAACTCTGGCCCCTCACTTTAAGATAAACATCTGCTGTGGGATAAGGTTTTTCATCGCCATGTACACAGCAAATAGGCACAGTGTCAATCGTATTTACATCATGTGGAGAAATGAACTGTCTGTGAACAAGTGTCTGGCTGCTGCCACTGTCAATTAGGGCCTTTAACTCACAGCCATTTACTTCCACCATGGTCTCTCTCCGTGGCTGTTGTGGCTCATCCTTTGGCTCCCGGTGACCTCTGGGCATATAGCATATCTGGGTTAATTTTACAGGATTTTTGGGAAAAACAGGTTTAGTGTGTCCCTCTTCACCACACAAGTAATAAATGAGTCTCCTGGAGGGTTTAACATTTGAGTTCACCTCCGTTGGTTTCTCCCTTATAGG
This sequence comes from Gymnodraco acuticeps, assembly GCF_902827175.1. NCBI lineage: Eukaryota > Metazoa > Chordata > Actinopteri > Perciformes > Bathydraconidae > Gymnodraco > Gymnodraco acuticeps. Next base: position 4,018,140 of record NW_022990313.1, read on the forward strand.
AGCCTTACCCCATGTTGAGTCCAACCTCTGTGTTGGCCGAGACATACCTTGCCCTTTGGGGTCCCTAGATGTCTTCCAGGCAGTGAAGCTCCATGGCTGCTTCTTCCGCCTGGCAGCGACAAACACATCAGCCAGGTCAGCGGCATCTGCGGCCGTTTTAGGGTTGTGCTCCCTAATCCAAACCTGTAGCTCTGGGGAAAGCATTCTCAGATACTGTTCAAGGACAATAATTTCTCCAATTTCCCGAACAGTTTTCCCTTTTGGCTGAACCCACTTCCCATAAAGTGCTTTTAAACGGACATAAAGTTTTTTCGGGTTCTCCTGTGGTTCAACCTCATTACTGCGAAACCTTTGTCTGTAGGTTTCCGGATTTATGTCATATTTTCTAAGAATAGCTCTTTTTACTTCCTCATAGTCTAGAGCAGTGGTTCCCAAACGGTGTGCCGTGAGGCAAGTCCGGGTGTGCCGTGGGATTTTGTGACAACCATACGTTATTATTGCAATATACAACTACACAAAAATAATTATTTTTTTAATTTACTATCAGTACTTTGTAGGTTTATATGTACGTAATCTGCGTGACTTGCGCATCCACATCTCCACGTGCAGTGCTGCATAAACATGGCAGGCTGAGTCAGCGATAACTTTCGAGGGGTGGAGGTATGCCCATTACTTTGAGTTTGTCCGAAGAATAGACAGGAATGTGACGGTGAGGTGCAAACTGTGTCCAGGCCAGAAGCTGTTATCCACTGCTGTAAACACCACGTCAAACCTCAACAAGCACCTGCAAAGAACACATGCTAAGGTGAAGCTACCGCACACGCTATTTGTTGTTTGTTTATATCACGTAGTCTGTTCTTCTTCTCTGTCTTCCGGTTGTTGCCTGTTTTGAATGACAAATACACACTACCGCCGCCTGCTGGTAAGGAAAGTTATTGCCACTCACGCATGCGCAGTTCGTACGTGCTCGGCGCGTAAAGTAACGAGTTACTTTATGTAGATAGTAACGAAGTAGTGTAATATATTACTTTTTTTAAAGTAATACATTTATAATTTATAATTTGTAGTTCAGGACCATGGACAATGCAGCTTCCTTGCATTGACAGTTCTCTGTGCTGCATTTCTGCTGAGTTTCCTTTGCCTCATTTTTTATTTTGTGACCTGTCTGGTTTAAATAAGTGTGTTGCTGCTTTGATGAACCCTAATTTGATAAAGTTTCAAATTAATTTCTGAAATATTTCGTAATATAGTTGTCTTTGTCACATTGTATTTGGCATTAGTAAATAATTATGCACGTTTAAAGATATTTGACATGATATGAGTGATAACACGTGTTAAGGGCTATTTTGCACAATAGGTGTGCCTTGAGATTTTTACTTGTCCTTTGGTGTGCCTTGGGCACAAAAAGTTTGGGAACCACTGGTCTAGAGCATCATCCACATCCATATGAACATATGCACTTCTGGCTTTACCAGTTAATAATGGAATAAGTCTGAAAGCCCAATCTTCAGTTGGCCATCTGCATGCTGCTGCAATTCTCTCAAAAGTAACGAGAAAATGTTCAATATCATCAGAATCGGTTAACTGTTGAAGCCTTGGCTCTTGAGTTCTTAAAGATACTGCTGAAAAGCTGTCACGTCGAGCAACTCCAAATAATGTCTGTTGAGGACGGTTCATTTCCTCCAAGCCCATCACATTAGGCCCAAGTATATCTGCCTTACCAGAAAGTTGCTCCAAGGTTGCAGATGTGTGCGACTGCACCTTTGATTGAAGCATATTAAATTGCTGACACAGTGCTCTAAACTGCTGCTCTTGCTATGCTGTCTCCACAGCTATTAGTGCGTCTCGTGCCTGCTGCTGATCCATATGGGCTCCATAGGCTCACTCATTTCTGCAGGACCCAGCCCCGGCTTCAGCTACTTCCTCTTCTGAATCAGACTGTTCCTCCGGCTGCGACTGCTGCCCTCGTGTGGCCGCGATTCCTCCTCTTCCTCTAATTTTCCCCGGCATGTTTGGGAAAAACTGCGAGAATCAAGTACAAAAAAACCACAAATATATCTCTTCTGCCACTCCTACTGCTGATCCCCAAGCAATCATAGTAGTCTCATTGATTCACCAGCCAAGTCAAGTGGCTATAATGTTCAAATAGATTACCGTTGTCAATGAGTGAAGCAAATCTACCAGCAGCTTGCATATTTCACCAGAATTTGGTCAGTGAATGGTGTTAATTTGACCCTGTCCCTGTGAACACACAATGTACTGTAGGCAATAGGCTAGCTAGCTAATGCATTAGCTGTCCCTGTGAACACACAATATACTGTAGGCAATAGCCTAGCTAACGCATTAGCTAGCTAGAAATAGACTAGCTAGCTAATATTACCTCATCTGCTACATTAAAAAGCAAGCTAGCATTAGCCAAATGAGGATTTTCACTTTCAGCATCAATCATAACATTAACTTACCATCATATCACTGCTGGTACTGGGCTCTAGATGCCGCTGTGCTGTGTCAGTTTCATTGCTGGACTCACTGCCACTGGGAATGGCCGCTGTGTCGGCTAACGTTACATCAGCTTCTCCGGTGGTGGTTGTACTACAACTAGAACCAGCTGCAGGACCAAACGAAAAGTCTGTAATTTTTTTGATTTTGCTGAACCTTCCTCAAGTGCTTTCATTTTTTTATCCCTAAGTTTTTGTGCACCTCCTTTACGCTTTGGAGCTTGTTTATCCATCAGTAACTCACTCCTGATCTTTCACTGCGCAGTGACAGCTGCTACGGGCCTGATGGGGTGTGGCCCACTCCCAGGGAGTGGCCGGAACACTTACAAATGTGGGCTGGTAGGATTTAGTTAAGCAAAAAAAAAAAAAAAAGGGAGTGGCCGGAACACTTACAAATGTGGGCCGGTAGGATTTATTTATTTTTTGGCCCTCCGGCCCACGCACAGCACCGGCCCACCGGGGAAACTCCCGGTATTCCCTATGGCCAGTCCGCCTTGTTAAAAAATATCCTGCCCCAGCCAAGGGGTTAAGACAATTTATCCCAGCAGCAAGCTTGGGTCAATATTTTTAATTGCCTCCCTCTTGGGGGCTGACAGGGAATATATGTGTCTCTTGAGGGATAAGTTCCAGCAAGTAAGTCAATGGGGCAGTCATAGCATTGGAGAGGAAACAGAAGGGTGGATTGAGATTAATTGAACAGTTTCAGATGAGGTCCAGATAGCAAGGTGGAACCGTGGTGAAATCAGGAAAGTTTGACAAGGTCTGAGACAGTAGAAGTGGCCAGAGAAAACATTTCATGAAACACAGGGTATGAAGGCAAGGCAAGGCAAGGCAAGTTTATATAGCACTTTTCAACACAAGGCAATTCAAAGTGCTTTACAAAAAATGAAAGAGATTAAGAAAATGGCATTTAAAATCAGTCATTTAAAAGAAAAGCTAATAAAATAAACATTAAAAGAAAAAATACATGGATAAAAGTTACAGTGCAGTTTAAGATGTGAATAGTTCAATTAAAAGCAGCGACAAAAAGAAAAGTCTTCAGTCTGGATTTAAAAGTAGTCAGAGTTGCAGCGGACCTGCAGGTTTCTGGGAGTTTGTTCCAGATATTTGGAGCATAATAACTGAACGCTGCTTCTCCATGTTTAGTTCTGAAAGCTGACCAGTCCCTGAAGACCTGAGAGAGTCACATAATGTAGAGGCAGAGTCTCTGGACCAAGGGCTGATAGGAAACAAACATGATGAGCACTCACTGTGCCAACCCAACATTTTCCCTGTGGACAACTTCCTGTGCAAACATAACCCGTAATGGATGAATGTAATGTTGGTTAAAATGGGAAATATGGATACTTAGGAATTTTGTTTGGCCATTGGCAATGACGAGTGGTAGGGACTTATTAGTACGGTGAGTGACTCTGTAAAACATTAATGAATTAAAGTGCTTGTGGCTCGTCTTTTTTCGGTAACTAGTTGATGTTCAATCTCATCCTCTTCTTCAAAGTCACTGTCAGACTCAAATTCTCAGAAATGTGATCCTCACATTCTGAAACCTCTTCCTCTACATCAGGGGTGCCCAACCAGTCGATTGCGGAGGAGATTCCCAGTCGATCGCGAGATGTGTCTAAAAATAGAACAACAACATTCTGTTTTATCGTTAATGTCCTGTAACATAAATTTCCTGTGCCAGAATAATGCACTTGAACGCATCAAAGCTTTGTGATTGGCCGGCGTGACCCCATGTGTCGGGGCGTGGCTGGTGGGCAGTGCACTAGTTAGCTGACGTTGTCCGTGTCAACTCAACAGGAGTGACAGTCCGCACACACACAAGACCGCAATTACGGCAGAAGCAAAAAAGCCCAAAATATATAATTTTCACTCCGAGTGGGAGGATGATTATTTTTGTATCTATTCCAATTCAAAGTCCATCTGTCTCATCTGCAGCGTGGCTTTATCGAAGAAGGGTAATTTAGGAGCGGCATTTCAAAACAGTGCACAAACGCTACGAGACGGAATTCCCTCCTAATTCTGCCCTACGCTCCCAAAAGGGGAGGGGCCTGAGAGGACAGCTAAATGCACAGCAGTCCATTTCCACCAGGCCCAACAACAAGAGCAAGGCTGCTACCAGAGCATCTTATGGCGCATTTCCACTGCAACGGGGTAGCCCCGTTTAAGCGTCCCTAAGCGTCCTCGCTCAGGCCTCGGGCTGCCTCACTGGCCGTCCGAGGCCGTGGCGCATTTCCATTACAGTTTAGGACCTGGGGTAGCAACGCAGTGTAGGCGGGGCGATCGGCTTTGTTTTTGTTCACATTTCGAGTTGTTCCGTCGAGCTCCCGCTGGATTTGATCATCCCCAATGAGATGTAGGAACGTCGTCACCTCCTCGGTCGACCACGGTGTGCTTTTCTTATTAGACGTAGCCATTTTTGTAGCTCATCCGTTTACAAAATGCTGTTTATAAAAATGCTGCAAGCTTGCTTCTAAATATATATGCGACGCTAGGGATGAACTCGCGCGCGATCTTGTGACGATTCTCTCTGACCAATCAGCAGTCGAGAGTGTTGACGTCACTAGTTCAGCCCTGGCCCTGGTCTGATAGAACCACGATTTTATGGGGCCCGGAAAAAGAGGGAAAAAGTACCCGCTAGCCGGTACTAGGCTATATGGAAAGGCCACCAAAAACTGACCTGGCCGCTTGAGGACGGTTAAGGACGCTTAAACGGGGCTACCCGCTGCAGTGGAAATGCGCCATTATTGTGTCAGTCACGTTCTTGAGAAACACATGAAGTCTTTCAAAGACGGCAAAGTTGTGAAAGAAGCTGCCGACGCGCTTTTGGGGGACAGTAAAAATAACAGTAGCATTTCAACAGGTTTTTGATATAATAAAAACTCAAGTTAGATACCTTTATTAATCAGCTGTAAGTTTTAGTTTGTTTGAACTTATTCATTATAATTATTCTACAAAATGGTATAAGAATGCAAACATTCAGATCTATTCTGTTTAAATTGATTATAGTCTATTATCAATTCAGGTTAAGAAACTAGTGTTGCTTGCATCCTATTTTAAAGGCATTTCTTTTTATACTCTACTAAAATGCTACAAAAAAAGGGTTTGATTCTATTAATGTTGTCTTTTTTATTGCACTTTGGCAGCAGATTCAGATCTGAGTTGTCTTATTAGTAAGCCTAATTTATACTTTTGTAGCAACACTTTTTTATATAATGGCAAAGAAAGGGTTCAGAGTTTTTCTTTTTTCCCTGTGTCATATGTGGCAGCACTGTTCAATGTTTCTTGAAAACATTACCCACTGTAGTGACGTGTGAATAAACTCCAACTCTGTATCAACAACACTGTTGTGTAACTTCAGTTAAATACTTGTATGTGTGTAGATTAGAAAGAGGTAAGATAAAGGATCTGCAGTATTTTATGAAGTATTCATCGTACAAAGGTCAGTTTTATACAAGTAGAAGTGTGTAGTTACCTGGTAGTAGGCTGTCAGTAATGGCTACGCCTCTCTATTTGGACTGGTAGATCTCGGCAGACTGGCCACTTTAAAAGTAGCTCTCGGTTCAAAAAAGGTTGGGCACCCCTGCTTTACATCATCATCAAATGGTTCTCTCTCTTCCAAAAATAATTTGCAAGGCCCTCTGAGCAGAGAATCGTTCGGCCATCTTGATCAGTTGTGATAAGGACCCAAACTGGTGAAGCTATATTTATTGTGTCTCGCCCCAAATTTGCCGCTTGGATAGAGTGTGAACAAAATAAAGATTGGTTCCCGCAAAACATGCGGGAATATGAGAGCCAACAGGTGTCCGTGCTTGAATTTATCAACAATGTTGCAACCTTGTGCGAGAATGGCAGGGGCAGAAACACAAAAGTCACACACACACACACATACCATGTATATATCACTTCAGGGGACATTACATTGACTTACATGCATTTCTTGGAGACTTATCCGAACCTTAACCTTAACCAACACATGCCTTACCCTTAACCTTACCCTAAACCTAACCAAGTCTTCACCCTAAAATTAATGATGCCCCTCATGGGGACCTCCAATATGTCCCCACACGTGACTATGTAAACAGATTTAGGTCCCCACAAGTATAGTAATGCTAGGACACACACACACACACACACACACACACACACACACACACACACACACACACACACACACACACACACGGCCCAGACAGGTGCACAGGACCTACAATGTCCACACTTTTGTTAGCCCCGGGACCCGAACACCCTGTATGTAATATAAATGTGTAGGGGGGGGTGTACAGTGGTTGGTCATTGAAAATGTTTTCTGATACATGTTCTTCAGCCAAGGCCATTGAGTTTGAATTTTTTTTATCATATCATTTTTCTTTACCTAAATAATGAAAACTGGTCCCACAGACCCGGACACCATACAAGGGTCAATTCTGACTTTTCCTGAGATTTATATTGATATTTTGATCTCATTTAACGTGAGTGAAAGGAATGTAATCATTTGAGCAGGGACGGGAAAATAAGGCAAGTTCACAAAGCCGGTAGAGGACCTATGGTAGAGGGAAGAAAATCCATAAAAGCGAACAAAACCTTCATTAATAAATATACTTCTTTTTAACCTCCATCCTCACAATGTACTTCATGAAGAAAATTGGTTTTCTCAAGAAGAAGAAAAAAAAGAAGCTTATTGGGACACATCCATGAATTCAGATTTGCCAAGCTGTGTCAAAATTCATACTCTTTCCAAATAGTCTCGAAAATGATACAGCCCATAAAGAAAAGAGTGGAAAAAGCCCATTATCATTCTTATTGCACATTGGAAGAGTTTCAACCCCTGCAACGGCCAATCAGGGGGAAGAGCTTTCCAGGACTAAAGCTCTGCAGGGAGCCTCAGCACCGCTCCCTGAAATACTCTTTTGAGGGAAAACTTTTCAACAAAGCAAAGATTTGAAAACAACAACAACCAAAATCATAATTTCTTTATGGAAATAAACACTAAAAGTATTCATTATAATGTAATTCACAGCACTGAAGTCTTAATGGGGAATTTCTACCCTAAAATACAATTCACTTTTGAACAATACTGTATAATCCTGGACAGAAATCCATATCTGACTATTTACCATATTTAGAGTTGTACACATATGCAAAATAAGGAAAAATTAAAAAAGGAAAACAAGAAACTTATTTCTGTAGTTCTGTAAATGATTGTTTTGCTTTGTTTGTCTCTGATGAGATATTCAACTGAAATATTTATGCTAAATATTTTTCAATTCATTTTTATGTGTGTTTTGCTGCAAGCAAATACAAAAGCAGCTGTATGTATCAGCTATGCAAGCTCCCTAGTGCAACATTGGTTTTTCTCTCTGTTTTAAAAGGGTCAAAGGACATCATCACCATCAATCAGTTTTCCTGGATAATAAATAGGGATCAGACGCATGTCAAATCACAGTTTAGAGAAAGGTGAAGAGCTCAATAGTAAGATTGCTGAATATTTGCTAACATGCTGGAACAGAGAAGGGCCTTCCCCAAACTGTTTCCACAAAGTTGGAAGCATAACATTGTCCAAAATGTCTTAGTAAGATGAAGCATTGAGGATCCCCTTCACTGGAACTAAGGGGCCAAGACGGTCAGTGTATGTTTTGGTCATTGGATTTTCTTTTCACAAACGGATATTCAAAAACAAAAAACGACTGGATATTTAATTTGAGCTAACGTTAGCTAATACTATCTTAACTATTGCGGACATAATGTGGCGAAATATTTGACCGTGATTTAATGGTAATACACGTTTCAAAATGATGCCGAAGTAACAACATACTGATACTGGTTAGTAAAAACCATGAATTAATGCTTTGACAAGTCTGCAGACAGACGGCAGGCGAAAAACCTTTTAAAATGCGTGTTTTCTGAATGGAGCTTGGCTAAGCTAACGTTATATAAGCTCCGACCGTCCACACTCACAACAACGGCCTATACAGACATAAACAAACCAGCGACTGTATTCGCCATGACACAGACAGTCTGTGGTTTGTACTGTACTTGTTTAACTTTTGTCTAGTTTCTGAACAGATATGAGGAGCTGTGAGCTCGGAGGGCTAACAGCGCATTGAAGATGACGTCACGGCTCTGCCTACACTGCGTTACTATAGTTACTGCCCCAGCTACTAAACTGTAATGGAAATGCATGCGATGGCGCATTTCCATTGCAGGGTTCCTCCTCAAGCTCCGCGGTGCTGCAAGCCCTCGCTGCGGAGTTTGAGAAGGGACCCTCCCACTACGGGCAGCCCTGCCTGGGTGGAGACTGCGGGTGCAACCTCAAACTGGCTTGGCCATGTACCGGGCATTACTTCACCGCGACTCGCTCTTTTGGCGGGGAAACAGCTGGAGTGTAAATGTGTCTGGCGGCTGTGTCTGTGGGCGTTACAATTCGCCGCAACGGGGAGTGACAGGGGTCGTCAGGTTCCAACAGTTTCTTTCTATTTTAAGTGTTTACAAATGCACACAATTGTTACAAGAGCACACACTATTTATATTTATGTTGTTCTCAGAGTGCATCAGATGAATGGATTTGAATTTTCGATATACAAATATATCTCCCGAAATTTTCAACAAACACAAAAAATCCCAAACAATGTGTGACAGTTGAATCATGTATTAATTAGACAGTAATAGTAGGCTATTACCATTTAATAATTTAATATACAATAATCATATGGAGGCAACAACTGAAATGGTTGTTTTACTCCTGCATGAAATGTTTAAAGTGCATTTGGTGAAACTTGATTTAAATTAGCATAGCATAAAAGCTAACTGTTTGGTATATTTTTAGTGAAATGCTCTGTACACAATTAAATCACTGTTCTGATATTAGTCTACATTTAAAAAGAGTATAGTGTTTACATTCAATGTAATCATAATCTGTTAGTGGCGAACCGTCAGGACCTTCAAGGTATTCAGAGCATACTCTGGAACACTCAGATAAAACAAATTGTTACGTTCCCTATTGGGCTAGGGGAACCAAAGGGAAGCGACACGACCAGAGTGGAATTGGTAACAATTATAAGTGGTTTTATTTATAACAGGAGATAACAAAGGCAGGCAATCAGCCTGCAACAAACCGTTTCGGACGTTGAGAGGGCGGGACGGCCAATTGCATCAGGAGAACTGCGCAGCTCATGTACACGTACACGTACACGTACACACACACACACACACACACACACACACACACACACACACACACACACACACACACACACACACACACACACACACACACACACACACACACACACACACACACACACACACACACACACACACACACACACACACACACACACACACACACACACACACACACACACACACAGAGTTAACAGTCCCAGGAAGGCAGCGGCTGTAACACAAATAAAACATCGATTTAATTATATAAATAAAATGAATAAATGAGAATCGTATCTGTGTTGTTGATCTGTAATATTACAGTGTTACGTTGATTTGTTTGTCCTTCTCGGACCATGCACTACGCATTTCAGTGGTTTTGTGTTAGAAAAGAAAGCAACCAATCAGATCTTCTTCTGGGTCTCCAAGGTATTCTACATCCTTGATCGAATGCCCTGGCCGTTGCACTGAATGAGAGTGAACGCTCTGATTGACAGTTTGATCAACCAATCATATATTGATTTGTAGCCAATGGGCGTATTCTTTCGGAGTTTCCCTCGGTTCCAGGGTATTCTAGAAGGTCCGTTAGTTCACCGGCGAGACAGAGGATATAGATGCGGCGTAACAATTAATTTTCCGTTGTATTCGTTTTAACGTTGACATGGCAACAGGTGAAGAAGATGTTGTTGCGGAATTATTGTTGGTACCTTTTTCAAGACGACAATTCACTGAAAAGATGGACATTGTAAAAAAAGGCCGTCAAACGCCCGAAAATCTTGAGCTGAATCAAGTTGCTAAAGCAGGCTATGTTCGCCATTTTCAGGCTAGCAACTGGGAAAGATACCCGTGGCTCAGTTAGTCACAAAAGGCTCTACTGCTGGGACTGTTTGCTTTTTGGGACCGAAAAGGGGGCATGGAATTGGAAAGGCTAAAATAATCTGAGCTGTTTAACCAAGGCTGCACAAAAACACCAAAACACAGCAGGGCATCTTAAGGCAACGGACTTTTGGAGACTCAAGGATTGATCTACAGCTGGACGAACAGAGACGTAGAGAAACGATCATTCACAACGAAAAGGTGAACAAAAATCGGGAGATTTTGAAACGTCTGATCCACTGTGTGATTTTCCTTGGGAAACAGGAGTTACCTTTCAGGGGCCATGATGAGAGCAGAGAATCAGCCAATCGAGGTAATTACCTGGAGCTGCTTAGCAGAATATGATCCAGACTTGCACTACCATTTGTCCACTTCTAAGGTGTTCATTGGAACCTCAAGTCAAATACAGAACGACTTGATAAGTGCTGTGGCCGAAGTGATGGGTGAGACCATCAAAGAAGAAATAAGTAAAGCACCCTTTGTAGCTTTAATGCTGGATGAAACAACAGATGTCAGCAATGCTGCACAGTTATCGTGTATTCTTCGGTTTGTAACAGACAGTGGCGTAAAAGAGAGGTTCGTCAAATGTGAGGATGTGACAGGGAAGAAACGGGCAGAGGATGTAGCAGCCATGGCCCTCGGTTTCTTGGAGGAACATGGATGCATGGACAAACTTGTAGCCCAGTGCTATGACGGTGCTGCCGTTATGGCATCGGGGCTGAACGGAGTCCAAGCCAAGGTCAAGGAAAAGATCCCACAGGCACTTTTCATACACTGTTATGCACATGCCCTTAATTTGGTTTTATCTCAAGGTGTAGCTAAAATTAAAGAATGCATCATTTTCTTCTCACACCTTTCTGGCCTGGCTGCGTTATTTTCTAGATCGCCAAAAGGAACGTGGCTGCTTGATGAAATATGCCAGAAGCGACCAGGTGGAATTTTGAATTTTTTTTCAAGATTGGTGTGCACTGTATTTGAAAAGAAGGATGCTCTTAAGGATCTGTTTGAATACATAGTTGAACACCACGACGAATTTGATGATGCTGCCATTCTCAGTGCTGATGGCTACCTATCAAACCTGGGAAACTTTGAATTTGGCTTTTTCCTTTCAACTTTTAACGACATATTTGCGCATGCAGATGTGCTCTTCGACATCTTACAGAACAAGTCATTTGACATGCAGTTTTGTCTGACAAGGGTGGAAGAGTTTTGCATTTGAATTGAAGGGCAGAGGGATTGTTTTTGATCAAATATATGATGAGACTGTGCAGGACACCGGCCTGCCAACTGGACGGAAAGCCCATGGAGATTCTCGCTCACACTACAAGAAGCTGCACAATGGCATTCTTGAGAACATTTTAAATCAGGTGCAAAATCGGTTTAAAGATCATGAAAAACTGTCATTCCTTTCTCTTCTGGACCCTTAACAGTTCACCAGCTTTAACAGCTTCCCTAACTTCCCTGAAACTGCATTCGCAAGCCTCACAGAGAGCTACGGGCCGCACTTTGACTTGCCTCGGCTGAAAACAGAACTGTCTGTGATGTATGGTATGACAGATTTTCTGGGAAAGAACCCATCTGACCTCCTTTTCTTTTTTCAACGAAAAGGACTTTGTGACAGCATGCATCAGATATATGCGCTGATATGTTTAGTTGTAACGATCCCCGTCACCACTGCATCTGTGGAAAGGACATTTTCCGCCCTCAAACGGATAAAAACATATGCACGGAACAGAACAGGACAATCCCGACTCTCTGCATTAGCTTCCATGGCTATTGAAAGGCAACTTCTTTTGGATCTGAAAAGCAGTGATCAGCTTTATGACCGGGTAATCGAAAAATTCATCCAAAAGGACAGGAGGATGGATTTCGTCTTGAAGTGATGACCATTGGTGAGTGAGACTAATTTGTATTTGCTGGTTATGCATCTCGTTGAGCTGGTTGCATTTTGTTTCCTCACACTTGAATGGTTCGGGCGGGGGGAGGGGGGCGTTTGTGTCTACAGAAGGTCCAGTAGCGATAGGCACGGTTCGCCACTGTAATCTGTTATAATAGTGAAGATGTTGGCTGGCATACTCAGTTGAATAATATGTATTTGATGGTTGTAATATCCAGGTCTTTGTGATTTAAGGCGAGACACCCCAGGTGAATAGGGTAATTTTTTTAACTTAAAGGTATCAGCTATACATTTCTCCAGTTAATTACTTACAATAAGGCAATTGTCTTTTGTATTACAAGTTTTCTGAAATAGCATGTTTAAATATGCAAATTATCCATTATCTCATTAAATATGCACATATTTTAACACATTTCAGGAATCGAAATCTGAACATAGCCAGATTCAAAATTATTGTTTCATGTTGTAGTCATATTAGTATCTAAGGCTTTTACAGAAGGGATATTGGATATCTCTTTTTATCACTCCATAAATCAGAAAATACTGTCAACAGCCCTAAAATATCCATTTTCGCCATGTTTTTAGGTATAAAATGTTGTATAATTCAGGCTATGAATTATATATGAACAAACCCTTCTGTAAAAGCCTTCATAATATTGATAGGAATATAACTGGAAGGTTTGGTGTATGTACGTGCTACTGAAGTTGAAATTTCGAACTCAGAGTAGGAGAAAAAACTCATTTTGAGAAAACGACCTTTAAAGATTGCAGTGAGGCGCTAGCTAAACCCTCCTGTTCTTTGGATGACAGCTTGCGCCTCGACGCACTCCGTGAAGGTATTTTGTGTTCGGGATCATTTGTTTTTTGTATAACCTTGCTTCGTGCAAGTGACAATTGTTGTCGTCTTCTAAATCTACAGACGCAAATAGACAACCTATAGTAAAATAAACACTTAAATGTGTATTGTGTACGTTTTCCTTCCAAAAGCCTGAAAGAAAACATGTTATGGAATCAAAATAGCACAAAATCTCAAAATTGACCAGTACTTGAAAAACGATGTTTTTGCCTGCCGTGTCTCGCCTTAAAGGCTATGCCATATTTAAAAAATGTTGTGGTGATGATTTGTCATGTTTGCAATCTTTGCTATAATCGATTAAATGTCTATGTTTTTGTTAGAGGGGGTTAGAAATAGCTGCTTTAAATTGTTTTATTCTTCCCCATTCAGGCTTTAACAGATGGTGGCAACTCCACAATCACAGCAGTAAAAGGTATTTTTACACACTACACAATTCCTCTCTGATCGTTTGTATTTTTTCTATGAGCTGGGGCGTAAGAGCTTTATCTTAACATCACTAGAATTTGATCACAACAATAGCATGGATGCAATTTAGTCCTCTTCTCACTTACACATTTTGCATTCTGAATCAGGTAAATAGAAACGGTAGTTTCTAAATTGTTGTATACGTGATGTTTGATTATTTTTGTTGGTTTGTCGTTCTTGATTTTCAGATTTGCCAAGCAGATTGAAAACCTCCGATGCAGTGGACCTGTAAATTCTGCTCATTTTGCTCTGAAAAAAGAGGCTTTTTACTTAAGCATTACCGCCTCAAACATGGCTGCCATACTAGGACATCACCACTCCCATGCCTCCATAAGGAATGCCTTTGCACGTTTAAATCTTTTAATGCACTCAAGGTTCACTTATCAACATGATATAAGGATATCGAGAAAGTGAGTGAAACAGCGTTGCACTGTCAGCTATGCGACTTTATAGAGCCTTGCAGTCAAGCTGACTTTTTCACACATTTGCGAAGACATTAGAAGTTGAAGCAAAAGGTGACTTGTCCATATCAAGGCTGCAACTTTCAGAGCAATGTTTATTCCACCTTTAATTCACACAAAAGCAAAGAACATCAGATGCAGGATAGGTCGGCATTCAAACCTGACATTTTTTCAGAGAATATACTTGAAGATCTTCCCCCTAATCTGAATGATCCACCTGAGGATAGTGTCTCTCATTTATTTTTGATTGATAGGAAGAATTTTACCAAAATCTTTTCATGAAATATTACTTACCACATTCATTATCATAACATTTGGCAAATATTATTGTTCTCATTTTTTGATCGACTGATCAATATGTAAACAAAACGTTGCAGCAATACATCTAAACAATACTAATTCATTATAGAGGCCTTAAATCTCTGCATACAATATTAAATTGTAGTGGGCTATAAGTGTACCCTGCCTTTCTATCTAAGCCATAGTGGTTACCTGCTTGCACAATTGTTATTATTTAAACCTGACAAGTTAATAGAACTCAAAAGTTTTTTTGAAACTGATTACATCGATGTTTTTGAGTAATACTTATACCTTAAACTGAAATGTTTTAAGTTAAAGTATATTCTTATCAATTGAGTCCTATTTAGTAGTAATTTTCAAGGGACACAAACATATAGTTTTTAAGTTAAAGAATCATTATATATTACGTTTTGTTTAACTAAGATTTTTTTGTTAACACTGTATATATAAAGATCAAGTATTGTTGACTTAAAAATGTTCATATCTTTTCAACTAGCTATTTTGTTAGCACAGTACATATGAAAATCAAATATATTTAACTTGATATTTTTATTATCTCTAAATAAAAAACTTTTCGCTGTATAAAACGCCAATTGAGTAGTACTCAAAACTGACTGAATGTAGAGTACTTAAAACATTACATAAATATTTTCAGATAACTGTAACTCAAAATCCCTAAGTTAACATTTTGAGTAAGCACTTCAACACTGACAATTTAAATGCAAATCACTGTTTTATTAAGTGACAATATACAAAACAATAAATATATATATAACTCTTTTAAATTAAATAATAACACCTTAAAAACAGTGCTAGGGCCTTGAGAAATATCTGTGTGTATTTTAACCATCACTTATGAGTGAACACAATTTTCAGGAACAGTTCTGCGTATTCATTTAACACATGGACCATAAAGACCCAATACATATAAAAGTATAAAACAACATCTACGAACAGTCCTTCAACTTGAAGCTGAACAGTAAGAAATATGTCAATGCAATACAGAACACAGATGTAAAGCAGCAGGATGTAAACAGAGGAGAACTGTGTGTGTGTGTGTGTGTGTGTGTGTGTGTGTGTGTGTGTGTGTGTGTGTGTGTGTGTGTGTGTGTGTGTGTGTGTGTGTGTGTGGTGTGTGTGTGTGTGTGTGTGTGTGTGTGTGTGTGTGTGTGTGTGTGTGTGTGTGTGTGTGTGTGTGTGTGTGTGTGTGTGTGTGTGTGTGTGTGTGTTGTGTGTGTGTGTGTGTGTGTGTGTGTGTGTGTGTGTGTGTGTGTGTGTAAAAAATGACTATTTAATTCACAGTACAATGTATATGTGGACTGAAGGCAGCAGAGATAAACAGAAACATAACATGCTACATCTGAGTAAACATGTCAAAGTTATCAGTGACAAAGGCACACAAAATAATTATATAGTTGTAATAAATAAAATATTTTCACCTGTGACTCCATTTTCAAGGCAGGCCAGCGTTCCAGGATCTCTCCAACAGGTAGCTCATCATTGATGATCGCATTGCGCCGCAGGGCAAAGGTAGTCTGCATTAACTTTTCAATCAAGGGAATAATAATGTTATAATGTTCAAGTAACTCTGCCCTTGTATCAAAGACAGCAGCACAAAGTTTGCATCTCCAAGCCATTGGAAAACGTAACAATATTCACAGGCACCAACACACATATAACATAATTTCAGTGTTGAGCACTAAATATTAATTCACATTTTAGTAACCATGTGGAATAAACATGGACAAGGGAAGGGGCTGCAGCACCCCCACCTGCACCCCCAAACGCGGCACACCTACAGTGTAACAGCCCCTACCCACGGCGGCGTGCGTTGCCACTTGAACGCTTCTGCCCATTCACTTTGAATGGGGTGACGTCACAATTCGCCGAACTGCATTGTGGGAGCAAAGCGTAGCTTTTCTCGCGGTGCTCGCTGCAAATGTAGAGTAATGTTCTACTTTTGACGCCTCAACGGAGGCGTTAGCCAATCAAATCCCGTTTATGCAAATCTGCCAGTACAAGCGCTAGCCAATCAAACCGCGTGTATGCTGGGAGAGCCAGACCGCAGTTCATTTCCTCATATAACAAAAAATGGAGGAAAAAATAATCGTAGCGGTAAGGAATCACCCGGTGCTTTATGACCAGTCTCTGTTCACCTACCGGGATACAAACCGGAGGAGCCAGGCATGGAGGGAGGTTGCAGAGATAGTGGGTGAAACTGGTAGGTGTTCGCCTGTTTGGGGAGTTTATATCCAGTGTACTTCGTTTGAATGGACAGCTAGCAAGCATAGACAGTATTTAGCCAGCATGGAATGTTGCGTAAAATAGCACCATAGGCATTAATGTCATAAATGTTCATCATATAAAGTGTGACATGTAAAACCTTTTATGCAATTGACAGGAGAGATTAATGTGATTGGTTGTTGGTCGCGTTGCTCGCGTAAACTCCCCATGTCTGAAGCTAGACCAACAACCAATCACATGAAAGCTACGCTTTGCTCCCACAATGCAGTTCGGCTAAGCGTGACGTCACTCCATTCAAAGTGAATGGGCAGAAGCGTCAACGCACGCCGCCATGTGTAGGGGCCGTATTGCGTTGACGCTTCAACGAAATAAAGAAATACTTTATTATACTTATCGCAACTGCACATACAAGATATCAGATTAAAGCTGAGATTCCACAGATTCTAGAAGTATTAGTATCATCACTGCACGATCATTACCTTTGCTGAGTTACGTGTATTTGAAAACGCTGGGGGGTATAAATTACCTTGTCAAATTAATAGTCTAGTGTTTCAAGTTAGCTTGCTTTTACAAACATGCAGAACGCACGGTTATGGTACATTGTAGTGGATCAAATGAACGTAAATCCTCTATGCCTCTAAGTTAAAACATGCCCAGACATGCGGTAAAAAAAAAGAAGACAGAAAACGCGCCGCCTGCCACCATTTTAGGTTCGAGAACTTTTGTAACACAAACGTTCCACTTTGAGATATAACTTAAAACAATATAAAAATACTGTCTTACACGTACGTTAAATCATTTTTCAAGTGAGGCAGATATTAAATGTAGAATAGCTAACAAGAGCTCAAATCAAACTAACACACCGTGCGACACAAAGTGCATTAGATGCAGAAATGAATAACACATCATTTAAATACTGCAAAGGCAAGACGTAACTCACCAGAGTAGTGCGGCCAAAAAAAAGGATCACGATTCTGGCATTGAGAGCACGGTGGGCAAAGTATTCTTAAAAGTCTGAGCGACTTCAACCGAGGCGAGGGGCAAATGGCAAATCTGGTGAAGGCATGGGTGATAGAACGTAGGCACATCGGGGGCGGAGCACATACGTGATGACGTCAGACCAGCGTCAGACAGATTCAGTAAAAATGTTTGAGTACTATTACCAATATGACCCAAAGTGGTTGAACACTGTATACACAATATTAAAAATCAGTTCATAGTCATCAGAAAATGTGATGAATTCACTTTTTTAAATGTTTGAGTTAAAACAACCCATTTTCTTTCAGAAGCTTGTAATGTACGGTCTTACAGAGTAATAATGATTTCATTACCTTTGCTTATGCCTGTTTTTAAATGCCTTTTTAATAATGTTTGGTGCTGTATTTGTTCTTAAATGTCGTTTGCTTTTAATCTGTAAAGCACTTTGAATCGCCACGTGCTGAAAAGTGCTGTATAAATAAAATTGCCTTGTCTTCCTAATATGCTGGTTTTCCATCTCCTACCCCACCCCCTTCTCTACTTTTTCAGGTATTTGCCGAATTTAATCGTATTACCAGTAGGAACCTTGAGGCAGACTTCTTTTGGCGCGTTCACACCGGAGTACTTTTCCCACATCAGACCTCAGATATATTTGCATTCACACAAAAAAGCCCCCTGAACTAAATTAGTTCATCAGAACCATTTTTACCCCCTTTTCAGTCCCTGCTAGCGAGCAGGGACTTTCGTGGGAGAAAAAGGTTCCTACTTCTGATTGGCTGGGCGGATTCCAACGCGAAAATGTACGACTGTATTTCGGTAAAGTTAGCGGCCATGGGAATAGTCCACAGCGCTAAGTCATGCCGGGATAAAATAAAGAAACTGAAGCAGGACTACAAAAAAATAAAAGTCCACAACAACAAGAGTGGTAACGGTCGGAAGACCAGCAAGTGATAAAAGGGAACCTACATGGCGATTAAACAGATCCTGTATCTTGCTTATTTCTCCTCTGACACTTTATCTTTACAGTGAGGATATATAATAAAGGTGTGTTAACTGCTGAGCCTATTTACTGTGCATACGACACACCTGGCACAGTTTGTTATTATATTGCCACACTGTTTTGATACTGACATGTTATCTTTGCACTAAGGTGTGTCTGCACTATTGTAATTTTAAATAACTCGGTTACGAAGCTGTATAACACGAGCACCAAAACCACAACTTCAGTCAACTCCATCATGTCTGAGGTCGGAAGGTAAACAGACGCATCAATACAGCGGAAGCGGAAGTTTTTCTTCTTCTTCTCTCGGTTTTTTGGCGGATTGCAACTTTAAGGTGCGTACCGCCACCTACTGTACTCGCCGTAAAGTTGTTTGCGGCCTGCCAGTAAACCCAAAGCAGAAGAAGAAGAAGAAGAAGTGACGTCAGCGGCTTCATTTGCCTAATCCACCCCCAGGAACTCATTGCGGTGTGAACGTGATCTGCTTTAGTTCATCAGAACTAAAAGAGTTCTCATGAACTATTGTGGGAAAATAACTTGGTGTGAGTGCCCCTTTTGAGGCTCTGGACCAGCACACCTCACGTTTCATCCAACTGTTCAAATCAAAAAAAGGATTGGTTGGACAGAAACTGACAGAGTTGATGCGGAGCATCAACTGGGTGGTAAGTAATATAACTTAGCAACTTTTTGTCACATACATTGATGACGATATGGTACTACTTCAAAAGCATTCTAAAATAATTAAAACAACCCCTCAAAAAGATGGAAAAGGCCAAAATGTTTCATCTTGTGATTTTGTCATTTAACCTAATCTTTATCTTCTTTATCTCTATGATTAGACACCAGACGTAACTGTTGTCCCCAAAGGCATTGCGATTGTTCTTGGCCACGACTCCAAGGATTTCTTTAAGACATGCTTTGTAAGTACTACAAAAATGTACACAAACTTGCAACCAAAAGATTTAATTTGGTGTGTTCAAAATACTGTACACTAAATTCCATGACCAGGAGTCTAGATTAGAAATGAGGTGTAAAATACATCTACGTTCCTAGCTGTATTTGCATCCATAGCATTAGTTTCCTCACACCACATTTACAGAACCTTTTTGGATATACAGTAATGTTACAACGCAGTTTGAGTGTGTACTACATTTTAGCAAATACTTTAATGCAAATGCAACATGAATGTTTTCATAGGAAGACCAACTCTAATAGGTAGCGATGATAGTCTAAATAACGTGTTTTTCTTTGCAGGATACAATGAGATGAGGCCCTATCATCCGTCACTGTTGGTGTGCTGACTGTTCTCAGCGAAGACAGTCCTCCGGAGGGTCCGAGCTCAATGCAACTCGAGCCCATCTCCACTGACATTGTGCTTGAGGGAGGTATTGTCATGGAAAAGATCAAAAACTTTCCACAGGCAGTTTGCCTGTTATTCCGTCTGTTATTTGGCCTGATATATGCTTTGCATTTAGATCACCCAAAATGCATGGCAAATACTCTGAGGTTCGTTCAAACAGTGATGCTTGGACTGGGAACCAAAACCCTCTCACCTAAACTACTAACTTTGAGAAACGCTCTTCTGGATTAGACCTTAATCAAGATAGTCATCAGCTATCAGACAGAACTTGGCACTAAAAAAAGTTGCACTGTTACTTGTTATGACAAAAACGTTTGTTACTCTGGGGAAACTGTTATAACTCTGTTAATTGTTGAGAGCAAAAGTACAATGTTTGTTTTTTTAAAGTACTCTTCTTCATAGTGGAAACATCTAAAAAGAGCTGAAACAAAGACTTTTTTTATAGATTAATCAATAAATAGTTTGGTCTATACAATGTCAGAAAAAAAGTGAAATATACACCCCAGCTGATGTCTTTAATTCGATGTTTAGTTTGATCGGAAAAAAAAGAAGGCAGGAAATCTTTAGAGGCCATATTTAGAGGAACAATTACTTTTTCTTTTATCGATTATCAAAATAGTTGGACATATTTTTCTATTAATCAAAACATGCAGCTCTAGCTTTAATGTATTATGTCAGAACTGCATTAGGTTCGCTGGCTTGGCAGTTTAATTATTAAAGTTACCAACAGGAATGTCAAGAGAGATTCAGGTATGATTATGTCTTGTATAAAATGTTTTGGGCAAAACGTTTGCAAAGTTCTTTCCATAGCAACATTAAAAAGATATAAGAGAAATTATATTAAAAAATTAAGACTGGTTTAAACTTCTTACAAACATGCAAATGGTAGTACATGGTAATTAGTGTTTAATTATTGCTTTTAACCATAATATCTTTGAGAAATGTTGTTTTTCACTTGGTTTGGTAACCACTACTACATTTTTGGAATGTTGACATCCCTTCTTTAAAGATGCTTATCTGAACTCTTAAACTCTGTCTTTTGTATCTCCTTTTCTCTCTCTTTACACTTTTTGAAGTAAAACAGTGCCCGTTTTATACAGTCATTATAGATTTTTTTATAGATATAGATTTTTTTTATAATTGGTGTGTTGTGCACTGCTGTTTTTATTAAGATAAGGGTTTTGTATACATACAAAGCAAACGTACATTTCAATTGGATATTTACCATCATATTCAATGGCTTACCCTTGTTTATTGTTCGGCTCAGATCAAAATGTTGGTTGAATTACTTTTTGTTGGCACTTGAAAATAAATGTTGTATTGCAACTGAATCAATTAGTGTTTTGAATGCATTATTTTTGGAGATTGTTGGAGTTTACACAATGTGTTTTTGAGATTTGTTGTAGTACAATTATCTTAGTTAGCAGGAATTAGTTTGTTCAATTTAATTAGTAAATCTTAGAAATTATGAGTTAGTAGAATTAAAAGGGTTAAGTTCTGGTGATTTATTTATTTAAGTAGGGTTTAATTTGTTGAGTTCACACAAAATAAAAATGAAATAGGCCTATGCCTTTTATATTTACATAACTTAACTTATTGTACTTCTCAAAATTAATTAAAGCACACTTAGAATACACAAGTTGTTCGTACTTACCATTCTAAGTTAACTTAACTTACAAGGCAAGGCAACGAGTTTGCATACTTTTTTTAAGTTACCACAACTTATTAAGTTTTACAGTGAATGCATGTTTCTCTGCTATTTTGAATAAGCGTTAAAACACCTTTCTTCATGAGACTGATATTGTTGGACAGAGTATTTTAAGAGGATATGGTAGACATAATATCAGCAATACTTCCAGTCAGTACTCCAGCAGCAGCATGTTTACCCCTTGGAAAGTCTTTAGAGTCTGGCCTGGATAGCTGGTCACAAATATCCTTCAGCAAAGTGACACACTCTGTCACTCTGGTTGGCCTCTTATGATGCTGCTGTCTTTTAATATATGATTATTTCTCAGCCGCTAGTTCGTACCTCGCAGATTCTTCAGTCTCATCAGCCTCATCCTTCCATCAGTCCCAGTCAACGCCTCCAGCACACTTCCAGTGTCTGACTCCATATGATATTGTCCTGATGCTGTAAGGGTGATGCACAAAATGGCCCCTCTAAAGTCTGAGTGCCAAGGACCTCATATTATGTCTGTCATTAATGTTACATCACCCATTATAACAATTTGCTTTCCTTTTTTCTCTTCTCTTAACTGAATAGTCCTGTCTTTAAGTATAATACAATGTAAAGTCCTTTTCCTGCACCATTTTAAGGCTTCAAAACAGGCATTTTTCCTGTATGTGTTTGAAGAAATTACACAATACATGGTCCAGAATTGTACTTTATAAACTCTGGATCTTGTCGTGCTTGAAGAAATACACACTGGCTAAGCCGGCCAGGTTATATATGCCTTTTTTGGAGCCCTTTTTTGCAATATTTATTAAAATGTCACTAGTTATTTAAACAAACCACTATCAAACGACTCGCTGCGCCCTCGCTGCGAGGGGGACCCAAGTTCCCAACGGCGAAAACACGTGGGTTTGCTGTCCTGGCTCCAGGATGGTGGAATGAGCTCCCCATTGACATCAGGACGGCAGATAGCTTGCACATCTTCCGGCGCAAACTGAAAACTCATCTCTTTCGACTCCACTTCGAGCGATAGAACTATTAACAAAGCACTTTTATACTAATAAAGGACTGGCTTACCTAAAGCCAGTTGAGTAGCACTTGAAATGTTTTTGCTCTATGAAGCCTGATGTACTTATATGATTCTGTTTTCTTCAAGTTTGTATTTTGTTGGACGAACGTACTTATTGTAAGTCGCTTTGGATAAAAGCGTCAGCTAAATGCAATGTAATGTAATATACACATACATGTACCCACACACATGTACACATGCACATACATACACGTACCTATACAAACATGTATACAAATACAGAACAAATAAATAAAAGTTAAACCCCTTTACTATTCAATTTAACACATTCAATGTTTATTTATTGTAAAAGCAATTGGGCTATTTTAATCACACTCTCTCTCTCACACACACACACACACACACACTTCTCCGCCTCATTCTGTTTTCATTTACTCGTTCGTTATCTGACCAGCTTCAATCTTGTAGGCTACTCACCTCGTTTCTTGCAACCCTCGAAAGGGTTTTGGAGGTTGATGCCTCGGTGAACGTGAGTTGTTTGGCTTTCTTGTCCGCAGCAGCAGAAAGCATTTTTGAATGTTTGAGCGAATCGAAGTGGGTCTTCACAGTCGATTTCCTTTTATACTCCAACACGGGAGTGCAGAACAGTTTCCCCCCACTTTCGTGCAAGACATCGGGGTACTGCTTTGCCCGGTCTTTAGCAGAAATGTTCGTGGGTAAATGTGATGGATTCGATTTGTTCATCTTGGTGTGTGAATTCCACACCACAGTGTTTGCCTTCTGTGATGGGCGGGCTGATGACGTTGCGTCATCATCACTACTCTTCAAGACGAGTTAACTTTTTTTCTTTTTTTTCTCAACTTTGTGTGGAAAAATGCTGGCATTATGCGGCCTTTTGATAAATATGCGGCCTTTTAAAAATCTGCGCCATTTTGCTGATTATGCGGTAAATTCTGCGATCGCAGAATCGCGTTTTTCTGGAGGGTCTAATAAGACACACCTTCCCATGTTTGTGTAAAAAGGACATGACCCCTGCAGGATTTGCACAATATTATTCTCGGCTATGACATAACAAACTTTTTGGGGCCTCAGTGTGTTTCTCCTTAAGTCCGGAGCCCCCCTGCCTGTGTACTGCTGTGAGGGAAGAGGGAAGAAACTGCCTTCTCCCTTGACACCCATAAATGATTATAGGCCTTACACTCAACTTAACAAACCACTATATACTGTAAATATAGAAAAACATAACATATGAAACATTTTCATTGTGAGTTATACAAGAATATAATTGATTATAATTAACTTTCGTTTGAAGTATTCAACATACTATGAAGATCTCAACAATACCTTGTTTGTTTTAAACATCATAAATACACAAACAATGAATACTTACAGGTTGTGTACCCGAATCTCCCGCTGGTCCAAACAAAGTAGGAACAACATCGTTCTTCAGTGCCCTACGCTGTACATATCCGACATGAATCGCTGAAAGGTTTGGGAAGCTTTGTTTCGTGAAAGGCTGGCAGAGGGTGTGGCCATAGCACTGGGTGTGGCTACTGGGTATCCCTGCGTAGCGATACCCAGGAAGTAAACAATGGAAAATGAGAAATCTCCAACGAGGCATTTTGGGGAGGTATTTTCTGTGTTAGAGTTGTACTTGCTACAGGGTGTATTTTGAGGGTTTTTGACTCTGCAGACCGTTTACATGCATAAAAACCTTCATAACACACAAGGGGACGGGTAATAACCAGACAAGCATGACATGGGACCTTTAATGTATACATTTTAATCAATTTGAATTATTAATGTATTTCCTTGAGGCTGGGGAAGATATATCAGCATGTAGTTCAACATGCAAATGTTCTAATGCAAGTAAGTATAAATATAACATGGAAAAGGAAATAAAATACATTTCATAGGAGGATGTGGATTTATTTTCTCTCACCTTGTAATTACACAATCTATAATTTAGCTCTGGCCTTCACTCACAAAAAAACATTTTGTTGAATTGGACACATTTTTCAAAGCTCTATTGACTGACATGCAATGACTGGGACTGATGGAAGAATCTGAGAGGAATGAACAAGGAGCAGGGAAATAATCATATTTTAAAAGACAGCAGCTTCATAAGAGGCCAACAAGAGTGACAGGGTGTGTCACTTTGCTGAAGGATAGACCAGCTATCCAGGCCAGACTCTACAGACTTTCCAAGGTGTAAAATGCTACTGACTGGAAGTATTGCTGATATCATGTCTACCATCCTCTTAAAGTACTCTGTCCAACAATATAAGTCTCATGAAGAAAGGTGTTTTAACGCTTATTCAAAATAGCAGAGAAACATGCATTCTTGTTCTCAGGAGGGGACATTGACAGAGGATTACTGGAAAACTAGAAAGTACTTCAATGTATCGTAAGTAGTAGGCTAACAAATACAAAGTCAAACAGTATCAATTACATTGAGAACTAATGGTAAAAATGTATTTTTATCATTCATCAAAGATAGCAGAAAAACATGCATTATGTACTATGGAGGGGACTCTGACAGAGGATTACTCACAAAGTACACCGTAAAAGTACTTCATTTTATTTCTGGTAGAAGTCAAACTAGTACCGAGTCCAACAGTGTCAGTTTTCTTAAGAATTTGTGGTAAAAAATATTTGTAGCACTCATTGAATATAGCAGGAAAAAAATGAAGAGCAGATGATTTGAAAAACAAAACTCGAGAGACGGCTGAGTGACCGCAGTGCAGAATCGCTGTAGTTTAAATCTCCTAACAATGTTGTCCATTTTAGACAGAGGCTTATTATATTTACAGCCCTTAATAACATTCCTTTTCTAGGCTCAAAGTGTGTCTTGGCTGTTTTCGTTGTGATCGCTAAATTCCCCTTGTTTATAATAATCACCGTTCCTTCAACAGGATAATGTAGTGATTCAAAGTGTGATTTTAGCATACGAGTGCTTTTGTTTTGAAATCACTTCCGTGAGTTTCGTCTGCGCTCTATTTTGTAAGGTAACTTCCGGTAGCAGAATATGAAAAAACTGTCGTTTTTGTGCTTCTGTTTTCTAGTGATTTTATTTTTTGTTTTGAGAAGTAGAAAATGAAAATCATCCCGTTTTTTAAGTTTAGTAAATCCCTTATTGACCATGATAAAGAAAAACGCCTTGTATTTCAATTTTGGTTTTTCAATTTTAAAACGAAAATTAAATATCCAGTCGTTTTATATTTTTTTTTATATCCTTTAGTGAAAAGAAAATACAATGACCAAAACATACACTGACCCTAGGCCAACCCCAGAAAAACAAGGAAACGTTCTCCTGGCATTCGCCAAACCTAGACTGGTCCATCAGACTGCCAGATAGAGAAGTGTGATTGGTCACTCCACAGAACACGTTTCCTCTGCTCCAGAGTCCAGTGGCGGCGTTCTTTACACCCAACCAGCCAACGCTTGGCATTGTGCTCGGTGATGTAAGGCTTGATGCAGCTGCTCAGCCCATAAAAACCCATGAAGCTCCCGGCGCACAGCTTTGGTCTGATATTAATGCCAGAGCTGGTTTGGAACTCTGCAGTTATTGAGTCAGCAGAGCGTTGGCCACTTTCACCCTCTATGCACCTAGGCACTCGGCGACCCCGCTCTGTAACTTTACGTGGTCTGCCACTTCCTGGCTGAGTTGCTGTGGTTCCTAAACATTTCCACTTTGCAGTTACAGTTGATCGTGGAATATCTAGGAGAGAAGACATTTCACGAACTGACTTGTTGCAACGGTGGCATCCTATTACAGTACCACAATTGAATTCAGTGAGCTCTTTAGAGCGACCCATTCTTTTACAAATGTTTGTAAAGGCAGACTGCATGGCTAGGTGCTTGATTGTATACACCTGTGGCAATGGGACTGAATGAAACACCTGAATTCAATGATTAAGAGGAGTGTCCCAATACTTTTGTCTATATCGTGTATTTAAGAGTATTGATCAGACTGCTGAATAGCCCCAGCTGCAGGGTGCTGATTTCAGACACATTCTACCTCACGGTACATTACATTAAACAAAAGTGTCATTTGGGTCCTTGCAATCAGATTTATAGAAGTTGCATTCTGCATTCATAGGAACAATTGAATCTATACTGCTCAGGAATGTCTTGAGGGAGCAATGAACTTCATTTTTCATATATTGTTTTTAATCACACAACTTTTGAAGGAAACGTTTGGAACAGCACACATATAGTATATACAGTTAAAGGAATTTGTTTGTATGCATGTTAACCTTTTTTTACAGGTTGTTTACTGTGCATAAGCCTGCCATTGGCCAACTTGCTTCATCCTCCATCCATCCATCATCAAACCCTTATCCACAGT
The DNA here is from genome assembly GCF_902827175.1 of Gymnodraco acuticeps. Lineage (NCBI taxonomy): Eukaryota > Metazoa > Chordata > Actinopteri > Perciformes > Bathydraconidae > Gymnodraco > Gymnodraco acuticeps. The sequence continues at coordinate 4,045,289 of NW_022990313.1, forward strand.
TTGGTCGCAAGGAAGCAGTTCCAGCCTTTAACACATACAGTTAAAAGTACAAATCTTCAAAACGGATTTGTATATAAAGACTTCTGAACAAAGTAAGTAACTTGTGTATCATTGATGTGTATCATACCATGTTGATATTCTAGGTATATTGCATGTTTCATAGTTACCTCAATATAACTAAACACTGAAAAAGGCTTTGAACAATAGCGGATCAAAGTATCAAAACATACCTCTGGTTGCCTATCGTAACATAATCAGACAATATTTATCACAAGTGGCGCCTCATACTGTATCTAAAGCCAATTGTTTGAGACAGTTAATGTCCCTGAATATAAAACATTCATGTATGAAATAGTATGCAAATGCACCACTTTAGCTTACTATCAATTTATTCTGATCCCTAATAGAAAACTGCAGTGCCTTGCTGTCAAAATGCACATCAAATGAATCATCCTCTCTAGCATCATTTCTATTTTACATTGTACTGTATCTGACCCATTATCATGCAGTAGTTCAACATTGACTGAAATATACAGGGTTGGGAGGGTTTCTTTAAAATGTATGCCGTTACACTTACTGGTTACCGATAGAAAAGGGAAACCACAATATCAAAATATTATTAAAACTATTAAGGATTACGTTAATATTGAATGAAATGCGAATAAATACAAGAGAAAAATAAAGTACAACTAGATGTTTTTAACTTAAGTGTAATATGTAAAAAAAGAAACCACGATATTTAGGATAATTTAGGAAGTGTCCTCTTCTGTAATCAATTACTCCCCAAGCCGGGCCATAAACCAGCCTGTAGCTGGTTTCCACTGTATCATTCACAAAAACAGGATTAGAATAGGGGATAAGATAAATTAACTAGAGCAACGTACTGTCAGAGGTGAACCCTTTAAGTTGCTCATAAAACCGTGACAAAAGTTGAATTTCCTGAAAGATTTCCTGGGATTTTCACCTTTAAAGCTCCCGAATTATGGCCCTCAAAGTGTGGTGAGCTGATGTTACCCGACACATCGGCACACCACTAACAATAAATCACAGACGAATAATTAATTACCACTTCCTCATAAATCAGCATGAATAGATAACCTATACATTTCAGCTCATTACTCCTTATCTCACCTGCCAACCTTGTAGATTAGCGGCAAACACTTTGAAGTATATCTGTGGAGAAAATCATTAGTTTCACAATTGGTTTTATTGATGCTAACAGGTCTGTCTGCCCACCGGCTGCTCCTGTCCATTCCCCACCTTCCTTAACTTTACTTTGATCCAAATTGGGTAGGAATAGAGGGGAGATAACAGCAGTTTGTGTATCTGTGTGTATGTTTGCAGTTATAGAACAAAGGTGATGGTCAAATAGCAAACATAACCAAGAAACCAAGCAGTGTGTGTACAAAAAAACATTTATTAAATGACATCATCAAACATAATTTGAAACATGGACAGCCCCAGGGTGACTCAAACATTAACTTATTCTCACAGTGGCAGTGCATTGCTTTAGCCATAAACTAACAACATTTTCTTTGACCACGTTAGTTTTCAGGTTCTTATTTGTATTTAGTTCCTCTACTGTGACATGTTCACATGCTTTAAGGGGACCTATCATGCAAAATGCACTTTTTGATGTCTTTTATACATAAATATGTGTCCCCGGTGTGTCAGGGAACTCACGCAGCGTCAGAAAATAAAACCATCTCTCTTTTCCTCCCTACCCAAATATCTAAAAACGGGGGAACAACGGAGCTGACACAGATTTGCGGCGATTTGACATCATATCGGCAATGCAGACCCACAGCACTATCAGAAACATTGCTATCAGAAACAATGCCCGACTGTTTTGGACGTAATATGGTCGGTGTTTACATTAGCATCGCTAACACTCAGAGCTAACCTGTACTGGAGAGCATGTGTGTGAAGAAGCAGGAAATAAAAAGGAACTCACCTTGTGGTATAACCGGCAAGAGAGAAAGCCTTTGAGCTCCAAACTGTTTCAGAAATAATCCTTGATAATCCATGATATGGCGTTTCATCATGCAGTATCTGACGGTAGAATCTCCCGCATGAGCAGGCATAAACTCCGCCCCTCTTTTTTGTATCAATTTTTTAAAAAGTTTTATACTAGGGCTGTCAAAAAAAATTAACGCCACTAATTATTTTAACGCGATTAACGCATGTGTATTTTTTGTCCTCGGCCGCCCCGTAGTTTCAGAGCGCATCGAGTTTAAAATACCATCTACAAGCTGATGCTGACAGCCCCGCTCCTGCCGCCCGCTTGTGGCAGACCACACTTCCACGCTCACCGGCAGGCACCGACTGGCCATCGGGAGGACCGGGAGGGTGTGTGTATGTGTGGCGCGATCGAGAGAGAGAACGGGCACACCTTACGTGCAGGGCCGGCCCTTGGCATAGGCAGTATAGGCGAATCGCGCATCAAGCCAGGGGGGCGCCGAAAATTGGGGGAAATATATATTTTATTAAAAAAAATAAAATGCAATTGTGATTTTTTTTTTTTTTTAAATAAAACAATTTCCCGATTTTGGATCAACAAAGTACATCTTATTATCTTATCTTAACAGAACTACGTCTATATTGCGTACAGAGCCCATACACTATGGCGCCCCCCCCCCCCCCCTAATTCAGGTAAGTTGAACTGCCCCAGCCCCGCAGGCTGTTTATGTCCTCAAGGAGCGAGGGGGGCGGGTCAAGTGTCACTGACTGACACTTGACCCGCCGCCTTTGACCTGCTTTGACTCGGGAGAAGAAAACAAAGACGGTAATTAGCATGTCGAAAAGAACAAAGTTATCTGGTGCCCAGGGAAGAAAGAAAAGAAAAGAGGAGGAGGACAAACGGGAGAAAGACAAAGGTACAGTAACGTTAATGTGATGATGATTAAACAAAGTCAAAAAATTGATTGTAGTTACCGTTGATGGAACAGTTTAAACTTGCTAGCTTACTTTTAGACGATAGCAAGGTCGTTTGTTTGCTAATCAATAGTTACATTTAGAGTTAACGTCAATTATTACCGTTACTCCCACCTTAAATTCAGGGACATTTGGAAAGAGTTACATCACCTGCTATATATCATCTACTATATCTGTTGAGGTGAGCCAATGTTTGCCCTGCTTGTAGTAATAGGCTAATAATGATAGTCATTAAAATGCTATTCCTTTTACATCCCCTCAATAATTTATAGTTGTAGGCCTTTAATTGTATTGCCTTACAGTTTATGCTGTCTAAAGTATGTTCAATAATCAATAGTGTAACGTTTACATCAGTGTTAAAATGCTTGTCACTACTGTAAATACTGCATACCTTAGCCTTTATCTTTAATATGCTATATTACAATGTATGTAGCTGCTTCTTTGCCATCTGGTAAGTCGCAGAATATGCAGGTGCATCTAAAAGAATAACTATATCATAGAACTGTTTTTCTTTAATTTAATAAAACAATTAATCATATATTCTAGATTCATTATGCATGAAGTGAAATATTTCAAACCTTTTTTGTTTTAATTGTGATTATTACAGCTTACAGATCATGAAAATCAATAATCCTGTATCTAGTATAATATTAGATAAGGATTTATAATACAGATATTTCGATCTTCTGAAAAGTTTATTCAAATATGTACTCAGTACTTGGTCGGGGCTCCTTTTGCAGAGATAAATGCATCAATTCTACATGGAGGCAATATATTCCATGATATTCTAATTATTTTGTGAGCTGCTCCTGTTTTCTGATTTCTATAATATAATTTGGTCTAGCAAATATAATACATCTCTTGATGGTCACATATACTTCTCTTCTCTCTCCAGATGCACTATTGAAATTTTTTGGGCCTCATACCACCTCAGCAGAGCCCAGCCCTGCAGCATCAAGCGCTCCTGTCCCCTCCACCTCAGCAGAGCCCAGTGATACAGCATCAAGCGCTCCTGTCCCTTCCACCTCAGCAGAGCCCAGTGATACAGCATCAAGCGCTCCTGTCCCCTCCACCTCAGCAGAGCCCAGTGATACAGCATCAAGCGCTCCTGTCCCCTCCACCTCAGCAGAGCCCAGTGATACAGCATCAAGCGCTCCTGTCTCCTCCACCTCAGCAGAGCCCAGTGATACAGCATCAAGCGCTCCTGTCCCCTCCACCTCAGCAGAGCCAAGTTATACAGCATCAGGGATAAAGGCTTCACCAATAGACCCTGCCGACTGGCCATCTGTTCTTACTGATAATGACAGGACAGAGTTTGTTCAGAGTGGACCATATCAAATGAAACCTAGTTTTATCTTTCCCAAACAAAAAGACGGGAGAAGGTGTCAGCAAGACTATTTTAACAGAGTCTTAATCAACGGAGAAAAAATCAAAAGAAGCTGGTTGATGTATTCAAAAAAGAATGATAGCTTGCACTGCTTCTGCTGCAAAATGTTTTCACAGAGAAATTACATACTCAATAGGGAAGGACTAAAGGACTGGAAAAATGCAAGTCACTTGCTCAAGGTACATGAAGAAAGCAAGGAGCACAACACAAACATGGCAACATGGAAGGAGTTAGACGTCCGTCTTGCCAGGGGGCTTACAATAGATATGCAAGAGATGGCCCTTGCTCAGGCTGAGAGAAATAGGTGGCGCGACGTTCTCCACCCGATTCGTGGCAATAATTCAGTCCTTAGCAGAGAGAAACCCTGGCTCTGAGGGGGTCCACAGACACATTAAACCAACCAGACAATGGCAACTTTTTAAAAGAAGTGGAGCTTATGGCCAAATTCGATCCAGTCATAAAGCAGGCATGTTGGTAGGGTGGCAAGTGGAGCTGGCAGTCACACACATTATATGGGCAAAATAATTTCAAAATGAACTGATTGACTCAATCAGCTCTAAAATACTGGACACAATTGTGGAAGAGATAAAAACGTGTAAGTATTTCTCCATCATTTTGGATTGCACTCCTGATCTGAGTCATAAGAACAACTCTCTGTTATTGTCAGGATAGTATCACTAGTAGACAAACCACAGGTTAAAGAACATTTCCTGGGCTTTCTTGTGGCAGAGCAGTCAACAGGGGAAAGTTGACATTGCTCATTCTCAAAAGGCTGGAGGGAACTTAACATCCCCTTTGAGACTGCAGAGGACAGTCGTATGACAACGGTGCCAACATGAAGGGGTAAGAATAAAGGTGTTCAGGCTAGGTTGCTTCAGCAGAACCCAAGAGCTTTTTTTGTCCCTTGTGGTGCTCCACACCTTAAATCTGGTGGTAGCTAATGCTGCAAAGAGCTCACCAGATGCTATAGGCTACTTTGGCTATTTAACAAAGTTGTACAAACTCTTCTCTGCCTCCACGCATAGATGGGACATCCTGCTGAAACATGTCAAAACAACCCTGAAATCGTGGTCAGAGACCAGATGGGAAAGCAGGATAAAAAGCGTTGAGGCAGTAATGTACCAGGCTGGGCAAATCAGAGAGGCTCTTCTGGAGGTGAGGGAAACAACTGCAGACCCTGTGGTGAGAGTTGAAGCCCAGTCTTGGCTGAGGAGATTGGATCTTACCGTTTTATCATTTGCACAACCATATGGTATGACATCCTCTACAAGATCCAGCATGTGAGCAAACTGATGCAGTCACCCTCCATGCAGTTAGATGTGGCTGTCGACCTGCTGAAGAAAACAGGAGATTCCCTCACCTGCTACAGAAGGACTGGATTTTCTGATGCACAGACAACTGCAAAGGAGATGTGTGAGGAGATGAACGTGGAGTCTGTTCTCAAGCAAAAGCGGTTGAGATCCACAAAACGGCAGTTTGGTTATGAGTCTCCAGATGAGCCTATTGATGATGCACTTAAAAAAATGGAAATCACATTTTTTAATGTGGTTGTGGATACAGCCCTCTCTTCACTTGATGAGAGATTTCAGCACCTTGAAGAGGTAAATGACAAGTTTGGAGTGCTCATCAACTTTCCCACCACATCAAACGAAGAACTGCCAAAGCACTGTCAAACCCTGAGCTCTGCTCTGACCCATGATGGACAACCAGACATTGATGGCAGGGAACTTGCTGCAGAAATGCAAAATGTTCCACATTTGCCATCAAAGAAGATGACAAACATGGAACTATTGACCTTCCTTCATGAGAAGAAGCTGACAGAAATGTACCCCAATTTGTGGGTTGCTCTGAGAATCTCTGCCACTCTTCCTGTTACAGTGGCTGCTGCTGAAAGAAGCTTCTCAAAGCTCAAACTGGTCAAAACTTACATGAGAGCTTCTATGGGACAAGAACGTCTCAGTGGACTATCCATCATAAGCATCAACCATGTGGTCTCAAAACAGCTGTCTTATGATGATGTCATAGATCATTTTGCTTCAAGAAAGGCAAGGAGAGTCAGGCTAAGGTAAGGTGTTGAGGTGTGAGATTGAGGCCTGTAGTATTTTAATGGTTGGATTTTGGCTAAATCTTGCTTTTAACCAAGACTGAAGTGATTGATAGCAAATATTTCGGTACCCAAAAGTAGTATGTTTAAGTGTTCAGCAAAGCAGCTTTTGTTTTAAATTAGTAAATGTTTCTGGGTTGTACTTCTTACACATCCAGCTCTTAAGGTGAGGCAATTAGTCTCTCACGGACTGTATATCAGTACAGGTGGATTGTGTGCCTGTCAGCAGAGGAGCAACTTGTTGCCCTGTCTGACCTCAGCAGGGAGCAAGTGGAGGGGCCATGTGTGAATAGGCCTTTAGAAAGCACTGGTGTGTTGGCGAGGCTGCTGACTGCAATTATAGGTTTTAATGTTGTATTTGTGTTAAAATAAAAAAATATCCCAAAAAACGTATACAGCTTCTGTGTGATTGTATTAACATTGGAATTTAAAAAAAAAAAAAAGTTTGGGGGGGGGCGCCATCTAAAATCTCGCCTAGGGCGGCAAATTGGTCAGGGCCGGCCCTGCTTACGTGTATTGTTTTTGTTAGCTAGCTGCGCTAACGGATATAAGGAGCTGTTTCAATGAAAACAGAGGAGCGACATTTCGCCGACAACTGCGCCGAGCAAAGTCAGCACACTCAGCACGGATAGTGCGCGCAACATGATTGCAGCGTCCAGGCAGCTCCCGTTCGAGCATATGCCTTGAGTTGCACATAGCTCCAACGATCCATCACAGTGTCTCCACACACACACACACACACACACACACACACACACACACACACACACACACACACACACACACACTGTATTGTATTATTGTATGAGAGGTTCCAGGTTGAATTGAGGCGAATATTTGTAATGTTCAGAGGTTGTTGTGTTTAATATTCATGAGGATATTTGTCATTGTTCAAATGATAATAAACATTTGCATAAAGCATATTTGTCCACTCATATGTTGATAAGAGTATTCAAAACTTGAAAAATATCACTCTAAGGCAGTGTTTCTCAAACTTTTTCATACCAAGGACCACTTAACCAATAAAAAAACACTCGCGGACCACCTAACTCCACAAATATCCAAAATCACATCGTTTTTCTAGAACAGATTACAAATAGCCTGAAAATGGTACAAACAAGTGGCAACATGTGTGATGAAGGTGTTGCGCGGGGCTATATCATACCATCGAAAGTGAAACTTAAGCTCGCTCCATTGCGGAGATATTCCCGCGAGAGTGCGTACAACTTTAATTTATTAATTTATTTAAAATGTGAAATTGTACCAATATACTCACGGACCACTAGGGGGCGGTCACGGACCACACTTTGAGAAGCACTGCTCTAAGGAACATTTAGAACAGATAAAAAATATGCGATTAATCGCGATTAACTATGGTCACCCCATTCAAAGTGAATGGTGAAGCTTTCAACGCACGCCGCTGTGTGGACGGGCCGTTAAAGGCGAGTACGGCAAATACAAGTTGTAACAAGCAGTAGTGCTGAGCAAAGTGACTAGAATGCAACCACACACTTATAAAAAAAAAACACACTTTAAAAAGTCAGGCAACACTAACAAGGCTTTGTGTGATTCTGTTTATTTGTACCTTACTTTGACCATCCGTTAGCTGTTATTGATCATTGTGGAGAGAGACAGACGTTTTGTTTTGTATTATAGCAGCTATTGGATGGAATCAATACATGGGCTGCACAGGTTGTCATGTCCGACTATCACAAGAGGAATCATAATGAAAAATACGCCGGTAAAATGTGCCTGTAGAAAACGGCTTATGCCACAATAGGATAGCGACAACAAGTAGTCAAGATAGTCAGTTTAGCTTCGGTTGCTATGCTAACATCACCCATTTTATACCAGAGAAACTTTCATAACAGCGTTGTGATGCCAAACAGCGTCAATTCAGACTGACACACATTCACTTATAGAGAACTGGGGATATTTATCAGCTGCTTGTGTGACAGTCAGACAGTGAATACTTTAGAGCGGCCGCTGCCGTCTGAGCTAACCCGGAGCTAACGGGAGAATAAACTCCGGTGGAAGAGCAGCCAGCACTGCAGCGGTCGGTAAATACCGCTGAAACACATTAATAAACAATGAACCACGGCACTCTGGAGAAAAGTATAAGGTTGGAGAAGTCGTTATTTAATTTAATCTGGCTTCGTATGATTAAAAGCAACACGATCATCGACCCGACGCAGTTGTTGTTGTGAGCGCCGTAATGCCGTTGGGGAGAAAATCAGTGACGTAAACGGTGACGTCATGACGCAGCAGCGGCAGCACCAGTCGGGCTCTGGGCGATGTGAACAAAACGGGGGCTGAAAAGAAAAACCGGTTCCGAACCAGAAAATCTCTAGCACGGCGCTAGAACGGGAACCGCGTTGGTGTGAAAGGGGCAATAGTTAAGTTTACCTTGTCTTTCTAGGACTTTTTTGGTATCCTCCGTGAAACAGGGTCTTGAAACCAAAACGGATTCCTGTACCCCATGGCACCTTTTTAGTTTTCGCCAAAACTATTCCTCTTTTCTTTAAATGCACATTAGTTAAGTTTAAGTTGTCTTTTCTAGGACTTTTTTGGTGTCCTCCGTGAACCAGAGTCTTGAAACCAAAACGGCACACGTAGGGGACTTTAACCACCTACGAGGGGACTCTAACCCCAATAATGACTACCTTTGGGGGGACTCAACACAAGGCAATTCAAAGTGCTTTACAAAACTGAAAGACATTAAGAAAATGGCATTAAAAAGCAAAGACAATAAAAGTTACAGCGCAGTTTAAGACATGAATATATCAATTAAAAGCAGCGGCAAAAAGAAAAGTCTTCAGCCTGGATTTAAAAGTAGTCAGAGTTGCAGCGGACCTGCAGGTTTCTGGTAGTTTGTTCCAGATTACCTTTAATGTTCAAAAAGCTGTAGGAGAGAAACTCAGGGATTTTAGCCTTTGCAGTCCATTCACATGCACAAAAACTTAAAGAACACACTACAGGGAGGGGAAAACACCAGAAAAAATAAAAGAGTCTCTTTAAATGGCATTACGAAGCTGTATTTTGAGCACGGACAGCCCCAGGGTGACAAACATGAACACTTCTCACAGTGGCAGTGCAATTATTTAGCCATAAATAACAACATTTTCTTTGCCCATGTTAAAGTGTGAACACACTGCCAACTTTTGAGTAAAATGTCACCTTAAATTCTAGCTCCTCGTTTGAAAGGTAGAGTACGTCGCTTTAAACCCGAGCTTGGCCGTGTTGAATAAGAATGTCTTATAGCATTTCTTCATTTATTTACCAAAAGGAGAAACAAGCATAGCTATTGAGTTGTCACAGCATTCATCTCTACAGGATGAATACAATTACAGCAACCCAGAAACAGGTCCAGGAATAAAATGTTGTTTGCAAAACAGCAAACAATGGCCTAATTTGGAGAGCTAACAAAATGAGCATCAACACTGCGCTTATTATTAGCTCCTCATTGTTTCAGTGGCCTCCTGTCAGCTGTAATATTACACCAAATTACAACCAAGCATTTACAGAGCTGTGACTCTGAATATGCCTGCCAATAGACAAGTCATTATGAGGTTGATGTAGAGCAGTGGCCCCCAAACTAAGGCCCGCGGGCCGGGTACGGCCCGCCTCCACATTTGACCCGGCCCCCTGAACAATACCAGAGACGCATTATGATTTTTTTTTTTTTTTTGTATTAAATTTTTTTTTTATTTAAAAAAAAATAATAATAATTCAGTCTGGCCATGCGAATCCTAGACTAGCCCCTGTCAAAATGTTGTGACCTGCTCTATCTAAATCAGTCGCATTGACCCGAAGACACATTTTGAGTTGAATACACTGTTGGAAAGAGGATATTCCTAGCTTTCTAATGATATCAGGATTGTTTTTGTACTTCAAATATTAAGCGAAATATGTCACATTATATAATGACTGTCACCGAGTCATCATTTTGAGAAAAAGGCCTTCAAAGTTGTCTCTTCTCTGGAATCCATCGATCTGATTGATTATTAGCGGAGCAAATGATCAAAATACTACCGAGGGAAGATATTTTTGTTTGGAGGGGAAGCTCGCGAGTGTGTGTGTATACGTGTGTGTGTGTGAGTGTGTGTGCTTGTGTAATTTTGCGTTTGTGTGTATTGTGTTTGTTTCCCGGGGAAAACAATCACGAGAAACACCGGCTGTTGTTATGCCTGCTGTGACGTCAAGTTACTCCGTTCTCCGCTTGTAATTATGCCGAAGCTTCAAAGTTGTATTTATCATCTGAATTTGCCGAAACAAGTTTAATATTCTGAAAGCCAAGACTTTGTTTAATTGAAATCAGATGAAAACAAACTGTAACGGACCCTGCAGTGTTATCTATGATTACTATACTCTTACATTCATAATTTCAGTGGAGTGAGGGGGGGGGGCGGCGCTGCGGAAGAGCAGATTGCGAGTGAGAAATAAATAAATTGGAAATAAAAGTTTCATATTCGGAAAGCCAAGACTTTGTTTGTTTAAAATCAAACAAAACACCCGAACTCCGAAAAAATAGTTTTTTTAACGTAAATCCACGTTTATTTTGAGAGATTCTGCTCTGACAACTAAGCTAAACTTTTACCTGTTAAGATTGTGCAAGGCACAACAGAAAGTTACAGTAATTTTCAATGGACTTTTTTTCTGTGAAGAACCCAGAGAGGGTTATTTGGTTATTATTTATTTCATAAATAGTGTTATTTATTTCATTAATAGTGTTATTATTTATTTCCTGACTTTTTTTCTGTGAAGATCCCGGAAAGGGTTATTAATATTTGGTTATGTGTGGCTTTCTAGAAAACAATAAATGTTTACGTTTAGACACCCATGCGATCGTCACACTTTTTCTGTTACAAACTGACCCGGCCCCCATCAGAGAAGGGAAAAGTTATGTGGCCCTCACAGGAAAAAGTTTGGGGACCCCTGATGTAGAGGATTAATGTTTGTCCCAATGCCATTTGTCCCAAGGCAGCAAGCTTTCTGTTTTTGGCCAAATGCCCCAGAAATCAATGACAAAAAAATCCAATCTATATAAGGTCACTTACAAGTACGTAGCTAATAATTCACCGTTGTCACATTGAGGACCTAACATTCAGTTTCTATTGATTCACTCCCAGAATCAGAACAAACATTGGCATTAGCATGTATCTGGACTCCGTATCTTGATAAGGAAAAACAAATGCTCATGTCAGGAGTAACTGCATGCACAATGTCAGAAAACAATCAGGTCTGGAGGTTGTTTGGCATGTATTATTATCTCAGTCAGGCCTCACACACAGCTAACTTTAACAGTGTTACAAAAAGTATCTTAGTAATGCAGTAACAAAGTAATACATTTTGGTAGTATTGTTATGTTACCTATATAAAATAAACATTATCACAAGAACAAAAGGGTGTATTTGTTGTCACTCTGATCCCCAGACCACTCTTTTACAAACAGGGCCGTTCATAAACTATAAGTATTATGTCAAACAGCAGTTATTTCATTTTAATGTAGAGCGTTGAGTCAGTGCACAGCCAAAAAAACAAGTTTTCCTAAAATCCTATTTCTGAGACGGCTACCGATCCAGACTTTTCAATGGGACACTTCAGCCTAACCTTTTAGTCCTTTGATTGCCCAGATTTTTGTCATACTATTTGTTTTTACGCGTGCCACATGAATAGTAATCTAGTCGTTATTTCAAGGTAAATCAAGATGGCGACGTCAAAAGAAGATGGCGACGTCAAAAGAAGATGGCGACGTCAAAAGAAGATGGTGACGTCAAAAGAAGATGTCGACAGTCAAAAAATCACTCAAGGTTTCACAACATTAGTCCATAAACAATGACCTGGTCAATTTCTTAGATAAGGTCTTTGCTTATAATGACTGATAAGGTTGTTCTGTATCTGCTATGGCTGTGGCTCAGGGGTGGAGTGGTGTTCTACCAAGCAGAGGGTCAGTGGTTCAATCCCCACCCCCTGCAGTCAACATGTGTCCTTGGGCAGGACTCTCAACCACACATTTCTCCCGTTTTGTCAACTGTATTTAATTGTGTATTATATTTAAGCAGTTAGAGCTAAATTACATCTAATGTTTGCTGTCATGTTCGCCATATGAACTTTAAAGAAAGCGAAATATTACTCAAAACAGTGTATATGGAGGGTTCAAAGGACTCAACCTTTGATCAGTGTCTGAAAGAAATGTATTTCCACTAATTAAAACCCCACCTCATAATGTTTTATATAAGTGAGTTATATAACTACACATGGTTCAAAAACCTCTGCTTTGACAAATGCAATATAATAATGTCTGCTTGCTTCTTTCGTGCCAATTTAAGTACATATTTTACAACCTCAGCGCCCACATGTTGCTGGGGTCATCCGAATGATAGTTGGCATGGTGACAGTCAGACTTCAGAAACAACTTTTTCGAAAATCAAGCCATCCAGAAAACTCCCACGGTCCTCCTGCTGCTCCATCTTTAGAAATGAGTTATACTTTCCATAATGCAGGGTATGTTTGAAATATATTCTGATGCCAGTTTAAGAATAAAGATAAATGGAAACAGTTTTTTTTTCCTTTTCAATAAAGGCAGAATCTAAACAATGTGAGTTTGCTGACTAATATTCAGCTGTAACTGATAATAGTGGCAGACATATACTTTATTAATTTATCTACAGCATGACAACTTTTTGAATGGCTTATATCTCTGATGAAAATCACCACAAGTGAAAATAAAGCCTTTCAAACCAGCTTCATGCTGTAAGGGTTAATAGATGCTGCAAGAGTTTTAAACATGTTTATTGAAATTATACAAAAAACGAGTGGCTCCCAAGAAAGTGGGCCCCTGTGGATTTCAAATTCTTGTAGTCATAGGCTCGCTCTGTCTGCCAACAACCTTTGCATCTCACACAAACACACACACGATGGTGCGATTTACATTTCAAAGGTTCTTGCGTTGCCAAACTACCTGACTGCATGCTGCACAGCTGGGGACAGTGGAACAGAGACAGAAAGAGCAAAGACATTAAACACTGGATCAAAGAGGGAGACACAACAAACCCGAGGGCCACAACGCTTCACTGCGTGCACGGAGACTCCGTCTGACAACTGGGACAAACACCGCCAGAGACTTGACATGCACTTCTGTTTACAGTAGATTGCACATTTCTTAAGCATGTGCCATTATACTCTCATGTGCAATTAATATCGTGTCATTCTCCTTTAGTCTGTTTGACATTAGAAAATCACACACAGATTAATTTTTCTGACAAGCAGTATGTAATAAGACTATAGATGCATAAAGAGAACTGAGCACAGCATTGGAGGCGGGCTCACGTACATTCATATGAAAGCTGCTCAGTGGAGCAACAAGACAAAATGGCTTGCCTGCCGACTGATGAGATTACCTGAATCTCTGAAGATCTTCTGCATAGATGAGCAAGTCACCTTTCCATGCTTCCTTCTTTTCACTTAAAGGGGCCCTATTGCTTTGAGGGTTGTCCCTTTCCTGTAGTGTGTTGTATAGGTTTTTGTGCATGAAAATGGTCAAGGTAGGTTAGGTAGATTATAAGTAATTTATAAGTTGTTGGCAAATATAAATGTACTACAATATCAAATGTTATTGCAAATGTAGGACTAAGTGGACCAAGGCTCATTCAAACAAATAATTAAAATACCTCTAGATTATTTTTTTGTAAGACTTAAAGGACATAATTATAACACGGGATATTAAACTGTTCTAACTCAGAAGAGTTCAAAAAGGTATCCAGTTAATTAACAGAAATCTATTTCCCAATGTAAGTCTATGGGAAAAGGTAATCTTGGGCCTAATGGCATCATATGACAGACTTGGACGTTGTAATTGCTCTGGCATATACAAAGAAAAGTTAAGGTTGCACATTCGTGACATTTTAAGGTCAAAGCACTCAAAACATTAATTATTTCAACTCCCCTTTAGCTGATTTGTCTGACTGTCTAATTAATTTGAAGAATAATGAAGAATTTATATTAATGCAACTGTGCATTCAAAGTCACTGTAGAATTATATATTCAATATACATTCCCCATCTAAAGCTGTGAAATAATAAATGTCAGTTTATATTATATGTTGTTAATCTAATCTGATGCCTGTAGTATCCTAAATATACCACATTTGGGTTAATAACAGCTTTCCCACATTGTGTTGACAGAGCCACTGCAGGAGAATCTGAAATGACAGCAGGGACTGGAGACTCTTAATCATTACAATTAAGTTTCAATTTTCTGAGAGAGCTAAAGTGGAGCCAAGGCCTGATTGTACTAATGAAATATATTTAAATGCCCTTTAATCTCCCAGTGGAGAGTGGGAAAAGGACGCCGTCCTCATTGGGTGGCAGAGTTAGAACCATAATGAGAGTGGAAGAGATTTATAGATATCACACAGAGAGGCCATCTTTAGTTAAATGTGGGCTAAAAGAGTCAGATTCCCACAGCTATGGCTTTAATATACCACATACAGTGAGGATTAATGACCAGAGCATAGGAACAGGAAACAGGATTTAGACTGTCATTTAAAAAGTCCTCCCCGGAGAGTTGGATGTCAGACAGTCAGAATATGTCATGCTACAGAATTAATCTAAAAAGACAAGCAGACATTGACAATACTGTGAAATATATAGAAGAAGAAGAATAGAATTGGGAGGGATGAAACCCTCTTTAATGGTCACACATGCACAGCACACACAGTGAAATGTGTTCTCTGCTTTTAACCCATCTTAGTACCAGGAGTCTAGAACTAGGAGCAGTGGGCAGCTATTGTACAGCGCCGGGGAGCAATGGGAGTGAGGGGGGAAGGGGGGTGTCTGGTGCCTTGCTCAAGGGCACCACGGCAGGGTAGGAGGTGAACTGGGACCTCTCCAAGTAGCAGTCCACACACTGTGGTTCCATGGGCTGTCAAGTGTCGGATGATGGAACTGTACACAAGGACTTAAACGCATCAGTAAAGTAAACAAAAAGTATATTTTGTCATTGTTCGATTTCTTTCCAAGAGTTACATGAGAAGAACAATAATGGATCTTACCAACAAACTTTTGAATTGAAGAAGACGAAGCATACTTTATTTATCCTCTAGGGGAAATTCAGGTTTCACTCTGTCTATATACAGTTATAGTTCATTAGGCCCACAATTATGGTGGCCTACAGGTGCACATGATTTACAACGGCTCAAAACATTTCCATTAGGAAAAATGAACTTCAGCTTCAAAAACAATGCAAATATAAATGACACACATTTGCCAAAACACATGAAAATGAAGAAACATCTTTACCAACTTGACTAAACATGCCCAGGGTTTACAAACAGTGCTTCACTAAACACAACAGAAACACTAAAGTGACTAAAGTGACGAACATAACTGTGACCGCTTGCTGACATTCAGGGATTATAAAGTTGGCCAATTGTCACTGTTGGCAGATGCACACATGCACAAAGACATGCATTAATGGAGAGGTGTTAGAGTGAAAGAGCTGCCATGTTTTTGGCACCCAGGCAGTGGCGGATATTGATATGTATAAATTAAGAAAGATGGGACTATATGAAGCAGAATGTGAATAAGTCTATGTACTCTGGTCCTTTATGTTTTTGATGTCTTTGATGTGATGTCTCCTCTGTATTTGCGGGTCCCATTGTCATTGTTATTGTTGTTATTGTTATTATCATCATGTGTCGCTTTCCACCTTCTTCTCCAGTAGGACTCAGATGAGGGTGTTGCACTTTTCTTTTCCTTATACATGTGATGTTTTGGTGTTTTGTTTCTTTCCATTAACCGTCAAGTGGGAAATAGGTTTTTTTTTTGGTGTGTTTCTCTTAGTATCCTAAGATACTGTTATGTTTGGCTGTGAAAAAAAAAATTATTATTATGAAGGGCAGACCATCTATTTGTATTTATTTGTTTTTTTTAGAAAGGGGCAGGTCACATAAGATTTTATTCTTCTCCCTGCTCCTTTTCGCTCAATGGTAGAGTCATGTTTTGTGGCAATTATTGTACATTTGGTTTTGTGTACCATGAGCGGGACAAATAAAAATGAAATGAAATGAAATGAAATATGGGCGACATGGGCGGTTGCCCAGGGCGGCATTTTGACTGGGGGCGGCACAAGCGCAATGAAGAAAAGAAAATGTCATATAGTGTATTGTTGTTGTTGTTGTGGGTCGAAGGGGGCCCTTTTGACAGCAGGCAGCTGGGATGGAAGGTCTCACTCTCAAAGAAGGGCGGGGGTGATCTCAGGTCGCCTCAGTATGGGGAGAGATAGGGGGGCGGCGGGTAAACTATCTCAATCAAATAAACACTTTCGATGTTTATAAAGTAGTACTGCAATTAGTCAAATTAATTTCACGCATCGAAATGCCACCAAATTCATTCATACTATATATATATATTATATATTTTTTCCTGGCCTGGGTTTCATGAAACAATAAAGAATTATTTAAAAACTGACTACGGCAACTTGGTACCGTCTTGACAGGTAGTTGACAGTGTTGGGGGAGGGGTACGCTATGCATTGATTCTCGGGTCGAACATTAATACCTACGGTGATGGAGAAAAAAAGGCACAAGGCACCAGGGGCCCAGTTTAGAAAGGAAAGAAGAAGAGAAACGCTCAAAAGATAAAAAGGTAAGCACCTGTAACATCTCATTTATTTAGTTGGGCTTTATTAAGCATGTCATTCAATTATGCCGGTAACCTTAACTCCATTGCTGCTTGTTAGCTGCCTGTGTTTCGTCGTCAGCTCATCAACTAACATTGGGATCATTTCAAACCGTCTTACTTCAGAACGATAATGTGTAGCCCTGCAATAAAAACCTTATAAACAACCACTGTAACCGTTATTGATTTAACGACGAAAGGTGCACCGCCCAGGGCACCGTATCAGCTTGAACCGCCACTGCACCCAGGAGCAGTTATGGGTTCAGTCCACCAATCAAATTAATAGATTTTGACTTGAACCACTGATCATCCGGTAAACGTCGGGTTCCCAAGCCAAGACCAAATGGTAATACCTATAAACGATTGTTTAGCAGCCATGATGCAACTTTGACAAAGATTTAAAAATGACACTGATCTCACTATGTGGAGAAAGTTTCAAGTCTTTGTGACCTTTTCAACGTTAACTGAAACCAATGGCTGCCTTGGGGGTACAAAAGTCCCATTCATCAATCCTAAGTATTTTGCTGTGCTGAAAAATAGCTGACAGTAATGTATGCATAATTTGTTGTAAATGGTTTTAAACACTCCAAAACACTATGGTCTGCTAATAGCCCTCAGCAAAGGCACGTGAAGGTGGTACCTTCACTAAACTGGGGGCTAATCTATCTGACATTAGAACTTGTGAGCACTCTCGATGGCTATCAGTGACAAAACTCTGGTAACAAAAAGATGATTAGAACAACAATACTAATTAGTCTGTTCACATTAAAGCTCCTTAGAGCTAATTCAGACTTAACCGCAGTGTTTGGGACATTCCAGCATGCACGTTCTTACTCAAATGTCAGTGAATTTATTGGTGTGTGAAAAGCAGTTTCTAGAATCAGGTGTAAGGACTGCAGCAATACATTATTCAAAAACCTTTTCTTATAGCCAGCAAGTAATTGTATTATGTGTAACACAGCTCTCATTGCTGGGACGACAAACTTTCGCTTGGTTCAAGTCCCATGAATAAAATCAACATTTTAGCATCTCATCTCTGTTTCTGTGGTTGGACACACAACAAAGCCCATGAGAACATTGAAGGTTGAATCGAGAAGAAAACATCAACTCTTCTGTGCCAGAGCCAGAAAAAATTCACGGAGAAATTACCGTTTTTGACTTGATTTGGCAGCTTTGTCGTATTTGATGTTCGTGCTGAGTGATTACTGCTCCCATTAACCACTAAAGCTAATGGTATTTGTGTTGACTTTACATAGAAAAAGAGGGACATGTATGTCATGAGTGGTTGGTTAAAGCCATAGACTGTATATATAAATGGACGTATGGTCCGTGACGTCACCCATAGGATTCTGCAGAGTTGCCGAGAAGTCCTTAGTAGGCGGAGTTGGCCACTAACGGCTCGACAGTGACGTCAGATTTCAACTCCCGCCTGTTCCAAATAAGGGCAAAGAGGCGGAGCCGAGGCGGGACCTGCTGCCACCGAGCTGGAAGTTCCAGAGCTAGCTGAAGCTACCAAGCTAAGCTAATATGCTCCCGATCTGCACACTGCCGTGGCATTTTACGTTTCTAAGGTAAGCGGACATGAAACTATTCAGCAAAACTATAAATAATAATCTAAGTTATTGAGCTTTTAGCATAATACTTCAGAATCTTAAAATCCCTTAAGCAATTGTGCTAAATTCAACACTGGAATCAAGCAAATATTAATATGTTTGCATGACATTAGTTAATTATATTTTGATATCACTTAACTATACGTTTAATACATTTAAGTCAAGCTAAGGTACATGTGATGGTAGCTAGTTAGTGCTCTTACCTGTGAGGCCTCCTCCAAACAGCATAATAACCAGACTGTATCATTAAAACTAAGTACCAGTTCTAGATCCTTGACTTTAGACAAACAATTCAAAAGACAAAATGTATTTAAAGACCAATCTTTATTTGAATGTGCTTCTTAAAGGTGGGATAGGTAAGTTTCAGAAACCGTCTCGAGTGCACTAAAATTTGAAAGTACACAGCCGAAAAGAATCCGCCCCTTCCTTCAGACTTCCTTACAGAGCACCTCCTCCAACACACATGAACGCGCACATGACGTCAGCAGATTGGTGAAAGTGGCCGTCTGTTGCTGGCGAGTCATTGAAGTACTGCTGCAATGCACGCCCAATGACGGCCCGGCTAAACGGATTGGTCGTGCTTTTTACAGTACTACGGCTTCCACAGATGACATTTTTTAATGGATTTTTTGTCAAAGCACTTAAGATATTCATTGCTATCGGGATGTTAAGAGCATTCCATGGAATATAACAAAAAGTGTATCTCGAGCCGGTTTCTGAAACTTACCTACCCCACCTTTAACCTGAGATATTAGTTATACAGTAATAGTATTGACAATCTAAAAAAACTGAGCAACTCAACTTTATGTTTCTTATTGTCTAAAGCAGGGATGGGCAACTTTGATGGTGGTGGGGGCCACATCATTGATGTACTGGCCACCAGGGGGCCGCAGATTCACTTGTAACACACACACACAAAAATTCCATGTGTTGTATGTCATTATTAACAAATATACTAAGTCTGACATCTTCATTG
The DNA here is from genome assembly GCF_902827175.1 of Gymnodraco acuticeps. Lineage (NCBI taxonomy): Eukaryota > Metazoa > Chordata > Actinopteri > Perciformes > Bathydraconidae > Gymnodraco > Gymnodraco acuticeps. The sequence continues at coordinate 4,064,982 of NW_022990313.1, forward strand.
ACATTTTACAATCAAAGGGAACATCCCCAAAAAATGGGAACATCCTCTAATAAGCTCACTAAACAAATATCAGTTCACAGAATTTTCTTTTCATTTTTACAAGTGGCATGTTTGTATTGAACAGGTTATTAAACTGGAATAAAACTATTTTAAACTATTGGAAAGCACGGAAAATGTGTGTGTATTGAGATTAACCATTAGATGACATACACATGAAGTCATGAACACTAACCCAGACATTAGTTGTCTAACTTGAAACTAAAACCCTTGTAGCCAGTCTCTGCATTCCCCTTATTCCACAATAAGGGGAATGTCAACACAGACACCTGTCAGCCCGCACTCTGCTGTTCCTCAGCACCACTCCCCCTCCCTCCCGCTGAAATTATGAATGAAAAGCGTAGTAATCATAGATAACACGGCAGTTTGTTTTCATCTGATTTCAAATAAACAAAGTCTTGGTTTTAAAGGTGACATGTCATGCTTTTCCGGTTAGTACCCCGTCCCCTTGTGTGTTATGAAGGTTTTTATGCATGTAAACGGTGTGCAGAGTCAAAACCCTCAAAGTACACCATGTAGAGAGTAAAACTCTAAAACAGAAAATACCTCCTCAAAACGCCTCGTTGGAGATACGTCACTGTCCATTTGATTCTTCCGGGTACATCATGATGTCATGTCGCCCCCGGAACGAAATGGACCAATCCGTGGCGCCGTTACGTTACGTCCGCGGAGCCGTTACGTTAAGCCCGCGCTGATTGGTCCAAATTGACCAATCCACGACTTCCTCACACACTCAGTGCAGGCAGCTCTGCTGATCTCTCCTCCCGGGCTGCAGGCTGATAACAGACAGTTGGGATCGCGGCGAAATTCTCTCTGCAGACCCATTCTCACAGCGTTTATCAACCTTTGTCTTACTCAATATCAAGCCACACTTATTGTTTTTACTTCGGCTGTGACTTTGTGTGTGCTCAGGATGAGTTTGGCTGTGTATCGCTAAACAAGGAAATAACACCTCCACGGAGCTCAGCGCGATTCACAACGTCCCGACTGGTCCCGACCAATCGGAGCACACTGGGCTCACAGGGAGGGGGGGGGGGCAAGAGCTGCAACGAGCCGTTTAGTGGAGAGAGTGAATACTGCTGAATACACATACTATACAGAGATGCTGTATGCGAAACCAATGTGAGTTTGGAACATTGAACAATGTAAATCTATTCTAGTAGACCTCAACAATGGAATTATGATCAGTGGAAATGGCCATGACATGTGACCTTTAAGAATATTAAACTTGTTTTGCCAAATTCAGATGATAAAAACAACTTTTAAGATTGTAAAGGCATAATTACAAGAGGCAACTTAACACAGCATGCATAACAACAGCCGGTGTTTCTTGTGAGGGTTTCCCCGGGAAACAAACACAATACACACAAATGCGTCACAGATTATTTTGCGGTATTTGAAATAATCTACGCAGCTCGCGACGTAACTAGGAGTCTAGTGGACGGTATCAGTACTACCATCCCTGGTCTAAAGCATTTATTATTTTCATTTTCCCCCTCTCATATTCATGAGACGGATTGAGACATCATGGTGTCCAAAGAGCTGCAGAGACTTCAGGGAGAAACCTCCGTGTGATGGACGTCCTGTCTGTTGGTTTGGAGAGGACTGAGGGTCTTTCCTCTGCGAGGAGGACCAGGCCTGATGGAGGAGCCCATGCTGGGCAAAGCTGATACTTGTATTTGCACTCCTTTCGTCCATTATTCTTACTGAAAATGTTAGATTACACATTCACATCTGACTGAAGATTGGCCCCATTTATTTGTGACGTTGCAAACTCTGCGGGACAAGGCACAAGTGATGTGAAGCTCATAAAGTGAGGCAAATATAAATAATCAGCTGATGGAGTGTAGATGTGGAAATAGGTGCATTCGATCAGCTGACTGTTTTTACAATAAAAGTAGTTTCTTAGTGTACTGGTCTTAAAATCTCATAACATCAGCTTTTAATGTTCCTCTTGGATGTTCTTCTTGACCCTCAGAGAAGGAGAAAATGTCCTGTCTTTCAGGCATGTCCTTTCCTAACAAAAATGACAGGAAACATAAAACATATTATTGCAGAACAAGTGTGTTATTTATGAAAGCGGTGTGTTTGTGTGTTTAGGGGCTGTAGATATAATTATTTTGTAATTGTAATGTGTTTTTTATTTCAACAGTGAGCTACAAAGACAATCAGATTATGAATGAACAGTATGAAGTTCATCAACATTGAAATATATGTTATTATCAAAATAATATTGAACTGTTATCAAAACGTAGTGCAACTGTAGAAGCTTGCTCTGTTGTCTCACTGAAAGAATAACTTTTACCACGTTTTTTACAGACAATATTGAGAGATAAATAGTAGCAGTTCTCACTATGTGTTAAATATATTTGCCTTCAATACATTACATTAGAAAGCTGACAAAGTCATATTGCTTGTTAACATCTAAATGTAACTTTTTGCATGGAAAAAACACTCAACTTAACTGATGTGTAGGTGATCTAGTATTTAGTATAGTACAGTATGAACAAAAGAGTCTTTGTACCTGAGCTGAAGTTCACTGCTGTGAGGAGTCCAGTTCTGTCCAGTCTATGGTTCTGTCTCTCACTCTCTGGTCCAGCCTGTCTGCATCACCTGGACACCTTAAACAAAGTACTCAAATTTCACTTACCGCAAAACCGCATTCATGCACCGTCTGTTTTAACCGCAGAGCGAGTCACAATAGTCCGATATATAAGCATGAAGAACAAACAACCACGGCCGGCTTCAAGTTGTGTTTGCTGGATGAGCTGAGCAGGCAGAGTCCCTGTAGCTTCACGGAGCAGCTAGCAGAGAGACAAGAAGCTAGCAGCAGCAGTCACTGGACAGAGCCGTCACTCAAAGTGACCACGCCCTAATTTATGCAAACACTTTAAGACCTAATATAAATAAAAGGGTCGCGTTATAAAACAATTCACTCACAGATTCATAATCATAAAGGTGGAACCTAACTATATCCCGAATAATTTTTGTTGCATCCATGGGTAGAAACATGTCTATTTCTGTTGTAAAGTTGGGCATTTTAACATGGGGGTCTATGGAAATTCATCCTTTCTGCAGCCATCGCCTATCGGCCAATAGATGAACTGCAGTTTGTAGCACTTCCTTATTGGCGTCCCGGCTCTACCCCAAAGTTTGCCGCTTGGTTAAAGCACAAACTAAATATCCAATAACTACCAATAGTTTTTTGAAGAATTCAGCCTCAAAAAGCAAACTTCAAAAACGTAGTGCTATTGGTGGATAAGGGTACAAATGTCAAACTCATGACCAAACATGGCCTGCAAAATGATGCTAAAAAAAAACAAAAATTCTGTCTAATCTGAGCTTTTGGTGATAAGTCTAATTTCAAAAGACCTTTGTGTGTGATGGAACTTCATCATAACAGTGGAATCTTATGTAATGGAATCATTATAAAACTAAATATATTTCATTGTGATTGTTCGTGTCCTGGTGATAATAGTTTTCTCTTTGCTCTTTCATCCTTACATGGCCATCAGTCGTGACTCAGAAGGCTGCAGTATTGCCTAAAGATGTTAAATTAACGAAAATACATTCAACAACGGCATCACCACCAGCCGAAGCAGGAGGGGAAACTGAAGTGACACTCAGAAAAATGGTACCCCACAGCCAAAGGAAGAGAAAGGGGACTAAAAGAAAGGAGCTGAGAGACCGAGAAAGGCAGAGGGGAAGTTGCCCGTAGCTAGAGGGGAAATGGGCTTTGAGAAACCAACGGAGGGTCAAAGTGACTTCATCAATCACAGCGGACAGCTCCGTGAGACACAAGAAGGGAGATGCAGAGTTAAGACTCGGGGCACTCTGTGATCACTTGTGTTAAAGCACAGTGCTGTTTTGATGTTGTGTGGAACCCTGGGAGGCTTCCGCTCAAAGGTTCTTGATGGTTCAGCTGGTTTCACACAGCAGACCGACTGTTTGAGGTTGTTGTTTAATGTCAAGGTTCAAATGGGAGCTTCAGGCTTTGCTGGGAGCTTGTCTAAATGAAGTGTGAGGACAGGCTGCTGGTTCCACGTTGTGGTGGAGATTATTACACGATGAGATATGAGCATGGACTCCTGTAAATCACGTTCCCATGCCATGAAACTGCTTTTCATTTACATTTATAGGTAAACCCATTTGCTCCGAATTATGTTTGATTTCAATGTAGAACATGGTGCCAAAGGATACCTGTACAGGAAGTTGGGTTGGATGGGTGGGTCAAAAAATCACGAGACTTTCACCCTGGTTAGAACCAACATTTGTACTGTCCCCTTAAGCTAAATTGTTGCATGTATTTCTAGATATCGTAAGAAAAAGACTGCAAACAGGTGCTCAAGAATCCAAAGTGTTTAATTGCAATAAACCATACATATGAGTTCACAAATACTTCTATGGTCACACATATTACAAAACCTTGGATAATGACCTGTTATTAACTGAGGTTCTGTTCCTCAGACAGTGTGTTTTGGAATTTCACAGGAATTTAACAATGGTTATATAGTTTACTGTTTCACTATCTGCAGCTAATGTATTTACCATGTTCTTGAACTTTCTTAGAAACGTTGCATATTAAACAATGGTGTCCATGCTAAGGTGAAGACTGAGATACATGTGTTGGCTCAATACAACTCAATATAAAATATATACACAGTTCTTTGCAACGTTTAGCCTTTGTTTAGTACTAGAGATGCCAAGGGGTCATTATTATCCCTCTGCGTTTCAAAATACATGTACAACTTTAGATCAAACCCACAAATCCCTCAGTTCATGGCATTTCCTTAAATGGGTGTATTTATTATCTACTGAATTATGGGGGGTTTGGCATTTAAAGACAAACAAATATCACAGTTTTTACCTAGAACCGCATATGAGTTTATTTTTGACCCCCTATAAAAAACAGTTGTACAATGCAGCTCTGAACATTCGCTCAATGCCCGGTTGCTTAGCAACGCCGATTGTTTAGGTGTCTTTTGATTAGCAGGCTGTCATATCATAATCCAGAGCTTGAGTTGAAAGATATGGACATATACATGAGTGAAGGAGAACCAGAGGAGAGGGAACCAGGCTCAGGCCTCTAGGGACCACAGAGGGAACACCCTTTAATTTAGTAAGACCTATCCAATTAGCTGGTTCTAGCTTCCTTACTGCACTAGCTAGGCTAATTCTGAATATTTATTTTCTTTAATGTGGGCTAATTTATTGCTAGATCTGTGTGAGCTGCATGACACTGGCAAAGACGGAACTGTCTGGTTTTGAGGGAGGGTCTCTTTATTCCCATAGCGTTATTCAAGTTATTTTCCAAATCAGTTCTAACTATAATGTTCTTAATCAACAATAAATGTATTTTTAAATTAAATTAACAACTTAAAGAGGCCCTATTGTGCTTTTTGGGGTTTTCCCTTCCCTGTAGTGTGTTATCCAGGTTTTAGTGCATGTAAATGGTCTGCAAAGGCTAACATCCTTGTGTTCCCTGGTTCCCACCAGAGGGAGTTTCTCTCCCACACCCCTCCCCCCTCCCCCCTCCCCCTGCCTGAAACACCTCAATTGGACTCAAACTGGATTCCTTTGTTTACCTCTACATCACATATGTAACTCTTGTGCTGCTATTGGCTAGCGCTCCAACATATTGTACACGATAGGCTAAGGGCAAGTGATCTCTAAGCTGTTGGCAAATCACAACAGATACATATACATTTTTGTATCTAATTTTTGTATCTAAACTTAATTGGGAATTTAGTTTTGCTGGATGGATGTTTCCCACACTAGAAAAATAACTAAACTCACTTTTCAGACACCCTGTAAGTGGCAGCTACCTTTTTATTCTCAAATGAATTTAAGAGAGTAAAACAGATAAGTTTAGGCTTTACAGTATGCTCACTCCTTCTCCAACCAGATATAGTAGCACCTCCATGAAAAATATTTTTTGGAGAAAATATGACTCAAGAATTCATTTCTGTGTCAGGCAGCTATCACCTCATGGTTTACATATTATAGTTCTAGTCAGACAAGGTCCATAGGTTCCACATATGCGCCAATCCAGACATTTCTTTTTTTATTTTGGATGTTGTCAATGTTTTCTTCACTTCATGAAATATTCATGATGGATGTTCCAGGCAGTAAGAGAAGCTGTCAGTTAGAGTCTTGCAAATATGTTCATGACAAACCTGATGAAGGCACCACCACATCCTCAGAATGTAATTTCATCATCAAACTTTCAGGATTATTGATTTGATTTTCACCAAATGTCTGTTTTAACAAGAACATCTTGGACGTTTTCCAACAATCTGCAGAAAAAACACATCCTGAACGGCAGTCATGTTGAATAATGATTCATCCTTGAGTTATTAAATCTATCGTTCAGACTAGAGATCAGTGGGGTTCATACTACTTTATATTACAGTATAAGAAGTTCAAGTATAAGAACTCATCATGAATGCATGTGAAGATTTTGATGAAAAGTTAAGTGTACTAAGTCTGACATTGCAGTTAATAGACTAATCGGCTCACTTGCGAACAGGCTTAGGAGGTTTACTTTAAACATTTATTTTGTGACCATATTCATGTGAAAAAAATGATCAGTAACCTTATTTAACTATCCAAATATTAAAGTAATGTAAGGCAAGTTTATTTATATAGCACCTTTCAGCACACAGCAATTCAAAGTGCTGCTATGGTAACCCTATTTATTTCCACTACCTTTGGAATACCTCAATATCAGACCCAATGCAAATAAGACCAGAGAAGAAAATATATATAGGATGGCTTTTACATAAGTGCATTCTGTAAAACTACAGAAAGAAAAATGTGTATAAAATATTTTTTTTGTTGTATTTCCTTTATTTATTTTTGAAGTACCTTCATCAGAATGTCAATATCAAAGATGTATCCTAATACATGATAAATTAGGACTTAAGAATAGTTGGTTTACAAATGCTATTTTAGTTTACCTTGGTAATTAAAGCAAGTTGTAGTTTTGTTTAATAGATCAGTGTCCAGCTACTGCACATGTAGCAGCTTTACAGTAGAGGCACACAATCAGGAACATATTTTGTATCCTGTAAAGCAGTTACATGTAATCCGTTACCAATGGTAAAACATGCTCCCTATTGATATCAGAACAGCCTAAAGTCTACATATCTTCTGTGAAAGACTGAAACCCCACTGTCTCCATTGCAGCTTGGCCGGATGTTTGCCCAGAGTTTCAGTTAGCCTCAGATCCTGTGGCAGGTTGCTCCATTGGCCTGGCGTCTGACTAGAGTTGTTTCTCGCAATTCTGACCAACTAAAAGAACAAGCCCTGAGTCCTGCGGGGGACATTTTAGTTCATATTTGAAAATCACTTTGAAGTAATTACTAGTGGCTTGTTGTCGGGTCATGTAGTCAACTAAAAAAATCAATGCCAAAAATGGTAAGGATGTGTCTTGTGGTCCAAGTCCTCATCGTCCCCCGGGCCTGCAGAGTCCTATGTTCCTGATTTATGACTTTTTTAGTTTGGAGCAGATAGGATATTAGGAAACTGAAGCCTTCTGGAAATAAAGGAGGTCTGTTTTGGTGAAGAATATTATTTCTACAAGTTGTATACAGCTCTAAGTGACACCTTGTTTGTGAGAGTGTGCTCTCCTTGACCCGGCCTGCTGTAATCCCTCATGGCTGACAGCTGAGTTCAGACAGCTGATTCTGGGGCAGAGCTCTCGGCAGCCTCCCTCACAGCTTCAATCCTCACCTCAAAGCAATCTATCCGGCCTTCAAAAGCCCCCTCCCCCTTTGGATGTGTGTGTTTGTGCCTTTCTATCTGTCTGTCTCTCAATCTCTGCACATGACTGCTTCTCCCTCTCTCATCTAGCTGTCTTCTTACTCCTCTCTCTATGTATGTCTTTCCCTTTCTCCACCTCGGGGTGACTCTTATTTGGCTTTGGATGATCACTCTCTTTTACTTTCTCTCTCTCATTCATCATCCCCCTGCAGACTGCAGTACTTTGTGTTTTTCTTCTCATCAAGACGAATATGCGACCCAGGCCAAATGCTGAAATATATGCGGTGATATCAGCCTCAATGTGTTGAATGGGCTATTTTTTACGTGATTATAGAATTTCTTTAAATTATTATGATGACATTTTCGCAAATTTAAAAAATGGCTGCACTCTGTGTTGTTTTCAGCACATTCATCTCATGAATCATGGGCTTCCAAGCTTTGCAACTCTAACTTTTTAGTGAGATATATATATAGAATGTAAATGGCAAAGTATTGCAAAACAAGACAAAGAGACTACAACAGCTAGCTAGCAGCTAAATGCAATCTAATATACTCACAAAGGCAGTCCATGCTATTGCTAATTGGCGCTAAAGCCATTCTATGGCGGTAATGTATTTTACTTGTTGGCCTCGTGTAGAGCATCAAGCTAGCAGTAAGTCGTTGTGGATATGTTTGATTTGTGCATGAGTATTCATTTGATTGTGTAAAGTCAATTGTTATAGACAGCTTGAATAAATCCTCATTACTGAGAAAGTCTATTTTCGTGTTCTCGAATTGGGAAACACACATCCATATCATACCAACTCTAACAACCTGATTTGCTGAAGACCCCTCTCCTTTATACATCATGCCTGGAACATAGGATACTGTACTAGAACATCAACATTATTTCAGTGCTAACTCTCACATTTCACTCAAACCAATGATGGTGCTAGTGTAGCTGAGTCAGTGGAATCAGGACTTCTGATCAAAGACTCCAGGTGAGATTCAGCTTGTCTTTGACGACATAGAAATGGATAATAAAGTGTATACCTATAGCCTCGGCTTCAGACATAATATATAGCTGTCTTCCTTCCATTTGCAGTTATTAGCATGACTAAAAACTTGATTTTTGAAAGAGCTTTGTTGTGTAAAATGAAACCAACATTTTCAGAACAAACCCAAATACAGTACATTCTCATGCAAATAGCATATCTTCTTTCTAAAAAAAGTATTGTAAAACTACATGCTGTTGAGGATAATAGTGTGGACTTCTCGACTTAAGGTTTCGATAGAGGCAAGGTCAACATCTACAGAGACTTAAGCTGAACCACCATGTCTAAATGAAGGACTTTAATTGGGAGTCTGAAGAGAAGGTCAGCGGTGGGTAAAACAGAAGGGTCAGCCATCTCAAACTGCAATCTCTGCTAAATCACTTTAGGTCTGAGAGAGATGGGTAAAGCTTCTCTCTTCTCTGCCGCAGAGTTATATACAAGCGTGATGGTGGAAGACTTCATTTAAGTTTGCCACCGCTAAAGCCATGGCTGAGGAAGGTCACATCCATCTTTTCTTTATTTAACCTTTATTTAATGCTTGGAAAAGAGTGATTGATGGCATTGTGTGTTCTGCAAGTGCTCAGATCACAAATATGAGGAGAAACACAAAGAACACGGAGCAAACAACTTTTGAGTTCTAGACAAACATGAATTATCTTTTAAAGAATAGAAGAAAAAAACAGGAATTGTTGAATACACACATTGAAGACATATTGATACATTTTCATGAAACATCCGTCCATTTGCTAACATTGGAGTAAATGAAATCTAAGTAGCTTGTATGTGGCAAAGAGAAATTATTTCAATAAATAAGCACCAAGGAAAAAAGCTTTGAATTGGAGGGACGTGCATGGAAGGCTCAAGAGGACATGGAAAGTCGAGTTGACAGAATTGACACATTAGTGGCATGGCAAATAGACAATACCAAGAACATTAAAGGGGGCCTATTATGCTCCTCTGCAGATTGATACAGCATGTATGCCTCTACTGGGACATGTCTCCATGCTTTAATGTTCAAAAGGTCTTTATTTGTGTCCTACTGTGCTGCAGCACCTCTTTTCACCCTCTGTCTGAAACCAGAGCCCAGATGTCCCGCCCCTTAGCCTATCACGTACAATGTGTTGGAGCGCTAGTCAATAGAAGCACAAGTGTTACATAATGGTGTTATTCTTTGTCTAGTTATTTTGTGGTGAAAGGTGATATTAGTGGGCAAGGCATGCGCTGCCTTTGTCAAGGTTGAAAGGCATAAAAAAACCTGCCGTCTTACAAATACAGCAGAGAACTTACGTTTTTTAGCACACTTTACTTATCGAGAGTAAACACAGCATTTATTGGGGCCTACTTCTGTATTATGTGTATATCATAATAAAGAATCATGTCACGCAATGCAGCAGTGTGTCTCATTTATGTGTATTTAATAGCCTTTGTAAAACAATGAAGCTCTATGGCACCGAGGAATAAGATACAGTATATCTTGGCTTTGGCTGCACCCACAACGATTGTTAGGAGGAACAGTTGTTGTACATGTGACTTATCCATAAACACTTAGCCGCCAGCCTATCCATGAGCCTTAGGAGCTCTGGATTCTCCTTATCTTCGCAAAGCGGTTCTTGATTTGGTAATGTCACTTAACGTGATTGGACCTGAGTTACATTTCCCTCACTGTTTCACTCTCACAAGTATTATTGTCCTTGTGGGCCGGCAAACTCTGCCCAGGGTCTGAACACATAAAACGGCATTGTTCTCAAGAGAAGGATTACAAAATATATTTAGAAGATCAAGAGGATATAAAACGACCTCACAGGTTAACACACTGGCTCGTCTCCAAGGTCCAGTGTCGGAAACGGAAGAATGGGACAATATCCACAGTATATACGTATACTGTTCTTATTATCAGGCTGGTCTTATTGGGCTTCTAATTCATTTATTTTTCCATGGGGTTCATTTAGCCCATTGTCCTGCTGCTGAATGGGATACACACACTTATAATGGAAAGCTTGTGTCTGTCTCTTTCCCTGTGTCTTTGTGTCGCTCAAGGTCAACCAGAGGCTGCTCACATGTCCTGCTGCTCAGTGCCCATCAGAATGTAAGTGGATATCTGAGAAGGAGGGGGGGGGGGGGGTGGGCGAGATTATTGATGCAGCGGACTGACAAATCTAAAAATATTAAACCAGGATGGGCCGAGTAGGGTACTGAGCAAATAAACTCAGATTTTAAAAACAAAACGCATCTGGAGGCATGCGAGTGGCCAAAAGTACTACTATCCTGGAAATAAATATGAGTAAATTGTGGAAGTAACACACCTCTCACAGCATTTTAAGACACCTTTTGTTAGAAGAAATATAGATATCCGTAGAAAAAGAAATAGAGGAAGCACACTCTGTAACATAACATATTCTTACAGTTGCAATGTGTTCTCCCAAGCCATCTGTTTCAAAGAAATAGGGGGCAGCATTTTATCTCTGCTACATCTAAGATAAGGGCAAGAATATGTACAATTCTACCACACTGGTTAAACTCTATAAAAGCAGGTAGTGTATTCGACCCATTTTTTTTTTAATGTAGCACTAACATTAACTGGGGGCAGTAAAGTCTGTGTAATGTTTATATTTGGACTAAATCCAAAGAGAGCAAAAGACCTGCATCTTTGTCCTGTTCCTCCCACATCCAGGAGAGCAGCCGCTCAGGGAACCGGTCATCAGGCCCGGGAGATGGAGCCAACAATTGAAGTGTTACCTTCTAACTAATGCTACATCTGTGTCCTGTGGCTGCCGATAGCTCTATGCTATGGATGTATGAAGAGAACTGGATACAGCATTGGAGGTGGGACCCTGTCATTCCTTTGAAAATTATGCAGTAATGCATGAAGACAAAAAACTCATATCACGGTATTTTAGATTTTTTTAAATCCAAAAACCCTCCGAACGACAGACATAGTTCCTCTCCTCCGCGCAATTATCGGCAGCTTTCACTGCTGCACTGCTTGAGCGCCTCTCGCCACTTTTTCAACGGTATTGCGGAATATGAAAAATAAATATCATACGGTATAAAGTTCACGGTATTCGGTATGAAACGGTTTACCGCCCAGCACTACTCGAAAGAACAAAATGACCCAGATCTTCCGGAGATTGGGCCCATTGAGCATTCACACTTGCATTTTCCATAAGCCCCGCCTCAAATTTGCTCCATAACGGCATTGTGACATTTGGTCTGGACTTAGTCAAATGAATGGAGAGGGAAAATAACTCTAGATTCAGCTTGGACAGCATTTTACAAACCAAATCATTTTAAGGAGGGCTAACCAAGCGTTTGTACTGGGTAGTTGACTTAATTTTTTTTAAAGATACGCTGATTTATTGACCTCTCTTTCCCAAAGTAAGTCAATTCTGTTGAATCTGTCCTAATATTATGTTGATAGTGTTACTAACTTTGTTATGTTATTGACTTAAATACTGGCCACATCTTATTCATTGCAACAGGTATTATGTTCACATTTCTTTAAATCAGATTTAAGACAATACTGACATGACCACCTTATTTATGTTAAAAGAGTCATTGGTTGATAAAGTAATCCAGGACATCAAAAGATACCTTCCTAACACTCCCAATGAACAACGGCAAAATCATAATAGTTCATTGCAACCTAACATCACATGGATTATACAGAAACGGTTTAATGAACAATATCAAGAACACAGATCACGGCTTACTGTAGGAAGAACCCTTCAAGACATCTTTGGATGCACAGTGAGAAACGAGCAGTTCTCACCCTGATCTCTTGGCGGGTTGGCTCTTTGACAGATGACTGTTGTTCAAATGGCAGAATGGATACTGTTTCTTCTTCGGTGCATCACATTACTCAACCAGAGAATTCTGTTTCAACTAAAAAAACACAGCTGTAAACTAAATGAAGGGGCCGTCTGAGATGTAATTGCCGTAGTTCTCATAGCCCAACACTAACTTGATCAATGAGCTCATTTGCCGAAGAGTCATTTACTGAAATTACTCTGTGCTTCTGGGGCATTTGTTCAAGCAGGCAGAGGGGAGTCATATGTTTTGATCCTTGTTGGGATGAGACCTATTAATAGACTTAATAATCAGCTCTCATCCAGAGTTAGAGTCAAAGGAGTCAGTAGAGGTTCAGGCAGGAACGGAGTGTTATTGTGGGCATGGCAGAGACCCTCAAAAGCCCTCAACTTAACCTCTCTCGCTGCATTGTGAAGATAATAATGAATATGGTACATATAGAACATAACATTAGGCAGATGCATCAAAGTTCAGAGGTTGAATTGTTCAGAGCTCAGGTGCTCAGTAGAGCCCCGAATGGGACGGGACCAATTGTTAGGCGACAGTGTACACACTATTTCTAAGAGGAAGTCCCTTGACAAGGACAGCTCAGCAAAAACTGTATGTATGTTTTCAGGCCGCATTGGATGGCACCTGATTATGACTTACAGTGTAGTCGCAATATTAAATTAGCTGGGGGCCTCAATGGATGCAGACCCATCTTCCTACAAGGGCACCTCAGACAAAATACCTTGAACTATTTATTCTTGTTGTATTAACCTCAATTGAATTGGATTTCCCTGGAAGCACTTAAGGGTTGGATGTAGTCCAAAAGAAGACATATAATCACTTAGAAGATATTTCATGAGCATGTGGAAAGAGTATGTTATTGCAGGGTGGCAGACAGGGAGTAGTTTTTAATGCAGTTGATCACATTTGATATCAAGACGCAGCTATTGTCAAAGGGTTGGGTTAGGGGGAAAACACCTACCCATTGAGTTTGCTTTTAAATACAAAAATATTCAAAATGTTAAGACTCTACGAAAAAAGATTTAGACTTATTATTGCTATTGTAGATGAAAAGATCAATTATTATGTTTTTATAAAAAAATGTATAATGATAAATAGTATAATAATGTGGTATTCATTTTAATATCATAGAATAACAACAAACAGAAAGATATATTTGTCCTGTATAAAATGTAGATGTATTCATCAAACCCAGTTTTATAATTGTGTTTTTCATTGTGTTCAACTTATTGTTGTACTTTTAGTTGTACCGATTTGGCTCTGATCAAATTGTTTGATAGTTTTGTTTACTCGGCTATGTTGTAAATGAGTTCTTTCAGATGAGAGACTTAATTGTTAGTTTGAAGAAAAGCTTTTGACAGGTGATACGATAGAATATAAATAATCTTTGGCGATTAGACCCCAATCCTGATATCGTATAAACTTGTGAAAAGTATAAAGATAAGTCAGAAGTTGTCATTACATACTCATATGGATTCAATTATCATAACCTGATGTTCTGAATACTCAAGTGTGATCACTTTAAATTACATATGTTAAATATTCTAAGGTTGTATCGTGTTCCTTCCATCAGATTCTTAGAAAGTCGTCTATCTTTCATCTATCGTAACTGAGGACAAGTCAGAATGAGTCATTAGCAGAATCGCTGTTGCCTTCTGGGACATACACTAAATCCCTCTTGGCATTTCCACAAATTGTTACCATAGTTTAAAAAAATACAGGACCTTGTAATGGGCCATTAACTGACTCACACGCTGATTCATCTGAGTTGAAAAACGACACAGTTTTATGTTTTTCAGAAAACTATGCCCTTTCCCAAAAAATTCGGAAGGGAGTAAAGGAAAAATACAAATATTTTGCACGATAACATAAGAAAGGTTATCATGATGCCGGTAGCACATTGTGAAAACAGCTCACTGAGTCACCAGAGCAGGACATATCTTTTTAAGATTGTGAAATATTTCAATCAAAATTCAATCCAAGCCTGTATTTACATAATTATGCATTAGAATGAGCTCCAAGAGTCGTGACACGATTGTAGTCTATTTTTTGTAGTAGATGGAGAATATAAGTAAATAAGTGTTGTATAAGTGTAAGTATTCCTATATGACTTTATACTTATGAATTGTAATCAAGACCTTATGGGATTGTGCTTGTCCTTTCTGAGAGCGAGCAGATAATACTGTATATCACTCCTTAAAAGAAATGTGGGCAAAAGAGCTTAGCGAAACTAACTCTGTCCACACATAATAAACACATATTATCTGATATACAAGGTGTGGTTTTGCAGGGACTGGAAGGATTACACATTGGAGTTATGTTTGGATCTATTAGCTTAGCCATTGATAAGATAAGTTAATTATCTACAGGCTCTGGTTCCATATCTAGCTTCATGTTTAGCGTTAGCCTATTAATGCTCTGTTATTGGTTTATTTTACTCTAAAAGATGAAGTATAAGAGTTGTATAACATTTGAAAATGGCCAGTTCCTCCAGTGCTATTATCAAGTGAGTGAATAAAGTTATCAGAAATACTGCTCAAATGTGGGGGTCATTGTCTTGCGCTATTACTGGACCGACCAGGACATAATACATTATTTCATATTAGGTGTTAGCTCAGGTACAGCAGAGCTACTTTTCCTTGCAATATACACAATGTAAACATTAAACAGCGTAACTGTGATTATCTCTTTTCCCCCGACATTATGCACATAAACGCGGGGTGAATGCCCAACCACACACACGATAGGCACACACACACACACCATTGGCAGATGGTCAAATGCATCAGTGTTGTTGATATAAAGGCAAGGCAAGTTTATTTATATAGCACCTTTCAACACAAGGCAATTCAAAGTGCTTTACAAAAAATGAAAGACATTGTGTGCATCTGGACCCGGTGACGACATTACCTATTGACGCAGCAACCACTGTAAGTTATATTCTTGTTTAATTAGACTTCTCTGTTTCATTTATTCGACTCTGTATAAATTGTTATTGTAGCTTAAACGGCTAAATCGCGTTTGAGAGATTTTAAATCTCAGATCTGCTTAGGCGAAACCTGCTTTACAGGTCTCAGCACTCAAGCCTGCATTAATATAGGCACGGCCAGTCTATTGTCGCCCATCAGCTGTAGATAGTTAACTAATTAGAGGGCCGTGGCCCTACAGCTGTGAGAACTGAGCAATCAGGCATCCATTTCGGGTAGCTCTTTCCTGGAGCGTCAGCTTCAGCGTCAGACAGCCGAAGACTGACAAAGACATTGGAGTCCTGCGGGAGTAAGACTGACAAAGACATTGGAGTCCTGCGGGAGTAAGACTGACAAAGACATTGGAGTCCTGCGGGATTCACGAGGGAGGCAAAGAGGAGGCAAATCCTACTCTGATTGAGCTGGTGTCTTATTTATCTTTTCTTTAGTTTTCTAGCCCCTCATGCTATAATCATGTGTATTTTCTCCATTCCTGTTCATGTGTCTTCTCGCAATTATCACTGGCCCCGTGTATCTCCTAATCGATATATAACCGGCCTGCTCTCGTCTATCCCACGTGCTCCACTGAGATCCAACATCTAGTTTCTGGTGGCCTGTGGAACTGCCAGTCAGCTGTTCCCAAGGCTGACTTCATCTCTGGCTACGCCTCCCTGCAGTCTCTGGATTTCCTTGCTCTCACTGAGACCTGGATTACTCCATCCAACACATCCACCCCAGCAGCTCTCTCCACTGCATATTCCTTCTCCCATACACCCAGACCCACTGGCAGAGGAGGTGGCACTGGTCTCCTGCTCTCTCCCAAATGGAGCTTTTCCCTCTTCAAGCTACCTAACTTCACTCCTTCCACCTTTGAATTCCATGCCGTCACAGTAACCCATCCTATACAGTTAACCATTGTTGTTCTCTACCGTCCACCAGGCGCCTTGGGGGACTTCTTGGAGGAATTAGATAATCTCCTCTCACTCATCCCTGAAACTGGCCCTCCCGCTGTACTTCTCGGAGACTTCAACCTCCAGACGGGGAAGATAGACGAACTAACATCTCTGTTAACCGCCTTTGCTTTCTCACTGTCTCCATCCCCACCGACTCATAAAGCTGGCAATGTCCTTGATCTCATATTCTCAAGGAACTGCGCTACTTCTAACCTCTCTGTAAACCCGCTCCACACATCCGATCACTTCTTCATTTCATTCTCTCTATCCCTTTCCAAACATAACAAACTAATCTCTTCCCATCCTGCACTTGTCCGCCGTAACCTTCGCTCCCTCTCCCCCTCTACCTTGCCTCGTCGGTGCTCTCAGCCCTCCCTTCCTCTGATTCGTTCCAACTCCTGCCTCCAAACTCTGCTGCAGAAACTCTCCTCTCTACTCTCTCATCCACTCTGGACTCGCTCTGTCCTCTCACATCTCGGCAGGCTCGTCAGTCCCCTCCTGCTCCCTGGCTAAATGATGCACTGCGTGCTAATAGAACCGTCCTTAGGGCAGCAGAGCGGAAATGGTGGAAATCCAAACACCATGACGACCTCCTGACCTATCAGGCTCTCCTCTCCTCTTTCTCTGCTTCGATCTCTCAGGCAAAAAGCACTTTCTTTCAAGATAAGATCCAATCTTCCTATTCCAATCCTAAAAAACTATTTTCCATCTTCTCCACCCTCTTGGACCCTCCAAAAGCTCCTCCCCCCTCCTCACTTCTGTCAAGCGACTTTGTTACCCACTTTGAAAAAAAGGTTGATGATATTCGCTGTTCTTTTTCTGACTCACCTTTACTCACTGCTGGGTCACCAGACCCTCCTTCCACCAACACACTAACCTCCTTTTCCCCTCTCTCTCCAAGTGAGGTTCTTACCCTCATTACCTCTGCCCACGCTACCACCTGTCCTCTGGACCCTATCCCTTCAAACCTCCTTCAGACTATCGCTCCTGATATTCTACCGTTTCTCACCCATTTCATCAACACTTCTCTAACTTCTGGTCACTTTCCAAACAGTCTCAAGGAGGCAAGAGTAAACCCTCTCCTAAAGAAACCCACTCTCAACCCATCTGATGTTATAAACTACAGGCCTGTCTCTCTCCTCCTGTTCCTGTCTAAATCACTTGAACGCGCTGTCTTTAAACAACTCTCCTGTTATCTCAATCAGAACAACCTTCTGGATCCGCACCAGTCTGGTTTCAAGGCAGGTCACTCCACAGAAACTGCTCTCATTGCTGTCACGGAGGAACTGCACACTGCCAAAACTGCATCCCTCTCCTCTGTCATCATCCTGTTGGACCTGTCTGCTGCATTCGACACGGTGAATCATCAGATCCTCCTTCGCACTCTCCAAAAACTTGGAGTTTCAGGCTCTGCACTTTCCCTCCTCACCTCATACCTGAAAGACCGCACCTACAGGGTTACTTGGAGAGGGTCTGAGTCCGACCCTTGTCAATTAACTGCGGGGGTCCCTCAGGGCTCTGTTCTTGGTCCCCTCCTCTTCTCCCTGTACACAAACTCGCTCGGATCAGTCATTAGCCCGCATGGTTTTTCTTACCACTGCTACGCTGATGACACCCAATTAATTCTGTCCTTTCCCCGCTCAGAGACCCAGGTCGTTGCACGCATCTCTGCTTGTCTAGCTGACATCTCTCAGTGGATGTCTGCTCACCACCTCAAGCTCAACCTTGACAAGACTGAGCTGCTCTTCCTCCCGGGAAAAGATTGTCCCACTCTTGACCTAACAATCAACATCGGCACCTCAGTTGTTTCCCCGACTCAGACTGGAAGGAATCTGGGTGTGACCCTAGATAACAACCTGTCCTTCACTGCAAACATCGCTGCTACAACCCGCTGCTGCAGATACACGCTTTACAACATCAGGAAGATACGTCCCCAGCTGACACAGAAAGCGACTCAGGTTCTGGTCCAGGCTCTCGTCATCTCACGCCTAGACTACTGCAACTCCCTCCTGGCTGGTCTACCTGCATGTGCCATCCGACCTCTGCAGCTCACCCAGAATGCAGCGGCTCGTCTGGTCTTCAACCTTCCTAAATTCTCCCACACCACTCCGCTCCTCCGCTCCCTTCACTGGCTTCCGGTAACTGCTAGAATCCACTTCAAGACACTGGTACTTGCTTACCATGCTGCGAATGGATCTGGCCCTTCCTACATCCAGGACATGGTTAAACCGTACACCCCAGCGCGTGCACTACGCTCTGCATCAGCCAAACGACTCGTTGCGCCCTCGCTGCGAGGGGGACCCAAGTTCCCATCGGCGAAAACACGTGGGTTTGCTGTCCTGGCTCCAAGATGGTGGAATGAGCTCCCCATTGACATCAGGACGGCAGATAGCTTGCACATCTTCCGGCGCAAACTGAAAACTCATCTCTTTCGACTCCACTTCGAGCGTTAGAACTATTAACGAAGCACTTTTATACTAATAAAGGACTGGCTTATCTAAAGCCAGTTGAGTAGCACTTGAAATGTTTGGCTCTATGAAACCTGATGTACTTATATGATTCTGTTTTCTTCAAGGTTGTGTCTTCCTGGTCGAATGTACTTATTGTAAGTCGCTTTGGATAAAAGCGTCAGCTAAATGCAATGTAATGTAATGTAATTAAGAAAATGGCATTTAAAATCAGTAATTAAAAAGAAAAGATAATAAAATAAACATTAAAAGAAAAAATACATGGATAACAGTTACAGTGCAGTTTAAGATGTGAATAGTTCAATTAAAAGCAGCTGCAAAACAGATTTGAAACATTGCACTCATCCATTGACAGATGGTCAAATGCATCAGTGTTGTTGATATAAAACAGATTTGAAACATTGCTGGACTTATCTAGGGGTTTGAATTCCTAATCTCTAGCTGAAACAGTTGTACACCGCAAGTTTAGACCACCACACAATACAGACTATTACAAATTACCCTGCTATGTGTATCTTTGCATTCAACTCTTGTTTTTGTGCTACGACTTCACTCAGCAATAGTGCAAATATCACTGTTAAGTGCAATATATACAATCTCAGCAACAGTATATGTTCACAATGCCGCTACTTAGTTTTAACCGTGGAAGTGTACTTATCTGACTGTATTTCAATTTTTTTTTACTAATGTGTGCTTGTCTCTATATTGAAAATGTTAGCTCTCTCTCTCTCTCTCTCTCTCTCTCTCTCTCACACACACACACACACACACACACACACACACACACACACACACACACACACACACACACACACACACAGGATCCCCTCCTTGGCAGAGATATAAAAGTTAATTATTTTCACAGATAAACAACTGTAACTGACATGCAGCAACTTGTTTTGTGTAACTTCAGAGGTATCAGGGACATTTACCGTTCATATTTTCGTTAAAATAAATAAATAAAACCTTCTGTTCATATTCAATAAATCACAGCTGTTTCATGTCAACTGAGACAATAATGTAGCTAAAAACAGAAACACAAGTTCATCTTCGGACAGTTCTAAGAACTTTTAGGACAGATTTAATGTTGTAGTCAAGTGAAGCTACTCATGTCCATAGTTGAAATGTACCTCATCTCCTCTTTCAGAGGCTTTAAGTCGCAGTCTTTATGAAGTCAGGACCTGCTGATTTGAATTGATTTAGTGAGACACTTTTGACATTTCCGGGCTACTGATCCTCACTGAGCCGCGCTGATCTGATGTCAATGAGGAGGCAGACAGCAGAGGAGTGAGTCTGTCTGCAGCCAGACCTTGGACCCATCGATCTGTCTCTCAGCATGGCACTGAAGCGCTGTGTTCCCTAATCTCTAATTCATTATTTAACTTAACCTTTTTAAAGAAAATCCTTGACATTTGGATTGTTTTGTTAATGTCATGCTCTTCACGTCGTTGCAGAAAGGTGAGGTCATTAGATATGGAAAAACAATGTCTTACTGGACCAATAGGTACGTTTGAGTGAAACAAATTACACGATAATTGGTGGATAAAATACATATTTCATACTGTGAGTGTTGCGTCTCACAACGGAGGGATTAAGGTAGGAAATGACAGGTTCTAGTGAAGGTTATAATTTATTTCATCATTGCCCTCAAGATTTGAAGATACCAGTCCAATTTCCTGTGCCTCTGCTGCCTAATTATATTACATAATTATAGCCTACTTTTGTATATCCATCTAGGGAAATTAAAGTAGTTATGTACATAAAGTTGCACTTGTCCATCCAAACTCTAATTAGCTACAGCTAAGTTAAACTTCACTCTGTCTAAGTGGTGCAAAATGCCTGTTATCATTTCAGCCCTTTGTCACATGTGGAATAGGCCTTAGTGAAGGGTCAACACATTTAACCTTATCTTACATTATGAAATAGCACTTATGCAACACTCCTAGGTTATTCTCTTTACTCTTGTCATGTTCCTGGTTGCTGCTAGACCGTTTTTTGTGAAACAATTGGAAAGGTGTAGAAGGGGTCAATAAAGACCAATATACAACAGCTTCTGAATTAAGGGGCAGATACACTCATTATGTTCACATTGTGAGATATAGCATTTGGTCATACTGGAGATCTCGTTGCCCGAGTGCCCTTCTAATGGTGTATTGATGACATTTGTGAACATCACTTCCTGGGAGCTAATACAAACCCACTTCTTGCATCCAAGTTAGCATAAACAAAGGCTTGGGCTAATTCCTTGTAGGTGAAAAGGATGGACTTATGACATGATCTGGAAGCATAACATAATAAATGAATGTTCTTATTCAAAGGGAGGCGTACTAGATACACTACCTAGATACCATCATGCCCAATGGGATGCATGAAAAGAATGCATTTGCTAGTTTGTTATGAAGTGAGTATTATTTTTCATTGTTCATGTTTATATTATATTTGGTTACGCGATACCAGGAGATTCTATGCACAGAAGAAGAGCACCTGTAAAGCAGTTTTTTTGTTTTCAATTATGACAATTCATCCTTCACCCTTAAGGACTAATCACGGGGTTTGTCGAGCAAAGCGCATGGTGTAGTCTCAAACGATAGCTGAGGATTATGGGTAGTGTAGTTTCTTCGGCTATCCTAAACTCAGATACAACTATTTGTTTCTCAGAGTCGAAGGGGGAAAATACAAAAGCATTGTACACAATTTAAACCAATCAATGTAGTGTAATTAACAAGGATAATCTGGTGTGTTTTAGTCGACGAGTAGTGCAGATATCACTGTAAAATCAATCGACAGTAAGGAGAATACTTACTTCCGGGTCTAAAATCCTCCGTTATCCAATGGGAATGGACGCTCACATTGCCTTTAACTGCCGCCGACATGGACCGATGCGGTGCGTCCCTGAGCGTCAAATACCGCCGCCGATGGGAATACATTGCAATCAGTTGAAAGCTCTTTGCGTCCGTTTATGAAGCTGAAGGAGACTCGGTGCGTCACAACTGCACGCCAAAGGACCCTGACCAAGCGTCGCTATTGGACGATCAGGGAATGAGACTGTGTTGTCTGAAGAGGCAGCTGAGAGAGATCATCTGTCCATCAGGGACACATGAGTGCATGAGAGCCTCCAGATAAATTGGTAATGCTTTCCCTCTCTCCTCCACAGCCACTGCTGAAGAGTCCTTCGTCACGGCCCTCAGATCCTTGTGTGAAGCAGCAGGAGTTCTGCAACTGAGCTGCTGCAACTGTATGAATGTCACACACAGCATAGCTCAAATGCAAGTGAACATCTCCCTTTAATTAACGCATTATCGCAACCTAAAATTATGACATAGTCAACGTATCCACATCAAGATAATTTTAGCAATTTCATCCACCTAAGATCTTTTGAAGAGGATATATCATGCTCATTGTCAGGTGTATATCAGTATGTAGTGTCTCTACTTTAAAGAGTCCTCTCCTGCTGATGTTCAGGTGTATATCAGTATGTAGTGTCTCTACTTTAAAGAGTCCTCTCCTGCTGATGTTCAGGTGTATATCAGTATGTAGTGTCTCTACTTTAAAGAGTCCTCTCCTGCTGATGTTCAGGTGTATATCAGTAGTGTCTCTACTTTAAAGAGTCCTCTCCTGCTGATGTTCAGGTGTATATTAGTAGTGTCTCTACTTTAAAGAGTCCTCTCCTGCTGATGTTCAGGTGTATATCAGTAGTGTCTCTACTTTAAAGAGTCCTCTCCTGCTGATGTTCAGGTGTATATCAGTATGTAGTGTCTCTACTTTAAAGAGTCCTCTCCTGCTGATGTTCAGGTGTATATCAGTATGTAGTGTCTCTACTTTAAAGAGTCCTCTCCTGCTGATGTTCAGGTGTATATCAGTATGTAGTGTCTCTACTTTAAAGAGTCCTCTCCTGCTGATGTTCAGGTGTATATCAGTAGTGTCTCTACTTTAAAGAGTCCTCTCCTGCTGATGTTCAGGTGTATATCAGTAGTGTCTCTACTTTAAAGAGTCCTCTCCTGCTGATGTTCAGGTGTATATCAGTAGTGTCTCTACTTTAAAGAGTCCTCTCCTGCTGATGTTCAGGTGTATATCAGTATGTAGTGTCTCTACTTTAAAGAGTCCTCTCCTGCTGATGTTCAGGTGTATATCAGTATGTAGTGTCTCTACTTTAAAGAGTCCTCTCCTGCTGATGTTCAGGTGTATATCAGTATGTAGTGTCTCTACTTAAAGAGTCCTCTCCTGCTGATGTTCAGGTGTATATCAGTAGTGTCTCTACTTTAAAGAGTCCTCTCCTGCTGATGTTCAGGTGTATATCAGTATGTAGTGTCTCTACTTTAAAGAGTCCTCTCCTGCTGATGTTCAGGTGTATATCAGTATGTAGTGTCTCTACTTTAAAGAGTCCTCTCCTGCTGATGTTCAGGTGTATGTCAGTATGTAGTGTCTCTACTTTAAAGAGTCCTCTCCTGCTGATGTTCAGGTGTATATCAGTATGTAGTGTCTCTACTTTAAAGAGTCCTCTCCTGCTGATGTTCAGGTGTATATCAGTATGTAGTGTCTCTACTTTAAAGAGTCCTCTCCTGCTGATGTTCAGGTGTATATCAGTATGTAGTGTCTCTACTTTAAAGAGTCCTCTCCTGCTGATGTTCAGGTGTATATCAATATGTAGTGTCTCTACTTTAAAGAGTCCTCTCCTGCTGATGTTCAGGTGTATATCAGTATGTAGTGTCTCTACTTTAAAGAGTCCTCTCCTGCTGATGTTCAGGTGTATATCAGTATGTAGTGTCTCTACTTTAAAGAGTCCTCTCCTGCTGATGTTCAGGTGTATATCAGTATGTAGTGTCTCTACTTTAAAGAGTCCTCTCCTGCTGATGTACAGGTGTATATCAGTATGTAGTGTCTCTACTTTAAAGAGTCCTCTCCTGCTGATGTTCAGGTGTATATCAGTATGTAGTGTCTCTACTTTAAAGAGTCCTCTCCTGCTGATGTGCAGGTGTATATCAGTATGCAGTGTCTCTACTTTAAAGAGTCCTCTCCTGCTCATGTTCAGGTGTATATCAGTATGTAGTGTCTCTACTTTAAAGAGTCCTCTCCTGCTGATGTTCAGGTTCATATCAGTATGTAGTGCCTCTACTTTAAAGAGTCCTCTCCTGCTGATGTTCAGGTGTATATCAGTATGTAGTGTCTCCATGCTTTAATGTTCAAAAAGCTCTTTATTTTTCTCATACTGCCTGTGCTGCAGAACCTCTTTTCACCCTCTGTCTGAAACCAGAGCCCAGTCTGCTCTGATTGGATGGCTGGCCAGCTCTGTTGTAAAAGGTCAACATCTTAAGGCCCTGACACACCAAACTGACACCAAAGAACGCATCCCGACGGACCCGACTGTTGTGTCGCCTCACGTCTCTGCGTCTTGGCCAACAGTCGCACTGGAACACACCGCAAAGACTTCAGCCGACGGCCAAGTAGCACGTCGTACGCACTGCGCGAGTGGCAATAACTCTCCTTACCAGCAGGCGGCGGTAGTGTGTATTCTCCGTTCAAAAGAGGCAACCGGAAGACAGACTGCGTGATATATACAAACAACAAATAGCTACATGCTACAGCTCGAGCCAAGCAGCACAGGGATGAACTATGCCAATATGTTAACAGTATCGGTGCAGTGCCTTTTCAGTAAGAACAAATTAAAATGTGCCTACATAACTGTCAGTTGCAGCCCTAGCATTATTATTGGTTTAACTACTAACAGTATATTTTTAAAACATTTTAAAATGACCATCTTGAACAGCTACAACATTCAAATACTTCTAGGCAGATTGTGGAGGATCATGGGAGAATGAAGCCAACCTATGAAAGGTTACATGTGAATAGAGGGGCAGAAACCGTCTTGCAAATTTACATTTCAATCTTGAACAATGAATAGCGGTAGACAGTAACAAAGTACATGCTCCACTCCCATTCAGGTACATTGTGTACTTTATACTGCGCTACATTTATTTGATAACTTTAGTAACTTTGAAGATTCAGAATACTACAAAATATAATCAAGAAATAGTTTATCATGTATTATAAGTTAAGATAAAATGTTATTGATCCCATGGTGAATTTCACAAGCTACCCAGCAGTATATAATGTAAATGAAAAAGAATAGCCGTCTGTGTGTGCCTAATCATTTGTTTGCGTACCTCACTTCCGTTTAGCTTCTCATGCACTGATTCGCTAAGCTGAACAGCCAATCAAATATCCCATTGTACTTTTAGAGTCTCTAAAAGTACACGACGGTGAGGACACACTGGACACATCTGACACACAGAAGGGCGACAGGACGCTCATCGACGGCCAGACATCTATCGACAGCTGAAATTGGCTTGGTGTGTCAGGGCCTTTAGAGATGTCCCACCCCTTAGCCATCAGTTACCATGTGTTGGAGACCTGGCGGCACTTCAGGCAGGGGGGTGGGGGGGGGGGGGGGGTGTGTGGGAGAGAAACTCCCTCTGGAGGGAGCACAGGTATTTTAGCCTTTGCAGACCATTTACATGCACTCAAACTCAAACCTATATAACACAGGGAAAACCCTAAATAACATAATATCATAAGATGATTTCTGCCTAGAGAGTAGCAAACAGAAGTCAGCAACAGACAGCCTTCAAAAGGGTTACATCAAAGCATCACTTACATACATCATCATCTAAGCCAGGTGCCTGCGTTAACAATAAATCCTAGATAATTTACTCAGTAGGGAATTCCTTCATGTGATGTCATAAAAACGCCCCGGACCATCTGTCTTTGTTCCAACCTCCTCTCTTCCTGCAATAGGAAAACATAATCCCCAAACATGTGATTTCTCAAACAAACATCTCCAATATTACATTACTTTAGGATAGCAGTTGTTAAAAATTACATGTTATTAGGATTATAGTTTATCAGAGCTTAAATACCAGAATTGAGTGGTATTTTTCTATATCAAAACTCTGCATCACCAAGGATTTGTTTACTGTACATCTTCAGGGACACAGAGCTAAAGATGAACTGCTTTGTGTTGAGTCATCTTAGTACCTTATTTAATTAAAAGACTAAATAAAACAACGCACTGCTGTTGTGTTTTGAGGTTAAACAATTGTTAATGACTCTCTATGGCAGGAGGGGATGCTGTGTGTGAACTGTGGAGATCCTACTCCACCTGGTGGATGGGGATGTTATAAGGAGCATGTAACATGAGGTTTGTTGCAATTTTCTTTTTTAGATAAGTCTCAACCAATAACTTAAAAATATTAAGATAAATCATGAAAATATAAAACAGAAGAAAATTACAATAAAGTATGAAAATAAACACGATAAAATAGTTATAAATATTGAATTTTATAAAAAAACAATATATAAATATTAAACTCAAGCTGAAGGTGGCCCCAAATTAAGTAAAAACATTGTCTTTTCCATATCTCCGTGAGTTACCTAAAAGCTGGAACAAATAGTTTAAACTAAACAAAACATAATTTGTGTTTTTTCATAATTCATGGATTTATAATAGTTTCAGGTGGCTGATTTGTCATCTACACTGCAACAATACAATAATAATGGAGCATCCTTGCGCATATACTTAGGCCTGAAAAATCCAATTACTGTCAGAATCCTTCATCTGGATAACAGGACAATGAGATGGCGTGTTTCATTTGAATCAACCTTCATATTTCTCGTTCATTCTTGTTGTCTAGCCTTTTCCCCATTCATTCATCTCTGTTTAATTCCAGATTCGGCCACTACTAGTTTTCCCATCACCTGATCTCCACACCCACCTGCTCTTTCGGGTTAAGGCACAGGAAGTGATATGGGACATGTGAAGTTCAGAATCCATGAGTCCCAATACTACCCAGTGTCGTGCATGCCCTGCCAGATGTGTAATCTTGCTGTAGTGCTCCAGCCTTTTCGTTGTGATTTTGGACTTTTTGCCCGATCTTTTTGCATACTGTTGCCAACCCCAGCTACCTATCCTTACCTTACATGGTCAAATGACAAAAATGCACCTATTCAAACTCATTCACACAGAGGCAGCCTATTGTCAAGCGTCCTTGGGTTTCATGAAAGGCTCTATATAAATCCAAGTTATTATAATTATTATAAGGTTCAGGGAAACTAACATTCACGCACACTTACACCATTGGTATCTTGCCCAAGGATAAATCGACATGTTGACTGTAGGGGGCTGGGGATTGAACCATTGACCCTTCTGATTGGAGGAGGACCATTTACCTTCTGAGTCACAGCAGCCATTTATGTCCTAGGTTGGTGGATTTATCTTGTTATCCTTCCTCCAATGTCTGCACATCCTTATAGAAAACCTAAACTGGAAAAGAGAAAGTTAGTTCTATAAATACTTTTCTACCTCCCATCCTGTCTTTGCAATCCTAGTGTTCTTTCAGTTAGTGGCATCTTTGTATTTTTGTAAGTTGACCCGGAGGTCAGCATCACAAGGGCCCCCTCCGCAAAAAGTAATATTACAGAATAAGATCTTTGGCAAACAAACGCTTATGATAGGGACATGTTTTGTTCAGCAGAATAATCTCGACATATCAACAACCCTTTAATGATTGAAGTGTGAATGCAAACACCAGAAATAAAAGGTTAACATAATACTATGAAAAACTGACATAACGATCACATGACTTCACTTCACCAATGCTAAGCTAAAGGCGGCCTATATTTCGCGCGATGATGGTTCCCAGACTTTATTTCAGGTATATTACCAAAAGATAGGGCTGTCAGTCGATTAAAATATTTAATCGCGATTAATCGCACATTTTTGATCTGTTTTAAATGTACCTTAGAGGAGTTTTTAATACTCTTATCAACATATGAGTGGACAAATATGCTTTATGCTAATGTTTATTATCATTTGAACAATGACAAATATTCTAATGAATATTAAACACAACTTCTGAACATTACAAATATTCGCCTCAATTCAACCTGGAACCTAATACAATAAAAATGGTGTGTGTGTGTGTGTGTGTGTGTGTGTGTGTGTGTGTGTGTGTGTGTGTGTGTGTGTGTGTGTGTGTGTGTGTGTGTGTGTGTGTGTGTGTGTGTGTGTGTGTGTGTGTGTGTGTGTGTGTGTGTGTGTGTGTGTGTGTGTGTGTGTGTGTGTGTGTGTGTGTGTGTGTGTGTGTGTGTGTGTGTGTGAGATGGATCGTTGGAGCTCTGTGCAACTCAAGGCATATGCTCGAACGGGAGCTGCCTGGACGCTGCAATCATGTTGCACTATCCGTGCTGAGTGTGCTGACTTCTCGTACAATGTCCCACTGTCTGGCTTCCTGCATAAAGTCAAGTGCTCGGCGCAGTTGTCGGCGAAATGTCGCTCCTCTGTTTTCATTTAAGCAGCTCCTTATATCTGTTAGCGCAGCTAGCTAGCACCAGATGCTAACAACAACAATGCACGTAAGGTCTCTCTCGCGCTCGAGCCACACATACACACACCCTCCCGGTCCTCCCAATAGCCAGTCGGTGCCTGCCGGTGAGCGTGGAAGTGTGGTCTGCCACAAGCGGGCGGCAGGAGCGGGGCTGTCAGCATCAGCTTGTAGATGGTATTTTAAACTCGATGCGCTCTGAAACTACGGGGCGGCCGAGGAAAAAAAATACACATGCGTTAATCGCGTTAAAATAATTAGTGGCGTTCATTTTTTATTAACGCGTTAACTTGACAGCCCTACCAAAAGCACATTCAAAAACTGTTCAAAACAAGGGAACCCAGAAGCACTCAAATGCTCACTCATTTCTGGGTTTAGGACTCATCCCTGCACCACCATATAATGTGTTTGTTGGGGTCTATTTTAAGAAGCAGGTTTATCAACTCTAGTGAGTCTCTTGCTAGAGGACGGTGTGTGGGATTCAATTATAACAAACTCCATTGTGTAAGGGAGATGTCCCAATGCAACAGCATGACTCATTGATATTTGGTCTAAATGTCTTTATTTATACTCCTGTCTCCCTCAGCTGTGCTTTGTGTTTATTGCTATTAATAAATGTTATCATGCTAATATGGCTGTAGAGATCTGGAGCTCTAAGGCATGGATGCTAGAAATCTAGCACCCTTTAGATATACAAGCAACACTTAGCCAGCATTAGCCACTTTTCTCCACAATGGGGATAGCCATTGTTTCGACTGCCATGTCAGCCAGCTTGATCACGATCAGCTTTTCCCACATTTAAATAAGCCAGCCAAAGAAAAGTGTGTGTGTGTGTGTGTGTGTGTGTGTCTGTTTATGTACAATATGTTAGCTCAGCATGTCCTGGGCGCTGCAGAGCCTCAGGGCTGTTTTGACTGGCGTATGAAAGAGGGAGAGCCATCGCTGCCTTTACCTGCTTCTGCTTTGAAGATGGGAAATCTTGTGAGAAGAAAATCTTGTCAATTGCACACACACAAAATATGCTCACACACACACACACACATAGATGCAGAGTTTGCTCAGATAATTCAACTCATGTACAAACAGATGTACGGAGCATGAGCATGGAGATGCCATCAACACACGCTGCTGGACTTAAGCTCACCAATGCCAAGACACACTTTCACACACATTAACACCTCCAGAAAGATTAAGGTTGCACATAATTCCTGGTTGTATGTACAACAACTGTGAACCAAATAACAAATGAAATTGGACACAAATACTCACAC
Source organism: Gymnodraco acuticeps (assembly GCF_902827175.1). Lineage (NCBI taxonomy): Eukaryota > Metazoa > Chordata > Actinopteri > Perciformes > Bathydraconidae > Gymnodraco > Gymnodraco acuticeps. The sequence continues at coordinate 4,094,688 of NW_022990313.1, forward strand.
ACACACACTTAGTTTTGTACCTGAGCAAAGCATCTGTTTAGACACCAGGCTGTAGACTTTCATAGATAAATGAAGGGCCAGGCGTTTGTATACAGTATCCATTTCCAATCTGATTGCTGTAAAACAAGGCATATGCTATGTGAAGGGGTGCATCGCGTGAAACCACCAGAGGCCATCTGTTTGATGCTAAGCTTTCTGAAGGGAAGAGATTGAAAAATAAAATGACACTGTTTCACTCTTCTCTGCTGGAGGTAACAGCATGGACCCTGTACCTGAAAAAACACACCCTTAGCACTTTTAGGACGATTATGGTGAAATGTTTCACTGGGACTGGGAAAGACATGTGAAGCATCAAGACATTTTATTGTTGCCGTTTTAATTTATTCAGTTCTTCATACATTCACTTTTATCCAATGGTAAAGAACATTTCTTAAGGTACAAATGAACAATGTCACACATCATTCATTCTAATACTGATAAATTACTACTGCTAAAATAATGTATCAGTGGGAATGGTAAGCCATGTAAGCATTTGAATATAAATGGCTTAAAATGCACTTACTTTTTTCTTAAAAACGTCCGTTTCTACTAATCCTGGAAATTCACTGTGAATTTCAATGGTATTTAGCCGAAACGTCTTAAAAGTACAGACAGAGAGAAACACCAATATGCCTTTTATAACATGGATTTTTTTAACATGAATGCTTTATTTTTTGGCCCACATAAATTCCTCCATAATACCTCAGAACGTTCCTGAACATAAGCGTTTTTCAAATTATTTTAACTTCCAAGTTCCAAGCAAATCGATGAATAGTACCAAGTCTGAATAGTACCAAGTCTGTGAGAACAAGTCAAAGTCAAACCTTACATCTTGAAAGGTACTCCAACAGCTTCTAGGGCAAGTCCCAATCAAATCTGAGGTCATTAGGGGTTGTCCAAGTCTCAAGTCATTGGAGAAGGTCCAACTCAAGTCTCAAGTCTTTGAGAGCCAGTCCAAGTCAAGTCCAGATTAAGTCCCGAGACTTTGAAGGTTGAGTCGTGTTTTTGGTCATTGAGGGAGAGTCCAACCCAAGTCTCATGCCTTTGAAAGGAAGTTCAAGTCAAGTCTTCTAGGGGAAGTCCAAATCAAGTCCATGACTTCAAAGGGATTACCAAGTCATGTTTAATTTGTCTAAGGGCTGTCTAAATCAAGCCCCAAAGCATTTAAATGTGAGTTGTAAATCAGTTGGCAAGTTTCGCTGATCTTTCAATGCCAATTACAGGAGCATAAATAGCAGAAACTTCCTTTTAAAATGTAAGCAGTGCAATGAATGTCAAGAGAACGAGGAATTAAAGGCATATATGTTATTGCAAGTAGTGATGGAAATGTTGCAAAGCCCATCAGGGCATTTTTTTTAAATAGTGATGGTTCTCCAAGCTTTGCCTTGAAGTCCAAGTCACACTTTTTTTTTTTTGCAACTCGAAGTCCCATTTTCAAGTCTACAGCTCTGAAAGTATAAGGGGAACATGTCCTTGAAATAACAAACTTGGATTCAAACAAAATCATTTATCATTAAATATTATAAACTGACTCTCAAGGTTACACAAACAATTACTTCAAATTAATCAGCTGGACGTGTGCCAATAAAACAATGTCTCCATTTCCCCCTCAATTAGTACTAATAATTATTTTCCTCCCAGGAAACATCTCGGGAAGTTATTGCTTGAAAAATAACAGATGGAAAATATTGTGTTTTACCTAAAGCCATTTAAATAAATGAATTAACTGTAATGTCTTATAAGTTTCTATTGTTGGATTTTGAGGTTTTTACAACCCCACTCGGCTCCGCGTGTCGTTTTGACGAGTCCTGCTTAAAATCATAACAGGAAGGAAATCAGACAGAGAACACCCAGATACCAGTTTAAACAATCTGTTTTAATTATCAAAGGTAATAATGCAATGCACTATAATACATTACAATACCATATAATACAATATACTAAAATCATATTGTAATGTTTTAAGAAGTAGCCGGCCACTTCTGCCCTGGTTCGCGTGCTGCGGAGATCCTTCCGGTCCTGACAGCATGTGAAGAGAGGCCGAACTCAGGAATCAACAGAATATATACCAGAAGACAGAAGGAAGGGGTGAGGTCAGCTGGTCATCTTTTCAGGTCCCCTCATTGGCAGACGCAAAATATGCTTTGTCACAGTGACCCAGCGCTGGCCAGCAGAAAACCAAACGGGCCCATTTTACAACAAAACACATCTTATCACCCAAGTCATGTGTTTATTTATGAAAGCCATACTTGTTGGGAATATAACAGTCATTATCCCATGACATCCTCAGCCCTAGCTCACCAACAAGCCTAACTGTCTTCATACCCCCCCCAATCATCTCTGAACTTTTATTCACCCGAAGTAAGCTCACCCTTAGTCTAAAAGGACCATTGTCTCTCTTAACTGTGTGACTAAATTCTCAAGGCCTGCAAGATGCGCATAATTAACTTAGAACGAATTTAGCCACTATATCTAATGGTTAACCAAGAAAAACACTCAAAAGGGTAATCTTTTCACTCAAAACAGAACTCACAAGTAATTCTGCATTTTACCCCTCAAAAATAGCTTAAACCACCCTTTTGATGAAAAGGGTAAAAGTGAAAGAAAAAGACTATTGCGCTAATCTACTTTAAAGAAAAAGGGAACATTGTTTCAGGAATCTATAAAAAACCTCTCTATATTTAAGAGGAACAATGTATTTTGTTCCTTCAACTATTAATACACAGGAATGTATATACCCACACATATATTTAGGGATAACATGATGCAATACACCTCTTATATATTGGTGAGATTAAAATGAATATACCAAAAATATGCTGCATCACATCTTCTGCATAATTCTCTTCATAAACTTCCGCACTATCTAATTATTGCATAACTTATGAATTATATTCATCGTTGAATTGATATTACTGCAGAAACTTTAAGTCACAATTATAATAGTAAAACAGCATAGAATCCGGCTGCAAAAGAATGCAATTAACCCTGAGCCTGTTTTTCAGGTCTCAGGCTCGAAAATGACATTTCCAGAACAAATGACTATATCTTCACTTCTAAAAGGATTAAATTAATAATCTTTTTTCTCAAAGCAATGATACACCTGTGAGTTGGATGTAGAAAAGTCAGAATCAATATGAATGTTTTTATTTTAAAGTAAATTCAGATTGAACATAGTAAAACAAATTAAATTATAGTATCCGTCCCAAAAGAAAACATTACTCATAGTGAAAACCACCCTTGAATGATGGGATAGTAGACTAAAAGCTTTAGGAATCCAAACTATAACATATAATAAGTACCCTGTATCAAGATTGATGCAAAACAAGTGACATTTGACCTTTTTAGAGAGAATTAGAAGAGAAAAAAACCCACCTTTGGGGTCATTTGGGTGTATTTGCCATTTCTCTGGAACCCATTGGTCGATTTTGGTGATTGACATCTTTTTTGAACCGTTAGAGCCAATAGAATCGAAGGGGAAGTTCCACATTCACACACACAGTCGAAAGCTATGTTACGCTCTGGAAACTGAAACCTAGGCTCAAACTATTAAATATGATGATGGATTATCAGTAATAATTTCAAAGTGACACAGACACATTGAATTAACCTTCAGCAGCGTTTTTATCGTTTTGATGCCATTGAACACAACTTTTGATCAGAAACAGCAAAAGGTAAGATATTTCTCCCGTGTTTGCTCTGTAAAGCTGTGTTGTGATGTCTGTGTTTGCTTCCCCTGTCGCAAGTTAGTGATGATACTTATATTTCTGGAATCTGTGGAATGTCAGCTTGTTAATCGATATGTAATAAGGGCATTTATACCTAGAGTTCTGTGCTGAGTGTGTTTGCATTTTTTCGCTCAGGGCTCATTTAGACGCTTCTTGTGAGACTTGTGTTTAGTTTCGGTAAAAATGGTTCGTATCGTCACTTAGCTGAGTTTCTTCCCGTTAAGTAGGTATGACACATTAATAGGTTTTTAAATGTTAAGAAGCCCTGAGACAGTTTCGTGAGAAAAAAAACGGGGCGGGGGCCTCCGGGTTGAACAGGTTAAATAATTCAAGAACCTGGAAGTTGATGGGAAATAATGAAAAGTAATACACTTAAAGTAATTATGGGATTATGTAAATACATTCTACTTAAAACTACAATTTACTAATGAAACTGTAAAAGTGGTTATGGGAAAGAGAAACTAACATTTGTGTTTGTCTACAGAGAAGAGCACGATACTTTAATTAGATCTCCGTTATAATACAAACAAAAGAGAGGGTAACTGCAGATAATTAGGCTCCCCACACATCATAAAGACACATTGCTCATGCTTTGCATACAGGATGTCTCTACGCTCAGTTGCCCTGTAAACAGTTGTTCACACTGACTGGTAATTCAATGGCGTCCATTTTATACAGCTGCTTCTATTGCTTTACCATTAGTGTGATGCATGGTGCTTCTGTTCAAGGCGAGTTCTGCAAACAAACATTCTCCAGTAAAAGTGATTCTCTGTTCCTCTGGGAGAGGTAATGCAGTTTTGTCAGATTGATAAAGATGTTGGGAACATGTAGGCTGAATATGAGAAGCTGTCTGGCGCTGTTACCACGGTGATGCTTGAAACGTAAAAATCAATGGCATCAGACCAAATTGCGGAGATAAGAAAAGTCCAAGTTTGGGCCTGATTATAAACACAGACTTCTGCACCAACATTTGAATAATCAGTACCGTTGAGGAGCACTTGGAGTCTCATCAAATCAAATCAAAATACTTGATTAATCCCAGGGGGAAATTAGGTTTGAAGACAGTTGTACCATAATAAAAGTCCTTGTAGCCACTGGGACACAGCATCTTAGGCACGGCAAATTCCACAGCACAGGAACCCTCTGAAGACTCACAGTGAAGACATGCTGATGCTCGCGGGCGAAATCCTTGTTGGCCCAAACTGTCCGGAAGCCATTGAAAACTATATTGATGGGGACGTTGTTGATGACAATGTTGTCGATATAAAATTGGCATAACAGTGCGGAAGCCATCGATGGATACGTTGTCGTCAAGTAGGTCCTGGTGCAGCCATGTTTCTGTAAAGCACATTGAAACACACTCCAAATTACACGTCTGACTACTAGCTAACGTCGTTAGCTCGTCCATTCCATTAGCTAGTGATCTTACGTTGCCCATGATGAGAGGGGGTGGACTTTGCTTATATCTTCTTTTCTCCATGAATCTGGAGCCAGCTCTCCTCTTTTTTCGATTCCTGACCGTGCATCCTCTGTGTCCTCCTGATTTCAGTGGGGATAACCATTGTTTCCACAACCATGCTAGCCGGTTAGCCTGATCAGCTGTTCGTTGTGTAAACAAGGCAGTCATCAGGTCGCTACAATGATGTGGACATACAGGCAACCAGGGGCGTCGCCTGGACCTGGAAACATTCGGGGCTTAGCCCACAGTGGCGGCGCTACAGTCGAATTTTCTACTGCAAGACTCCCCACACGCACATACACAATTGCGCCATCTGGTGTCACTGCATTAGCTTTGTTACGGCAATGGATTGTGGGAGATTCTCATAGCACGTGAGGATCTCTTGAGGGTAAGGTGCCTGTATTATCTCGGTGGACAAAATGTATGTTTTTATTTTATAAGGACAATAACGTACTGTTGTGTTTGTTTAGTTTAATGTTAATTGTTTAATGCTCACAGTCACAGCAACATGTATTTGTGTGATTGGCTATTTGTTTTATATGATTTATCAACGTGATCATCAATAGCTAATCTGAACACCAGAACCCAGCTCACGAGTCCTTTTATGCTGTCCATTGAAATGCAGGTATGTGAGTTTTGTACACCAGTTTATTTATGTTTAATGTTTCACATTGCTCCACATGATGCCTCGACTACAAAGTCTTCCATGTTTCGACGCTTCTTCCTCTGTGTCACAGTTTCGGGAATAACAAGATCATTGCACAGGGCCTTGGTCCAAAGCGACTTACAATAAGTGTGTTCGACCAACAAGATACAAACTTGAAGAAAACAGAATCATATAAGTACATCAGGTTTCATAGAGCAAAAACATTTCAAGTGCTACTCAACTGGCTTTAGGTAAGCCAGTCCTTTATTAGTATATATGTGCTTTGTTAATAGTTATATCGCTCGAAGTGGAGTCGAAAGAGATGAGTTTTCAGTCTGCGCCGGAATGTGCTTTCATATACCTCATGTGCTTTCTCGTTACTTCGGTAACTTTTCGGTGTGTTCTCAACTGCTGTTTTGTAATCTACTGCCTGCACCAAGTCAATTGTTTCTTTCTGCAGGTATTTGTGCAGGCCCTGAGTGGTTGAGAGCAGTGTCTGGAACATGACAGCATGTAGATGGTACTGAATTTTCAAAGCTTGCTTTCCAGTCCCTTTACTAGAGGGGCTGAAAGGCTCCCTAAAGTCTTGATCAAAGTAGGGAGGTTTTTGACATGCCCAGCGAACAAGTTGTTTGTCCCCTACCTCTAGCTGTTTCTGAAATGTTTGCAATCTCTGATGGTGGACAAGAGATGTGGAGAAGAAGAGTAGAGACACTCCAGGAGATCAACGCAGGTATGTGAGTTTTGTACACCAGTTTGTATAAGTTTAATGTTTCACATTGCTTGTGAAAAATATACTACCACTATACGATCGCTGATGTTTTGTTGTTGACTGGACACTTATTTTGTAAAAGAGATAGCATGAGAGGATCTCTTAAGCAATGCAGCTCACGTGTCCTTTTTATATGCTGTCCATTGAAATGCAGGAAAGTAATCACCAGCGCTGAGTGATCTGTTGCCGAGGGGACACTACACCGGAGTTACATAAGCAGAGATAAAGTGCTATTTTGGGGGGAACTCACCTCCTCTGGGGTCCCCCAGGAAGACTTTTTTTAAATATTGAGGTTAAAAGCATCAATCTTGTGCACTTTGAGAGCAACATTAAGAGATATGGATACATCTCTCAACACCCATATGTAAAAAATAAATCAAAGAATCAGAATCAGAAACGGGTTTATTATTTAAAAACACTTCATTTTCCAATTAAATCATAAACTATGTCAAATTATTAGAAGTTGTTAGTAATCAGATTAAACAGAAAAAAGGGATGGAAGGAGGAAATAATAATCCCTCATCACTTGCTGTTTGCGGTTGAAATGATCTCTTTTGCTGGCCAAACATGCTGGATGGAAAGCAGTGATGTCTCACTTGCCTTGGCCCTGTATCTGCAGTCCCTAAATCAGTCATGTTACTCATTGACTCTTGTCTGTTCTGGTGTTCCTGTTCATTGTTGTCTCCATTGTCGTTCTTGTCTGTTGTATCTCCTTCTTGTGTGTCCCTTTCTCCTGTTCTCCTTTCTTCATCCTCTACTCTGTTTGGCTCATCTGTGATGACTGTGTAGGTAAACACAAACAAGTATGTAAGTCAATCAGTTTCCAGCTCTGTCAAATAAATGAATTTCAAGATAATTAAATTAAATTTGTCTTCATTAAAATGAGTGTCACAAAATGTAATACTAACCAATTGAAAATAGTTAAATTTACATTGGAAACCTCTTGTAGATATCACTGTTAAGAGTAGTTATCTGCCAATAGGACAGAATCATTCCTATACAAATGCAGTTTGAGTAATTCACTTAATATATTCACTTAACACTTTAATATAGTCATTTTCACTTAATACTCTAATATAGTCATCTTCCTGCATTCAACACTAAGGAAAGCTGTACAATTTGACATGATAATGAGGAAAAAAGGGCTCCGACAATGCAGATCATTTTTTGATCATATCAATTTTAAGATGGGGGTCAAGGCTTAATATTTGGGAGCATAGTGTCCCTTGCCCCCTTTCAGGAGCCCCACTGGATTAGCTTTGATCTGAAATATTTGTATAAAAAGCTTGTTAGCTGGTTGTCCATCTCATAATGTTCACATATAAACTAGCTGTCAATAGGAATATCAATCAGAAGAATTATAATTTCATGCAAAAATCTGTCGCAAAAAGAGGTTGTACATTTAAATGCAGGTGTTGTTATGGCAACGTCAGTGGCCAAACAGCCACATTTACTGCTGCAAATACGTTCAAACATGCTGTTGACACGTAAAGCAGTGGCAACTATGCCACCATTTCAGCTGACTCTTCCTCAGAAATACCGTAACATAACATCCATATATTTCAGTGCTAGGTTGATGCTTAGCTAAGCTAACTATGAAACACTTTAACTGACAGGACTCAGGATCAACTGTGTACTGTAAGGTAGCTTCTAGCTTCATGTCGAACACTGACAGTAAGTCAACATTTCCCAGAGAGCTTTCTTTGAAATCACCAGGTAACGCTAAAAAACACAACATTTAGATTGTATGACAACGTGTTTATTTAATATATCTGGCTAGCTATAGCTACTTGCTAACGGTTTAGCTTACCCGCGCGATTCAAAGTAACGTCAACGTAGCTGTAATTTATGCTTTGCTTACATGTTTGCATAACTTGTAAGTTTACTGACATTTACATACCTTGTTCACCTGGCTCAGGTGGTGGCTCTGGGGTTGTTGTGTGAGCCACCACTTGAGAATTGCCGTATTTTTTATTTAAAAAATGTCTAATGTCCATCTTCAGAAACTAAAGCCCCGGATGCCTACCCCAGGCGACGCCCATGCAGGCAACAATGGCGAATAGAACCCTTTCTACAAGAACATTCTGAGATGGCACAGCTTGATAAGTTACTATTAGAATATATTAACATAAATATAACAAGTTGGCTCAAATAAGAAAGCTAACAGGATCAACTGCCACAGGCTGCATGTTAAGTTGGAACATGCGCGCTACCAAGAAATGGGATAAGAGTTTGATGCATAGAGGTTTATTCATATGGAAAAAATAAAACCTAGTCAATCTCAGAATGAATAGACTGAAGACAGTGGGCGTGTTTTGCTCTTTCTATGTAGCAGGCCAGTGGAAATCCGCTACAAATGCACCTGCAATAAGCCCATAGTTAGCTTGATTTCTTTTTGCTGACTCCAGTATATCATGTGTATTGAGACAAGGCTACAGCCCCCCTCCCCAGCCAGTAGGCCTTCACTCCCCTGAATGAATCCTCACTTTTGCTAACACTTTATATTAAGGTACACAAATTAAACATCAACTAGTGGTTAATTAACATGCATATTAGCAGTATATTGGCTCTTTGTTAGTCATTATAAAACACTTATTAATGCCTTATTCTACATGACCATATTCTACAAGTAATAAGCCATTAGTTGAGAGTTTTTCCTCAATAACCCTCTAATTAGTGCTTATTTATTGCAAGTAAGGCAGTTGTTGTATATGAGTTTTGGTCTCAATATGCTCTGCTCAATATATGACCCTACAGGGTCATCTTGTGGTCTCCAGTTGACCTGCTCATAGAAACAAACTTGGCATTCCTGAGGCAATTCTCATTTTTCATGGCTCCACTTAAAATAATGCCATGTCTTTCCCGCTGTTAGAGATTCAAAGGGATATCTGGTCCGCTTTTCAAATCTCTGCGCGTCCCTATCAAGCTGGTTAATACAGGAAGAAATCCAGAGCTACCAAGTAACCGTTAATCTACTTTAATGGTAATATGACAATACAATACAATCAATACAGTACAAATTCAATACAGTTAATCTTTGGGATCCCGAATTTACCTGCACGTGAGCCAGCCAGAGGAAAGAGGCTGAACACCGCGTGTGTGTCTGTGTTTATACTCTTTGACAATGGGAGGAGTTATCAGATCCTCCCATTTGGAGCTCATTGATTGGCAGCCCAAATATCACAGACACCTCCGACCTTAGGTTTCCCCAACCACTGTAGCTAGATAAGTTGAATGCAAATCAAGACATGCTCTCACCTTCCCCCATCTTTCTTTGTCCTCAAAAACACATGTCAACAGGCCCCAAATCCAGCTCACAGTTTTACCCAAATTATTCCCATTTTAAGCTTATCCATAGTTTGCTAACATGAATACATACAAATCTTTCACTACACCGCTCGTCCCTATCTGTCTCTATGTATCTATCTGTGCGCTCATGGAGCCTCCTGCATCTTTCCCCCCCTTCTTCTTGACCCTCTTCTATCCCAGGTGTGAAAGCCTCATCTCTCTCATCATCTGAGAGCTCAAAACCTGAATCTCCCTGAACTACCTGGTACAGAATATATCTGCTTCAGTTCCGTCTCCTGCAACAATATTGAGTCATAAAGTCCATGAAGATAGTCCTGACGTCCACTAGAATGGACATTTATAAAATGTTCTTTCAAAACTTGAATGATTGAATTGCTTTCCGACCTAATCATATAGTTCCTCACATGTTAATAAAAAGAACATATTTGATTTTCATGTTAACAAGAACAATTATTCAACAATATTTGACTTCTCCTGCTTCTATAACATGTTGTTTTTGGTATGCCAGCCATTTTGCATGAAAAGAAAGAGGAACTTCCCATCATGCAATTTTAACCAATGACATATCACTGGAAAGACCAGGATGTCCTCTGTACAGTGCAGTAGAGATTGGTAGAGTAGCTCAAAAGAGTCCACTACAGTGGACATTTGTCAATGGGCTGGGTCCCAGGAGGATATATGTATATGTTTTTCACTTGTTACATTGATTAGTTACTATTATTTTATATTTCAAAGCACTTCGTAAAGAAAGGTTTTGTTGTGCAAAATTCAATATGAAAACAAAATTAGCCCGTGAGACACAACAAAGATCACTGGGTCACCTTTTGATCAGAATTGATAGTCACAGAACTAAAGATATATTATTTGCCAGTTGGGCTTCTGGGTGGTAAAAGAGTATTGTCCTGGGTTGTAAAATTAATATGGAAAAAATGGAAATAATGGCAGCAGGGCTACATAAAAACATAACACAAGAATTACAACAATCATTAAAGTGGACAACAGTAATAATAATAATAACTTGAATTTATATAGCGCCTTTCATAACCGTATTTATTAGTTGGACAAATCCTGCCATACACTTAACCAGCGTTTCCGCCAGGGGGGCGTCTTGCCGTCATTTGAAAAATTAATAATTCGAGAGAAGATCGAGTTTTTATCGCTTGAAATGACGAAAAGGAAAAAGGACAAGGACATCCCGCTGTTGGAGGGGCAAAGGAGTCTGGTGGGATTATTTTCGCCGCCAGCAAAGCGTGTTCCTGTGATGGAAAGTGTACTGCCGGCGAGCCTTGACGGGGGGTGCTAGTGGAGCACGCGCGTGAACTGTGAGCTCCGGAGCCTCGCAGCGGAGAAACTGAGGCTCCGTGGTAAACTGTGGTAACATGAAGAGCTGTTTGGGAGCCGAAAGAGCCGGCTCTTCTTTAGAGAGCCGAGCCAAATGATCCGGAATTCCCATCACTAATACGTAAAGAGATAGTATCTATAAAGGGACGGCTCAATTCAAAATTCAAGTCACGTGTCACAACGTGACGGGCGGATCTAGACAAATATTCATGGGGTGGCAAGAGGGTGGCAGGAGATTTTGAGGGGTGGCATCCCCTGACAGAAGTATATGCTGATTTAAATCGCAATCATATCAATCAATTAGGGGTGTAACGGTACACGTACCCGTACTGAAATTATTCGGTACGGGCCCTTCGGTTCGGTACACGTGTGTACCGAACGAATATAGCGTTAAACGTACAAAATTGAGAACATGAACAACTTTCTGGAAGTAATCTCAGGTATATATCATAGAGCGACCAAGTCATTTCATTGGACGAGAGGCATACTATGAGAGCTGGTCACAGGGATGCGTTTAAATGTAGTCAGAGGAACTGTCGAAATGGCGAACGCAGATAAAGTTGAGCTGAAAATCCTCCAGCATCATTGAAGTCTCCGGTTTGGGAACATTTTGGTTTTGCAGTTACGTACAAGGATGACAGACAAAGACAGGTGGACCGAACCAAAGCTGTTTGTCGGCATTGTTCAACTAACATTGGTTACGCGGCTGGCAATACATCACAATCATTTGAAAAGGCACCATCCGAATGTGAATATCACCGGTACCAAAAGAAAAAAGACTGAAGTGCAAACCCAACTCCCACTGGCATGTAAGCCTCCACCACTCGCAGAGAGTTCAGACCGAGCCAAAGCTATTACAAACGCCAAATATCCTTATGTTGCCATGTTAGCAAAGCGCTACCTGGCTGTGCTACCTCTGTCCCTATAGAGGGTGTTCTCCACAGCAGGAGACATTGTTAGTGCCAGCAGATCTGCCATTTCAGCAAGCAATGTGGACAAGTTCATCTTTCTTTAAACAACATGAAAATACAATGACAAGCAAGTCCTAATGTCAAGCTGGCTGCTTAGGTACTAGTACAGTTCAAATACAGATTATTTCAGTTGATCGAAATGCTGCACCTTAATGTTTATTTTACTATATTTTGTATTTATTTAAATACATTAGTCACAGTTTAATAATAATTAAAAATAAAAAATATTTAATGTTTTGTGATAATTTGTTCTGCTGTACCGAAAATGTACCGAACCGAACCGTGACATAAAAACCGAGGTACGTACCGAACCTAAATGTTTGTGAACCGTTACACCCCTACAATCAATGTTAACTTGGAAAGCCACAATATTCATATTTTAACTCAATCACATAGGTGATATTATTGTGGCACATCAGTAAAGCCTTACAAGGTGGCAGACGTAATTTAATGAATTTTAACTGAACAATAACTGAATGAGTTTGTCTCACTCTTAGACCAGCAGGGGAACCAAATCTATGCAGACTGCTGCAATAAGTACATTAATTAACTGTCTCATCGATGTTTGTCTGAATGAATATGATACTATTAACAATCGTATTATTCCTATCAGCTGTCAATCACTGTTAATAAATAATAATAATAATAATAGATTTAATTTGTTAGCGCTTTTACAGGTGCTCAAAGACGCTTTACAGATATAGTGAAGAACTGTTATGATTCACATATTCATTTATTATTGAATAAACTATATTTTTTGGAGGAGTTAATGATGAATGTTCATCAAGATGCTTGCTCACCCTCCTTCAAAGTTGAAAAACAAGTAATTATATCATTATTGATATACAGTTACAACCTTGACTTTACATCAGAAAGAAAAAACATTAAAGAAGTGACTAACTGCATCAGTTAGGATTAAACGTGTATTCAGCTAAAACATCGCTGCAGTTATTATCCAGTGGAAGGTCCTTACCTACTGGCCTTGTTAAATCAAAGTGGTTACTTTCTGTTGGCTGGGCAGTGTAGTTTTACACACCGTCTTATTTTACTTTCTCAGGACTTAAAACTGTGTTTTGGGGGCAGACCCCCTCAAAGAAAACAATATATACACGCATACAAGGTCATCATCTTAACAGTTTGTTATTCTCATCGAGTCATCCGTGAGCAGAGCATCAAGTTGTCTATTACAGCTGAATGCGGCGATTACTATTTTGTTCAGCAAAACGCCTCACAAACGTATTAAGATCAACAGCTGTAGTGCGTTTTGATTCAAAACTGAGTACAGCCAAACTTGACAGTCTCTTCTCTGTCAGTGTAGACCGCAACTACCTCATTCCTTCAGTGCTTGGGTCCGAAAGGCTTCTCGTTTTGCGCCGTCCCCCCGTTCAAGTGAATTCGCCACCAATCATATTTCCACTCTCGCGCCAGGACCGGGGGAGGGGTTACATGACGTGCATCTTGTGCTGCATTCACTTGCACTCGGACATTAGAGACGTTCTCTCATAAATGTCCGATGAGCCACAACTTTTCTTTCAAAACAAAGATGCCAACTGGGGTGGCAGCTGGGTGGCAAGGCTATTGTTTAGGGTGGCAGTTGCCACCCCATGCCACCCCGGTAGATCCGCCCCTGGACGTCACCACCCCCCCCACCCCCCGCTTTCGCGGTAGACGCCCTCTCCGTCCTGGTCTGGCGGAAACACTGCACTTCACTCATAAACAGGAACATCGATCAAGCTAAAACATTATATCTCCTAGGATTTGTTATAATTAGGGCTGTCAGTCGATTAAAATATTTAATCGCGATTAATCACATGATTCCATAGTTAATCGCAAATTAATCGCACATTTTTGATCTGTTTTAAATGTACCTTAGAGGAATATTTTTCAAGTTTTTAATACTCTTATCAATATATGAGTGGACAAATATGCTTTATGCTAATGTTTATTATCATTTGAACAATGACAAATATTCTCATGAATATTAAACACAACTTCTGAACATTACAAATATTCGCCTCAATTCAACCTGGAACCTAATACAATAAAAATGGTGTGTGTGTGTGTGTGTGTGTGTGTGTGTGTGTGTGTGTGTGTGTGTGTGTGTGTGTGTGTGTGTGTGTGTGTGTGTGTGTGTGTGTGTGTGTGTGTGTGTGTGTGTGTGTGTGTGTGTGTGTGTGTGTGTGTGTGTGTGTGTGTGTGTGTGTGTGTGTGCACTTGTTTTCATGACAAATAACGACAATTTTATGATAACACACCTTCACTATCAGGACACTCGGAAAAATGAGGACATTTTTGGCGTCCTCATTTTTCTGAACTCACTACAGTGTTTTAAACTCCCCCAAATGTCCCTACACCAAATATCTTCAACGTCCTAAAATATCACAATTTCATGACATGAAGTGTGTGAGTGTGTTTATGGATTTTGCTCATCTATGAATACGCCAACTAGTGGTCACTTCTGGAACTTAACACACTTTTCACACACTTTAGTCACATGACTCAAAAGGTCCTCATAAATCTCATATTTGTCAGGTTCAAACACACTCCAACGTTTTAAGCTGGTTTTAGTATTACTGCAATATATATCTATTTCCATGGACTCAGAGACAACTAAAATCATCAACAATTAATTACTGCTGATTTTAGTCACCTGCCTTCTAATCTAGAGAACTAGTTATTCCATCATTACTTTTATTTACATCGAATAGCCAGATGAGCTAATGTTAGCTTATTAGCTTAACGTAGCTAACTGCATGCAAAGGACCCCTGCCACATGGAAGATTCTCTCAACAGAACTGGAAGGATTGCACACTAAATTGAGGTAATTCATTACTTTTTCTAAGATGTTGTTACTGAAGCACAAGATATTATTTTAAAATGTGAATTGTAACAGTGGTTTCCAATTCAACACCAAATTCATAGATAATCAGTAGACCTAGTAAGTCATGTTATTTGTGGAGCTTACCGTGTTTTAGTAATTTTATAACAGTATTTACCTTTGAAGACGCTTTGTCTGTGCTCTTGTAACATTATTTGTTGAGGTGTTAAAGTAACTTGAAGTTACACAATTCTAACTGCAGTTGCCCAGGGTTTGCACTGAAAAGTTAGCTTATCAAGCTAATGTGATCGTGCATTAGTGAGAACATGTGTTAGTAAGTTATAATTAAAGAATAAATAATACCATTTTATAAAACACAATTGATACAAATAAATTTGAATTTTTTTTAATGTATTTTGTATTTGTTCTTGTTGACCTTTTGTCATTCTTCCATGTAGATGTTTGCTAATTGAGGAACACATGGTGAGTGTAGAGTGTGTGTGTTACATCGTCCTCATATTGTTGGGTAGCAGATATTGTACAGTTCAAACTATTTCTATAGATTCTTGAGTTGAAAGCCCAGATCCTCATGTGAATTGTTTTTACTAAAATCTGTGTCCCCTACATGAAAAGTCAATGGATTTCTGACACGTTATTGTTGTATTTTAAAATGCAGAAACTGAGTGACATGATCACGGCTCAGCCTTTAGCTGACTCTGAAGCGAGCCAGAGATCCACCTCATCCCTCCAACAGGTAATTAAACATTTACTGTAGACTATTTCTATACAAGGTAAATTCATGTGTCAATCAAGTCCAATGCCTACATAAAATGCCTTTTTACCTCATTCAAATTAATATATTGTGAAATACAAGTAGAATCCCAATATAACTGTTACTTGTTTCTAAATATCATAGTAGAACAACAACAGCACACCTCAGAAGTCAGGAATGCTGACTTTATGTATCTTCAGTCGTCATGTCCTCATTTTGTTGTAGGTTGTGTAGTCATGATGTGTTTCAGAGAACGTCCCCATATGGTACATCCCAACGAGTGTAGAGTGTGTGTGTTACATCGTCCTCATATTGTTGGGTCGTAGATATCGTCTTTAGGTTGTGTAGTCATGATGTGTTTTGGTGGACGTCCCCATTTGGTACAACCCAACGAGTGTAGAGTGTGTGTGTTACATCGTCCTCATATTGTTGGGTAGAATATGTTGTCTTTAGGTTGTGTAGTCATGATGTGTTTTGGTGGACGTCCCCATTAGGTACAACCCAACGAGTGTAGAGTGTGTGTGTTTCATGGTCCTCATATTGTTGGGTACCAGATATTGTACAGTTCAAACTATTTCTATAGAGTCTTGAGTTACAAGCCCAGATCCTCATGTGAATTGTTTTTACTAAAATCTGTGTCCCCTACATGAAAATTCAATGGATTTCTGACACGTTATTGTTGTATTTTAAAATGCAGAAACTGAGTGACATGATCACGGCTCAGCCTTTAGCTGACTCTGAAGCGAGCCAGAGATCCACCTCATCCCTCCAACAGGTAATTAACCCTTGTGTTGTGTTCGAAAGCTGTTACCCTTCATGGTGTTCGTGGGTCAATTTTGACCCATGATTTATCTCAGTCCAAAACACTCACAAATAATGACTATCATCCAATATTGTTTTAACTACATCATAACTCACTTCTAATGAATTCATAACCGTAAAATCCTGTTGTAATTTTGTTGAATGGCCCTAAAACACATTACACAACATATTGCACCCGTTCAGGTTCAAATGTTAGTGTACATATTCTTTGTGAAAGGTCAAGTTCCCGTGGGGGGAGGGGGGCCAGAGGGATGGGAGACCAGGTGCATGTTGCAAAAAAAATATTGTTACAGTGGATGGTGGGGGTGGGGTGTCTAAAGTCAAAGATGAATCTTGATTGGGCCAAATTTGACTCCGAGTCATCCACAACAATTCTGCTCGGTCTACCCAGACCCGAATACCAAATTATACACTTTTTTTTTAGAGACATTCAGACTTGGCTAAAATTGTCAAAATCAGTTTTGTAGTGTTTATATAGCTGCTGTGGAGGATATCATGAAGCCTTTTTCCGATACAAAAAAAAACTAGAGCGTAGTTATTATATCATTTGAATATGAAACGGGTCACGGGAGACCCGAACACAACATAAGGGTTAATTAAATATTTACTGTGGACTATTTCTATACAAGGTAAATTCATGTGTCAATCAAGTCCAATGCCTACATAAAATGCCTGTTTACCTCATTACAATTAATATATTGTTTAATAAATGTAGAATCTCAATATAACTGTTACTTGTTTCTAAATAGCATAGTAGAAAGATATACCCTACCAATTGATAGCAGTATCTACCTCTTATAACATGAAAATGATCTTTATTGCCCCTAAATTCAGTTTTTTTTCTCCTTTTGCAAATGTGTTTTCCAATTTAACCTAATGTGTTATCAGTTTACATGATTTAATTAATAGGGAAGTAGATCCATACTTATTACTATGGGGGTTTCAGGTTTTTTTTAACACCAACAGCACACCTCAGAAGTCAGGAACACTGACTTTATGTAACTTCAGTCGTCATGTCCTCATTTTGTTTTAGGTTGTGTAGTCTTAATGTGTTTCAGAGAACGTCCCCATATGGAACAACCCAACGAGTGTAGAGTGTGTGTGTTACATCGTCCTCATATTGTTGGGTAGTAGATATTGTCTTTAGGTTGTGTAGTCATGATGTGTTTTGGTGGACGTCCCCATTAGGTACAACCCAACAAATGTAGAGTGTGTGTGTTTCATCGTCCTCATATTGTTAGGTAGTAGATATTGTCTTTAGGTGGTATAGTCATGATGTGTTTTGGTGGACGTCCCCATTAGGTACAACCCAACGAGTGTAGAGTTTGTGTGTTTCATCGTCCTCATGTTGTTGGGTAGTAGATATTGTACAGTTCAAACTATTTCTATAGACTCTTGAGTTACAAGCCCAGATCCTCATGTGAATTGTTTTTACTAAAATCGGTGTCACCTACATGAAAAGTCAATAGATTTCTGACATGTTATTGTTGTATTTTAAAATGCAGAAACTGAGTGACATGATCACGGCTCAGCCTTTAGCTGACTCTGAAGCGAGCCAGAGATCCACCTCATCCCTCCAACAGGTAATTAAACATTTACTGTAGACTATTTCTATACAAGGTAAATTCATGTGTCAATCAAGTCCAATGCCTACATAAAAGGCCTGTTTACCTCATTACAATTAATATATTGTTTAATAAATGTAGAATCTCAATATAACTGTTACTTGTTTCTAAATAGCATAGTAGAAAGATATACCCTACCAATTGATAGCAGTATCTACCTCTTATAACATGAAAATGATCTTTATTGCCCCTAAATTCTGTGTTTTTTCTCCTTTTGCAAATGTGTTTTCCAACTTAACCTAATGTGTATCAGTTTACATGATTTAATTAATAGGGAAGTAGATCCATACTTATTACTATGGGGGTTTCAGGTTTTTTTAACAACAACAGCACAACTCAGAAGTCAGGAACACTGACTTTATGTAACTTCAGTCGTCATGACCTCATTTTGTTTTAGGTTGTGTAGTCTTGATGTGTTTCAGAGAACGTCCCCATATGGTACAACCCAACGAGTGTAGAGTGTGTGTGTTACATCGTCCTCATATTGTTGGGTAGAATATGTCGTCTTTAGGTTGTGTAGTCATGATGTGTTTTGGTGGACGTCCCCATTAGGTACAACCCAACGAGTGTAGAGTGTGTGTGTTTCATGGTCCTCATATTGTTGGGTAGCAGATATTGTACAGTTCAAACTATTTCTATAGAGTCTTGAGTTACAAGCCCAGATCCTCATGTGAATTGTTTTTACTAAAATCTGTGTCCCCTACATGAAAAGTCAATGGATTTCTGACACGTTATTGTTGTATTTTAAAATGCAGAAACTGAGTGACATGACCACGGCTCAGCCTTTAGCTGACTCTGAAGCGAGCCAGAGATCCACCTCATCCCTCCAACAGGTAATTAAACATTTACTGTAGACTATTTCTATACAAGGTAAATTCATGTGTCAATCAAGTCCAATGCCTACATAAAATGCCTGTTTACCTCATTACAATTAATATATTGTTTAATAATTGTAGAATCTCAATATAACTGTTACTTGTTTCTAAATAGCATAGTAGAAAGATATACCCTACCAATTGATAGCAGTATCTACCTCTTATAACATGAAAATGATTTTTATTGCCCCTAAATTCAGTTTTTTTTCTCCTTTTGCAAATGTGTTTTCCAACTTAACCTAATGTGTTATCAGATTACATTATTTAATTAATAGGGAAGTAGATCCATACTTATTACTATGGGGGTTTCAGTTTTTTTTTAACAACAACAGCACAACTCAGAAGTCAGGAACACTGACTTTATGTAACTTCAGTTATGTCCTCATTTTGTTTTAGGTTGTGTAGTCATATTGTGTTTCAGAGGACGTCCCCATATGGTACAACCCAACGAGCGTAGAGTGTGTGTGTTACATCGTCCTCATATTTTTGGGTAGCAGATAACGTCTTTAGGTTGTGTAGTCATGATGTTTTTCAGAGAACGTCCCCATATGGTACAACCCAACGAGTGTAGAGAGTGTGTGTGTTAGATCGTCCTCATATTGTTTGGTAGCAGATATTGTACAGTTCAAACTATTTCTAAATTGGAACCCAAATAACACAATATTTGATGTAAATATACTTATGGTGAAAACAATTATTAAGTCTTGCTTTCGAAGGAATGGCAGTATGTGCTTTTATCATGCATTATATTCTAATTTATCCTTTCAGATTCACAGAAGAACACAACACTTCACTTCAACAAAGCTTCCTCAAAGTGCTCCAATGGAATGCAAGGTAAATAAGCATTTTGTATTTACATTACTCTATTAGAAAATGAATTCATCTTAACTGGATTTCTAAAGGACATTTCTAGTTTTTTGTACAACTAATGCGTTTTACAGTACATGCCAACATTTACCCATTCACATGCAAATGTATGCCAATTTTTTTACCATTCATACACTGATCACAGAGGCCATCATTCACACACATTTGATGATGCTATCATTTAACTACAAACTATACTTTTTTCTATCATATCCCCCATTTTTCACTTTAACAGAGCAATTTCTCAAATACATTGTGTCTTGTTTCCATTTATGACAGCTGGGAAGATGAAAGCAAGTGGACAGGTGATGAAGTGAAGGCTATTGAGCGGCATTTGTATCATTTCATAACAAGCTGCAGAGTACCAGGTAAAAAGGACTGTGACTCCTGTCTCAAGGCAGAGCCAGTAGCTCTGAAAGACAGGGACTGGGTTGCCATCAAATATTACATTCACATCAGAATCATGGCATTCAAAAGGAAGATGAATACATAGGACTAGAACATGCCAACTTCGTCTGAGGTACAATTTTAGTTTTAAATAATATTTGTTTCTTCATTCCCTGCAGTTTTATTGGTAGGGATTTAATAATCAGCCTAACCTCAGACCTCTTGTGTTAATGTGTGTACTTGGCTTGGTTTTGATATTATCTTGTTTTCCTTGAATTATTTAATTAGTTTTGTTCTTGAACAAGCATGTCACATAAGCTTGACTGTAGCTGCCAAATGTTAATATGTTGAGATGCATCCATGAGGGATTTAAAGTGTTTTCCAACCCCCCTCTCGTGGTCACTTTCAGCCAACAGAAAATGTGTTTTTGACGATTATTTACAGTTATGCCATCATGTCTTTCATAAATAAGGTTTGACTATGTTCTCTGTCTCAACAAATAATATAACTAGTACTTCAAAAGATGGTTGATTCCATCATTATTTCCCAAGTTGTCACCATTGATTTTTTCTTGCCCACAAGAATTCGGAGTGGGGGCAACTTGTAACATGCTTCATTTATGTTAACTTTGGTAAACTATATTAAACGTTGTACCTTATTTAGACTGGTTAGCTAAACATAGTGTACACTTGTCATGTTTCGTAGAAGCTGGAAGTTTTAATAAAAAGTTAATTCCGTGCTTTTTACAAGAAAAACACTAAAGAGAAAGTTGCTCATTCCTTTCAAACATGCCATATGTACTTCACTGTCTCACACAATGGAGGATAGGGGCTAACGTTTCTGGGTTGTGGGTGGTCTATTCTGGGTGTAAAAAACGGTTATTTTACAATTTATATGACCAAATAATTGGTTGTTAGGTTCTAAGTCAACAAACAATGTTTTTAAGTTGTTGCTATTAGTCTTTCTCATAACAGGGAAATTATGAACCCAACTCTGGCAACAATAATACTCAGACATGTTTTGTAGTTTGTGTGCATCTGGACCCGGTGACGACATTACCTATTGACGCAGCAACCACTGTAAGTTATATTCTTGTTTAATTAGACTTCTCTGTTTCATTTATTCGACTCTGTATAAATTGTTATTGTAGCTTTAACGGCTAAATCGCGTTTGAGAGATTTTAAATCTCAGATCTGCTCAGGCGAAACCTGCTTTACAGGTCTCAGCACTCAAGCCTGCATTAATATAGGCACGGCCAGTCTATTGATAGCGTGAAGTACAACCGCGTGACTCAGTCATTTTGTACCTTAAAAAGCATTTAAATACCGCATTTAAAATCTGATGAACTCAGTGTGCATCTGGACCCGGTGACGACATTACCTATTGACGCAGCAACCACTGTAAGTTATATTCTTGTTTAATTAGACTTCTCTGTTTCATTTATTCGACTCTGTATAAATTGTTATTGTAGCTTTAACGGCTAAATCGCGTTTGAGAGATTTTAAATCTCAGATCTGCTCAGGTGAAACCTGCTTTACAGGTCTCAGCACTCAAGCCTGCATTAATATAGGCACGGCCAGTCTATTGTCGCCCATCAGCTGTAGATAGTTAACTAATTAGAGGGCCGTGGCCCTACAGCTCTGTGAACTGAGCAATCAGGCGTCCATTTTTGGGTAGCTCTTTCCTGGAGCGTCAGCTTCAGCGTCAGACAGCCGAAGACTGACAAAGACATTGGAGTCCTGCGGGAGTAAGACTGACAAAGACATTGGAGTCCTGCGGGAGTCACGAGGGAGGCAAAGAGGAGGCAAATCCTACTCTGATTGAGCTGGTGTCTTATTTATCTTTTCTTTAGTTTTCTAGCCCCTCATGCTATAATCATGTGTATTTTCTCCATTCCTGTTCATGTGTCTTCTCGCAATTATCACTGGCCCCGTGTATCTCCTAATCAATATAACCGGCCTGCTCTCGTCTATCCCACGTGCTCCACTGAGATCCAACATCTAGTTTCTGGTGGCCTGTGGAATTGCCAGTCAGCTGTTCCCAAGGCTGACTTCATCTCTGGCTACGCCTCCCTGCAGTCTCTGGATTTCCTTGCTCTCACTGAGACCTGGATTACTCCATCCAACACATCCACCCCAGCAGCTCTCTCCACTGCATATTCCTTCTCCCATACACCCAGACCCACTGGCAGAGGAGGTGGCACTGGTCTCCTGCTATCTCCCAAATGGAGCTTTTCCCTCTTCAAGCTACCTAACTTCATTCCTTTCACCTTTGAATTCCATGCCGTCACAGTAACCCATCCTATACAGTTAACCATTGTTGTTCTCTACCGTCCACCAGGCGCCTTGGGGGACTTCTTGGAGGAATTAGATAATCTCCTCTCACTCATCCCTGAAACTGGCCCTCCCGCTGTACTTCTCGGAGACTTCAACCTCCAGACGGGGAAGATAGACGAACTAACATCTCTGTTAACCGCCTTTGCTTTCTCACTGTCTCCGTCCCCACCGACTCATAAAGCTGGCAATGTCCTTGATCTCATATTCTCAAGGAACTGCGCTACTTCTAACCTCTCTGTAAACCCGCTCCACACATCCGATCACTTCTTCATTTCATTCTCTCTATCCCTTTCCAAACATAACAAACTAATCTCTTCCCATCCTGCACTTGTCCGCCGTAACCTTCGCTCCCTCTCCCCCTCTACCTTTACCTCAGCCCTCCCTTCCTCTGATTCGTTCCATCTCCTGCCTCCAAACTCTGCTGCAGAAACTCTCCTCTCTACTCTCTCATCCACTCTGGACTCGCTCTGTCCTCTCACATCTCGGCAGGCTCGTCAGTCCCCTCCTGCTCCCTGGCTAAATGATGCACTGCGTGCTAATAGAACCGTCCTTAGGGCAGCAGAGCGGAAATGGTGGAAATCCAAACACCGTGACGACCTCCTAACCTATCAAGCTCTCCTCTCCTCTTTCTCTGCTTTGATCTCTCAGGCAAAAAGCACTTTCTTTCAAGATAAGATCCAATCTTCCTATTCCAATCCTAAAAAACAATTTTCCATCTTCTCCACCCTCTTGGACCCTCCAAAAGCTCCTCCCCCCTCCTCACTTCTGTCAAGCGACTTTGTTACCCACTTTGAAAAAAAGGTTGATGATATTCGCTCTTCTTTTTCTGACTCACCTTTACTCACCGCTGGGTCACCAGACCACCAACACACTTACCTCCTTTTCCCCTCTCTCTCCAAGTGAGGTTCTTACCCTCATTACCTCTGCCCGCCCTACCACCTGTCCTCTGGACCCTATCCCTTCAAACCTCCTTCAGACTATCGCTCCTGATATTCTACCGTTTCTCACCCATTTCATCAACACTTCTCTAACTTCTGGTCACTTTCCAAACAGTCTCAAGGAGGCAAGAGTAAACCATCTCCTAAAGAAACCCACTCTCAACCCGTCTGATGTTATAAACTACAGGCCTGTCTCTCTCCTCCCGTTCCTGTCTAAATCACTTGAACGCGCTGTCTTTAAACAACTCTCCTGTTATCTCAATCAGAACAACCTTCTGGATCCGCACCAGTCTGGTTTCAAGGCAGGTCACTCCACATAAACTGCTCTCATTGCTGTCACGGAGGAACTGCACACTGCCAAAACTGCATCCCTCTCCTCTGTCATCATCCTGTTGGACCTGTCTGCCGCATTCGACACGGTGAATCATCAGATCCTCCTTCGCACTCTCCAAAAACTTGGAGTTTCAGGCTCTGCACTTCCCCTCCTCACCTCATACCTGAAAGACCGTACCTACAGGGTGACTTGGAGAGGGTCTGAGTCCGACCCTTGTCAATTAACTACGGGGGGTCCCGCAGGGCTCTGTTCTTGGTCCCCTCCTCTTCTCCGTGTACACAAACTCGCTCGGATCAGTCATTAGCCCGCATGGTTTTTCTTACCACTGCTACGCTGATGACACCCAATTAATTCTGTCCTTTCCCCGCTCAGAGACCCAGGTCGTTGCACGCATCTCTGCTTGTCTAGCTGACATCTCTCAGTGGATGTCTGCTCACCACCTCAAGCTCAACCTTGACAAGACTGAGCTGCTCTTCCTCCCGGGAAAAGATTGTCCCACTCTTGACCTAACAATCAACATCGGCACCTCAGTTGTTTCCCCGACTCAGACTGCAAGGAATCTGGGTGTGACCCTAGATAACAACCTGTCCTTCACTGCAAACATCGCTGCTACAACCCGTTGCTGCAGATACACGGTTTACAACATCAGGAAGATACGTCCCCAGCTGACTCAGAAAGCGACTCAGGTTCTGGTCCAGGCTCTCGTCATCTCACGCCTAGACTACTGCAACTCCCTCCTGGCTGGTCTACCTGCATGTGCCATCCGACCTCTGCAGCTCATCCAGAATGCAGCGGCTCGTCTGGTCTTCAACCTTCCTAAATTCTCCCACACCACTCCGCTCCTCCGCTCCCTTCACTGGCTTCCGGTAACTGCTAGAATCCACTTCAAGACACTGGTACTTGCTTACCATGCTGCGAATGGATCTGGCCCTTCCTACATCCAGGACATGGTTAAACCGTACACCCCAGCGCGTGCACTACGCTCTGCATCAGCCAAACGACTCGTTGCGCCCTCGCTGCGAGGGGGACCCAAGTTCCCATCGGCGAAAACACGTGGGTTTGCTGTCCTGGCTCCAAGATGGTGGAATGAGCTCCCCCATTGACATCAGGACGGCAGATAGCTTGCACATCTTCCGGCGCAAACTGAAAACTCATCTCTTTCGACTCCACTTCGAGCGTTTAGAACTATTAACGAAGCACTTTTATACTAATAAAGGACTGGCTTACCTAAAGCCAGTTGAGTAGCACTTGAAATGTTTGGCTCTATGAAACCTGATGTACTTATATGATTCTGTTTTCTTCAAGGTTGTGTCTTCCTGGTCGAATGTACTTATTGTATGTCGCTTTGGATAAAAGCGTCAGCTAAATGCAATGTAATGTAATGTAAAAAAAGCACTACATTTTGGATAGTTGACATAATCCTGTGACTTTTAGTTGACTAACAATTATTTAATCAAAGGCAGCGCCTGTCACCACGGTTCCATCTTAATGCAACATGAATCAAGCATAATATCCTTATTGTTAGGTAAAGGAATAGTCATGAGGGCAACCTCTTTTAATTTCCTATTTTCTCCTATTCTGGTTTATACTTCAATTGATATATTTTGCCAGGAATTCATTAAATGTAGAAACAAATAAAGTGTTTCATCCTTTTTTCACATAAGCGTTTATTAGAGAATTTTTAACTTGAAAAATATTAAGACTTTAAGAGTAAACTGACCACAATTAAATGCTATATACCTTTTTAACTTAGCTTTTTTATGTTTCTGGACTGCTCAGTTTTAATATGTTGTATCAACAAGTTAATATGAATAGACTTTTCGTGTCAGAGGTTACCTGACTGGCGAACATGACTAATTATTTAATGTTGAAGTTTTAGTTTTTTAATGTTTTATGCAGATATTTCAATCATAAGTAATGAA